>NW_021604732.1:5709228-5796325 GCF_004785775.1 Grammomys surdaster
TCTTTCTTTCTTTCTTTCTTTCTTTCTTTCTTTCTTTCTTTCTTTCTGCTGCTGTTTCTGTTATCAAGGTGACTTGAACATACAACTGAAAATAGGCAGTTCATCCTATGTAGACCTAGAGAAAGCTGAGATTAATGAAATCTTTGAGGGTCAGCAGGATGGCTCAGCTGGTAAGAGCTAAGCCTGATGACCTCAGTCCTCAGAATCCACATAGTGGAAGGAAAGAACTAACTCCATAAAATTATCTTCTGATCTCCACACATGAGCCATGGCACATACCCCCCTCCCCCCGAATAAATACATCTGTAGCTTTTGAACACATGCCTAGCTTCCACGGAAGATGGTTGCTAGGGAGCAAATGTTTCAGTTCAGGGTTGTTTTTATCTGGCTCAGATTTTCACAGTGGCTTGGTCAGGAACAAGACTCTAAAAACTCAAATAAGCTTTCAAAGATACATAGTTAAATAGACAAATAAAGATGTTGTGAGTCAAGGGTGGGACATAGGAACATTCTAGGCAACTAAGATACACTGAGACGCTGCCTTCCGACAAGTAGAGACTCAGATGACCTCCAAGCTGTGCCTCAGATAAAATAATTGGCTCAACTCAGTCCATACTTAATAATGAAGATTATCCCCCAAAGGCCATTCTGTCACTGATGCTTGACAGATGCAGAACCACTTGCTGCTTTTTAGTTCTTTGTGGGTGTGCAGGCTGACTGTTGGATGTGTTTTCCTAGACATGACAGGATGGGGCTGGCGCTGGTAGACCTGCTAGTCACTTAGCATTTCAGGGATAGGCAGGTAGGCAGACATGGGGTGGGGTGGGAATACATGTATATATGAGCATTCATGTAAGAATACTAATTTAGGTTTCAGAAAGTCTTGTTATTCAATCTAAGCAATTTGCTTTTACCAGAGCTTTATGGTTTCCTCACATCTGTCAACACTACAGCCATTTCCACCTATTTTTCCTGTTAGCTATTATGCAGGATTTTCTTGTGGAATCCCTAAAGATTTTAAGCTGGATTTGGTACTCTTCGAGTACCAAACCGTCAAGTCGACAACAGGCACCCAAAATCAGCAGCTCAATCCACAGTAAATTATTATATAATCATTAGAATTTCTTTTGAATCATAAAAATTACAATTAAAGAATCTCTAAAAGACACTCGGGCTTGCCTTTCAGGGTTCTTTAAGGGCCTAATTATTTTCTCAGAATGTGCCTTGTTATCTGGCTTTGAATATAATTCTAGGAATAGGTAACATTAACTATTTTGTACCCTGCATAATAAGGCCAGTTTTGGGCCAGTTATCTATCTGGTAGATCCATCTGTATTGTAATTTCTTCAAAACTATTCCTGGAGTGATAGTTCACTTTCTGAATAACACTTCAGTCCTTTAACATGTCATGAAGAGGGAGCACAACTTAGAACAATAACTTATTCTGAGCTCAAACCTAGACAAACAGTTGTGTCCATCATGAATGATATATCTGTAATCATTTTCTTCGCTGAAGGCGTAAAGTTTACTTTTTATGAGTACTGTTTCCCAACATCCTTTATTGAACCTAGCAAGGCATGAGCTTACATCCAACGTCTTTCTAAATCTGGTGTTTTCAAATGCTGTACTTGTGATCTTGAGGGTCCTCTATAGGACCATGCATTCAAGCCTTGATTACAAGCCTACAGTATTGTGAAGTGGTGGAATGAGACCTGGTAGAAGAAGGTTTGGTCACTGAAGGCATGTCTTTGAAGAAGGTATTGAGATAGCAGTCCCTTTCCCCCCTCCCCCGACTGTTACAGAGTGAGCAGTCTCCTTTATCACATACTCTTATAATGATTATACAATTTCACCACAGGCTCCAGATCAACAAGGCCCAATGAATGTGGCCCAAGTCCCCTTGAAACCATGAGCCCAAATCAATCTGTCTTCCCCTAAGTCTGATTATCTTAGACACTTGTTCTCATTAGCAGGAAGTTACACAGCACAGCGGCTGTCAAGAGATCATATTTTATAGGCATAACCGTAGGCTCTGTAAGAGTGCTTAATGTCTGTTAATCCAAGAAAACATCGTACATCGAGTATGGCTCCCACGTTCTGAATTTCACGAGCAGGAAAAAGTATCCTTATTCTCTGTAAACTGAACAATCTGGATACCCTGCCACTCATAAGACATAATGAAACAACTGATAATGAATCATAACTGGCTCATTCCAAATGCATATAAAAGTAGCTTGGTATCAGGAAGGAAGGTATGCTTGAAATGAGCAATTCAAGGGTAGGTGCTTCTTGTATATCCTCAAAAACTTGATAAAACCCTCAGATAGAAGATGCTATGACTGTGTCTCCTGTTCCAGTCAGCAAAACAGGAAGTTTCTGCTTTGCTGACCAAGGTTCCCATAGTTTGACATTTTATTGCTAAAGCCATTTGGCAGCTGCTCTAAAGTGTTAACACTTTTACCTTTTCCATGAAGGTCACTTTAAAGAACATAAAAACAGAAATCAACCTGCTGATTTTACACTCATGGAACCTTAGGAAGGACACTATCTTACTTTAAATGATAGCCTATGCGTGTGTTAAATTTAACTTTCTGGGAGAAAAAAACTCTTTATGTTTTCTCACTGGGCTGCAGTTTGCCCGGAAGGTAATGGTGGCTGCATTTCTTATATGCACACTCACCTAGACCTTGGTAAGCAGGAGTTGGAGTTCGACCCCTGCTCCTGCTCAGTCTCCAGAGGATTTTCCAATCTTAGTGGAGAAGTCCCAGACTCTCAGCCTCACCAGGACAATGTGGTCACCTTCAAGTTTCCATTTTCCCACAAGTACTTGAGCAATCTGAAAAAAAAAAAAATCCCTGTTTTGGGCAGCATAATAAAGTGACCTTTGACCAAGTACTTTCACTGTCATTCACTGTGCTTGGTGCTTACAGATGCATGTTCTCGATAAAGGAAATGGAGGATATTTCTATTCCCTTTGGAAAAAGAGATTGTGTTTCAGAAACCTGAAGCAACATATTTGAGATTATAGTACTACCTAAGGAGAATGCTAGTATCGGAATCCAAGCAAGCCAGACTCCAGAGTCCTTGATTTGGAATTAAAAGTCTGTGTCCTGGAAATGAATTGTAAGTATTATTTCAGTGGAAAGAAAAACAAACGAACAAACAAACAAAAAACAGAATAACTCAGAACAGTTCATTTCTTATACAGGAGTAGAGAGAGTGCATTTTCATAAAAGTAACAGGTTACTTTTAAGGTCGTGGTCCCTCTATTTCACAAAACATTGTTTCTTTAACAACAACAAAAACAAACAAACAAATAAACAAAAACAGAATCCTGGATTCCGGTGATGCAGATGTATCTCAATCCTTGTGAATAAGGTAACCACAACCAGGAGTTGGTTTCTTACCTTGAGTAGACATTGGGTGTTCTTGGCAAGTTTGCTATTTACTTCATTAAACACCTGTGCTTCCATTCGTGAGCACAGCCATTTGAAGCTCTACTCACTTGTCTTCCTGGGAAGTCAAGGCTTCTTGCTTGCCCTAAATGTTTCTGCCTCAGCACATATTTGTAGTTTTCTGGACTCAGTTTCCTGCCTCATCCAATGTTAATGTCACACCCTAGGAACCCCCACTCCGTCCTCCAGGTATGGCAGTTCCTTCCATACTCAAAGGTCTTCTACTCAAAGGTCTGCTTCTGGGCTTGGCCATTGCTGTCATTGCTGCTCTCTCCATTCTCCGTCTTCCCACAGTGAATCCTGTAACTAACAAGATATTTACTGCATGTCTGCAGTTTTGCCAAGTTCTTTATACTTATTGCTTCTGTGTGTGTATATGTGTGTATGTGTGTGTGTGTGTCTGTGTGTGTGTGTGTGATTAGAAGTGGTGTTATCACAACTATTCTCATTTTTTCAGTGAGAAAACTTAAGTTTAGGCAAATCGTGCTGCTTATATAAAATTCTTTTCTTATGTAAATCTTTTTTAAAAAAGATTTACTTTAAATTATGTGTGCATGTGTGGGAATGTGCACAGGAGCACAGGTATATGAAAAAGCCAGAAGAGGCCATTCGGGCCACTGGAAATGGAGTTGTGAGCCACGGGACATGCATGCTTGGAACCAAACTTAGATCCTTTGGAGGAGTAGTACTGTTAACTATTGAGCCGTTTCTCCAGGCCGTATGTAAATGAAATGTTGTTGTGGAGACTTCCCACAATTCCTCACTATCCATGAATGGAGGTCTGAAGCACAGGACTTTCTTAGACCATGGGCATTTCTTAGACCCTCTTCTCTCAGGATTTCATCAATACTCCATTGTGCAGTCTTTTCCTCTACTCTGTTACAAGTACCCTGTCTCATGAGGTAAATGTAAACTAGCCAAGATCCACGAGGCAGGGAGAAGATAATTTAGGATACACAATAAGCCACTCCTGAGCATCTAAGTGTCAAGCCTTGGAACATACTGATAAATGGTATTTTCTAGCAAGCCATCAGGGGAGGATCCAAAGCTTTGAGAACATCCAGAAGGATACCCATGGGAAGCCAATGGGTCCTTATGTCTGGCCATACTACTTCCTCTGGTTGTCAGTCACTCTTCTGTAGAAGTTTATGGAACACTAAACTATCTAGGGTACCGTGAGAGGTATGAATAACACAGTGAAGCTCTATCAAATTGGCCTGAGCCTTCGTTGGCAATTGAGATCTGGAAAAGCACAGTCCACGCTGCCCACCTCCTGTCACATCGGCTTCACTCTTGGTCCTCATTAGAGGAGGCTGGAGGTCCACACAGCACATTTGCTTAACATACGAGGGTAGATGATCATTTAGATACTTGACAAATTCCATCATCTTTATAAGATCTGTTGCCTTTCAGAGTCCCATCATTCTCCTTGCTCCCATGAAAGGTTACCAAGATTGCTTGGTTGTCAAGCTTCTGTTCTAAGTGACTATATTTTCTATGACGTCTGACAGGGGAGGTACAACGTGCATTACATAAGGAGAAGCCCAGTGTACCTGGAGTTGAGAGGGGCCCACATTTCACAATTGCAGAACCTTTGACAAGGCCCACACAATTGCTCTATTAAATTAAACGACCATAGACTCCATCTGTGCACATAATCTCCACACAGGCTGGGCTCCTTTACAGCCAATAGCCTGCAGGTGTGCAAATAAGTGCTCATGGGCCATACCAGATGTCAGGGCCTAATTAAAATATAGAATGAAAGTACTCTTCCCTTGGTACTGAGCAGACAGCGCTGCTATGCTTCTTGGGATAGAAAATGGCAAAGATAGAAAATGTAATTCTAGTCAGGGAGAAGCAAATGGTTGTGTGAAATCCACCTCCTGAGAGCCACTTAGCATGGAGCGGCAAGTCAAAAGAAACCATTTGTTCTCTTGTTCAAGGCCTTTTCACCTGGCCTCCATAATGCAATTAGTACTTCTGTGTTTTAGTTCCAGGGCAGGGGCTCGGAAGTTAAGGCTCCCAGTCTGATGGTTCAGATGCTGGAGTCGGATGGTGCTGATTATGATCAAGCTGTACTGTTCATAATTTTGACCTGGGGCATAGCCATGTCACCTGGATTCTAAGTGGAATTCTAAAGGCTGAACAGAAAAGCGCAGCTGGAGAGCTGTCAATCACCTAAGTAACAGGCAAGAAGTGATAGGGGGTAACTGCCATTCAGTCCCAGCTGAGGGCAAGGGAGATAGCTTTTTTTGTAAAGTACTTGCTATGGAAATGGGGTGGGGGATGGGGGATGGGAACTGAGCTCAAATACCCAGAAGCCACAAGAAAGAGAACAATGGGTGTGTGCTTGTGGTTCCAGGCCTGGAGAGGCGGAGCCAGGAGGATCCTTGGGGCTTACTGAGCCAGTCTAGCCTACTGGGTGAGCACTGGAGCTACTGAGAGTCCTTGTCTTAAAGCAAAGCAAGGCAGGACAGGGACAGGGACAGGGGCAGGGGCAGGGGCAGAGGCAGAGGCAAAACAAAATAAAAAACTAGGTGGACAGTGCTTGAGGAACGACAGTAGAGGTTGACCTCTGGCTATGACATGCACATGCATCCACATGCATGCACATGTACGCACACATATATAGAAAGTGAAGTCCATAGGAGCTGAGGCGTGGTGTGGAGTGAACATATGATGGCTCGGTTATAAGTTCTCTCCCTCTTCCTTCCCCACCTCCCACTTGTATTCCTCAGCATTTCTCTCTTCGCTCTTTCTCATTCCCACCTCCTCCCCTGTCTCCTTAACAAGCCTTTGTCTTCCTGTGTTGTAAAGACATGGGCGATGGAGGCAGGGATATCTGAGTCTGAAGTCTGCTACTGATGCTTCCAGTGTATTCTCCCACTTCCTATTTCTTGGGCTTAGTTTTAAAAAATTATATGAATTGTATTTGGAGGCACATCTCAAAAAATAAAATTATCTTAAATGTAGTGAGCTCTTGATTAATTTCACTGGTGACTCTGAGGGACATGTATGTATTTAAAAAGGAATCTTTTTCTTTCTTCACAGTAGCCCTTCAACATGCAGGCCCCGTGAGAACTTGCGTCACATATTTTTAATTTAATGGCTAAGTAATTAGTTTAGCATTTTCTAATAGAAAATGAAAGTGGCTTATCAAAACTGTGGTTCCATAGATAAGAAAACAAAAGATTGATTTAAACAATACTAAGGGTCTTGAAAGGTCCTTTGCTGGGTTGTATGCTTGCTATTAAATGTGAAGACATGAATTTAAATCTCCAGAAACCATGTAAAATCAACATATAACTGTAGTGCCAATGCTTCCTTGGTGAGATGAGAGACAGAGACAGGAGAATTCCCCTGACACTCATGGGCCAGCAAACTGGTGTCTGCAGGAATACAAAGACATCTGTCTCAAGCGAGGTAGAAGGTGAGGACCAACATCAGAAGTCTGCTAATCTGCACATGAACATTATGCCAAAGCCCCCAACACATATGTCATATACACATATTTAAAAGCAAAACAAAGGACAGTAATGGGCAAACAGCAGAATACTTGATTTCCAGTTTGGGAAGCAATCATACAGGTTATATTTAAATGTCTAAGGATTTAGAAGGAACCAGTACTCATGTGTTCACTACATCCTGGATAACTACCACACACCAGGATCCATATTTCTGCTGTTGTTTATTCCTTCTGCTCCCACTTACTAAGGTTATGGACTCTCTAAATGTTTAGTAAATCAGCTAAAGCCACGAGGGCTGTGGTTTAACTATGGCTCTGGCCTCAGTTCTGGAGCTCCATTCCTTCAATGGCATCACAGTGTCCTCAGAAGGACACACAATGCCTGCACACTGCGAAGTTGCATGCAGTGACAGAGGTTGAGCAGCAGTGTCAGCTTTATAAAAGAGACCTTACACTCTCAGATCAGCCCTGATAGGCAAACATGCACTTCTTCCCTTTGCAGGTAATCGAATGGGCATTAAAAAGGCTAAGAGACTTACATAGCCAAGACCCAGTTGCATTTGGGATTCTTGCTAGATACTATTTAATACCATAGAACATGTTAACCGTGGTTCTGGTTGACTACAAGCCTTGGGTCTCTTAGTCATATGAAGTGTGATTATGGATTGTGACTATAAAATAGGTTCAGGCTAGTCATCCCAGCTACTTGGAAAATCATCTGTAATCTTTGTTAACTGAAGGGGCAGGAGGATCATACACTCAGACCCTGGCTGGGATATAGAATGTGTGCAAGACCTGCCTGGGTAATTTCGTGAGACCCTCTCTCAAAAATAAAAGCAAAACAAAACTGACACAGCATTATTGGCCAAACAGCACATAACAAATTGGCCCCTCTCCTACTCTTATCTTAATGTCCTATCTTGCTCTTTCAAGGATACACAATGTTTATTTTTGTTATACATAGTTAGGTGTGGCACCATGATGTGAGATACATACGATAGTCAAATAAACTAAGATGTCCATCATTTCATGATGTTTACTATCTCATGTGTGAATGCTAACAAATCAATCTTTGGACATTTCTAGTGTATTGCACAGTAATATTAGCCATTAACTCCATATACTTTCCCATGGGCTGTTTTTCCCTTCTTGCTTTGATCTTAGCAAGAGAGGATGAGAAAAGGGCTCTGTGGCAGGAAAAATGCCAAGACAAGCCCCAGGATTCCTGGCTGTTGTCACATACAAAACAAAACTCTTACCGTTTGTTAAGTACTCTTGTAGACATGGCTGGCAAGGGAATTGGCAGATCACTTCAAATTCCAACACACTTGGCCTTAAAAATAGATGAACCTGGATGAGCCTGACTAGTCTCACAAGGGCTCCTCCTGGAAAGAGATTTGCAGCACAAGAGAGGTCTTCCACTGCTAATGAATACATAGATAGCTGGATGGATGGAGTCACATGGCAGAGAAGGCTGATGATGTGTAGGAGACAAGAGGGTCCCAGTTCTGACAATTAGTGGGACATGTGAACTGTCATGCTATTGCTCCAAGGAACTGATCTGGCTGACGTTGGAGTGGGTTGAAAAGCAGACTTTCCCAAGTCCCTGTAAGAAGGACCAGGACTCCACTGTAGCCTTGTAGACCTGAGTAAGGAACCCAGCTGCACCTTCTCTGGGCTTGTCATTTGAAAGATAGTAGCAGGAAACTAATACAGTATTTAAAGTCATAAATGTTAGCCCTAATTATGTAAGTGAAATATTTTATTACAGATAATGCATTCAACTCAATCATTCACTGTGTTTTTCACTCTCAGATGAGTAAATTTTACTGCCTATGAAGAGCAAATCCACACTCTAACAGCAATTACCTTAATAATAAAACATCCATTGAACAATTATGATGTGTTCATCCTGCTAAGTGCTTTCTATGCATCGACTCACTTGGTCCTCATAACCTTATGGAGTGGATACATTGTGATTCATTTTACAAATGGAGAAACTAAAACATGGATGAGGATTGAAGCCAAAAGACATTGTGTTGCTTTAAGGAAAAGTCACTATCCACTGTTATAGCATTTATTAAGAACAAAAGTTTTTCTCTTATTAAAAGGTGGGATTTTTTCATCTGGCATTGGTATATGTTTTTATGCTTTTATTTGTAAAACATAAATACTTAGAGGTCACATTTCCTCATCTTTATCAGCAAAGAACAACATGGTGTAAAATACAGGCTGAGCCACGGTGGTACTGTCCTTTCTAAGTCTACTAAGGAATCAGTACCTCAGGGCTCAGAACACTTCTGCAATTCAAAATGTCACCACTTCTATTTTGTAAGTTTTACTGTTTTATTTGTAAACTGACAAATTACATTAACAGGGGATAAATGTAACGCTATGATTTATAAACACCATGTGGAATAATTAGATCAGACTAATTATCATATCAATCATTTCAAATACTTATCACGTTATATTCCTAGAACATTGAAAATTTACTCCCAGTGATTTTGAAATCATAGTTATTGTATTTATATTGATGTGTGGCACCTCTTGAAGTCACAGAATAGGTGATTCCTCCTATATAACTGAGGATTTGTATCCCTATACCATCCTGTCCCCATTCTCCTTCATGCCCCAGCCTCTGAAACAACCCTTACACTGTTCGCTTCTCTTGAGTTCCAATTATTGCAGCTCCCACAAGTAAACAAGTGCATATGTAATTATTATTTTCCAAGATAGGATTATTTTACCTAACAAAATATTCTTCAACTCCATCCATGTTGCCACAAATGACAAAATCTTCTTTTAAAGGCACAGTATTCTTTTGCATTATGTGTGGAAATTACTAAGTAGAATACTAAGGAGAAAATGTGTTTATGGATAGGAAAAAGAGACAGACTATCTGTGCTAATTTCCCCAAAAACTCACATGAGACTTTACAATGGCAAACAGCCCAACTGTCTTCAGAGCTACCATATTGGATTTTGTGAAGAAACTTTGTTGTTGCTAATGGAAACCCCATGTTTAAATGACCTTTGAGTCTACTTCTTTAGTATTCATAGGATATTCATATATATATATACGTATACATACATATATATTACACATGTAATATATAATATATGTATATATAATTTCTATACATAACGTGTATATATAATATATATCATCCACACATAATATTTATACATATGTGTATATATAATTTTCTTTATCTGTTCATCTGATAGACACTTAGGTTATGAATTATCAAGGTAGATCAGGTGTGTCTTTTATATTCCAATTTCAAGTCTTTGGGGTAAAATACTTAGAGGCTGGGGTTGAGTTGTTGGACCATACTAGAACTTGTTATTTTTCCTAAAAACGTTCATAAATTTTTCTATCTGGGCTGTGCCAATTTATTTTATTTACAAATAAAACAGTAAAACTTAGAAAATAGAAGAGGTGACTTATTTCTCAGGCTCCTCTAGATATTAGTCTCCAATGCGCATGGGTCTGTGTTCCATGTTTGTGATTTTTACTAGCTCCTTTCCTTCAGGGAATTAATATCACCCAGGAAGCTAAACTCAGATAGTTTATTTGATATATAAATGCCTGGGCTATCGTCAGGGGCTAGCCAGACATGTCTTAAAACCCAGAGAAATGCCTGAAGGTCCTTGGGTTAATTATTCCTGCTGGAATCTGCAAGGTAAAGTCCTGAGAGGTTAAACAATCAGCTGAAAGTTCTAAACAGTTGCTAACACATGGGTGAACTGGAAAATCTGGACCACTCAGCAGAGGCGACCCCAAAGCTGTCTTACTCTCTGAGTTTTGTTGTGCTGATTTGATGAGAAGATCATTAAATTGGAGTCAGAAAAATTGAGAATCTATTTGGCAACCTTACTTAAGACTGTACTATTGTTCTGAGACCTGAAGGTTGCAGAGCTTCTCTAGGGCTCAGTATATTGATCCAAGATCCTCCTAAAGATTGATGCTGAGTATTCTGACAGCTAAAGAATCACCCAAGGAGCTCTGAAAAGTAGGCATGCTTATTCCTTAGATTCAGAGACTTAGAAACCATTGTAGTTCTGGTTAGGGGGGAGCTTGAAGACAACACAGATATTGTAGTAACTGTCCATCAGGCATCAGGAGGTCTGTGACACTGAGATCCTGAAATCAGGTCACACAGGTAGCAAGACTCGAACCCATCCATGTACATCTCAGCTAGATTCTGAGTAAGATGCGTTCTGGAGTCACTTCCAGCTCTACTAAAAGGATGGTGTGACTAATGAGAATGTTCATTTATTCAACAGCATACTTAATGTATTTGGTGTTAGGTACATAAGCAGCTCTATTGTACAGCTGAAGAAATATGGATGTGAAGTAGTTATCTTCAGTGTCTCACAGTTAGGAAGAGGCAGATCTAGACCTTCACTCCAATTCTCTTTCACTCTTGACAACTAGCTCTTGTTGATTTTTTTCTGAAAAATGGCGTCATACTCTGCATAAGACACCTACAGGAAACCACCTCTGTTCTGGCCAGTGGTCACAAGATACCTGACCTGTCAACTCCTATGAATACAATAGAAGAATACTCAAAGGTCATTTAAACATGGGGTTTCTAGTAGTAACAACAAAGTTTCTTCAAAAATCCAATATGATAGCTCTGAAGGTAGTTGGGCTGTTTGCCATTGTAAAGTGTCATGTGAGCTTTTGAGGGAATTCACACAGATACCCTGTCTCTCTCCTATTCATACACACATTTTCCATTTAGTATTTTCCTCTAAAGTTAGGGTATCACAGTAGACCTTCCTAGGGATTTAATTGAGCCTGCTGCCTTCTTCTGCTATGGTTCATTAGCAACTTCTCCAGTATAACCCCAGGAGGTTCACATACAAAGTAAATGATGCTGGTCTTCAGTTTTGCCCTGAAGGATGAGTGACTGGAGGTCTTGGCAAAGTAATGACAGCTAATGAGGACTAAATGCTTCTTAGATTGGGCTAGCTGGGCCTTTATCCTCCCAGCATCATCACTGTGTTCCTGGAAGAGCAGAAAGAGTCTTAAGTGGGCATCAGGAACAGAGAGATATAGGCTTCTGTTCTTCATCCTTCCATCACATTGCCATGGGACTGCAGGCAGATCTCAACCTTGCCAGGGTATCCAGAAACTTGTACAAGCAAAATATGAGTAAAAATAGCCTTTGTTCCCTCCCATGGTGCTGTTAGTTTTCAAAGAGACACGCTATCCATAAGCTGTTTGCAAAAGATGATGCCCTTTGCCAAGACATGACTTTCTGACCCATGCCTCTCCTCTTCAGGGAAGTCCTGGGTCATTCTTTTTTCTGAGGTGACCAGGGAACTCTGGCCAGCAGGTAGAGATTTCATCCACGAAGGATTTATTGCCTTAGGTTTCTCACTTTCAGTCTGAAATGAGAATATAAATCTTTAGTGTCTCCTTTTTGTTTTGGTTGGGTGTTCTGTTTTGTAGGCAAATCAGGTCTAAACTTGGGCTCCAGCTGTGTACTGCTCTGTCTGTGTCTGAAGGTCAAAGCCTGGTTGCTTTCCCCAGGGATCCTCTATTCCCTGCCTTGTTTTGACTTCTAGTCAAGTTGACAGAGTCTTAAGGTTGCAGAACCACTCCCTCCCTAGTTGTAGTTGTGAGCCATGAATAATGCCAGCAATTGGGAGAAAATCACGCTGATGGCATGCCACCTATTGCCTGCATCAATACCTCCCTGGGCCACCAGGCTCCTGTAGAGATTCAGATGAATCTTCTGAGTCGAGAAGTCAGAACTGGTTTGTTCAACAACTTTGAACATGGCTCCCCTCCCTATGATGTACGGCTTTGTAGACATTACTGAGCTGTGAATGTTTATCAGCCAGATCCCCAGACTTTGTCCTGACATAAGTCTTTCCAATCCACACCTTTGTATACACAGCCAAAAGAGTTTCCATGTCCAAAATTCCAAGGGGGACACTACTAGCAGCTCTAATAGTCTCAGATTTTTGAAAACATAACTAAGCAGTGCTTATGAGGACAACCAGTCCATGTAAATACTGTACCCTTACTGAAATTTGATAATGAGTTATGTCTCCCTTTTCACAGCGTATGCCTCTTCCCATAGCTTTTAACCTTTAAGGGCAACTGTCATAGTGAAGGGCCACAGAACATGGGAATTGCCTTGCATGTGATGAGACCTGGGCTGTAATGGTACCTTAAACTTTTGTTCTAAATATAATTTCAGCTTTGATACCTTGATTCATTTCAACGATATAATAGACCATGTAATTTTGCTCCCACATTTCAAATTTCAGCTCCATCCATTAATCCCAACAAGTCATTCTGTCTTCTGCAAGGAATTTAATCTGTCAAATGAAGACAGCAATTATAGCTATCTCTCAGAGCTGCTGGGAAAAGTACAGTCCCTCAGTATCACTCAGTAAGTCAAAACTTTTACAATGACTGTCCAGAGACACCAAGTCATTTGAACTAGGGCACCTAGGGATCTTTGCAAAGGTGATAGGTGGTAGATACATCAAGGAATCTCATGGCCTCTTATCAAGCCAGGCCTGTGCTTTCTCCCTTGTTTCAGTATCCCCATTGCTTAGTCACCATACTCTAGGCTTTCTATAGATTCAAGTAAAATAGGAATTTAAAAAGAAGGAATTTAAAAGGTGGTGTTCTTGCTTAGATTGCTTTCGGTGATATCTGACACAAGACATGGCAGGCCCCTGATCAGAATTTGATGAATTAATAAGACAGAGAGTCCTAAGTTCAAATCCCATTGTATTATTTCTAGTCTTGGGTGAGTTGTCATCTCTGATGCTAAGCTTGCATTTTTATGAAATTGTGAGGAACAATCTTGTAGGGACAAATTTAAGACACGGTAACTTGGGTAACTGGTACTGTTTGCTCAGTACATGCCACGTACCTCCTAAGCACTTTCCTTGGACTACATCATTTTATTCTCACAATACCTCTGTGAGGTATGGGTACAGTTACTGCTGTTTTGTAGGTGGCATACATAGTTGATATTCAGAGAGATCAAGCGGTGTTCAGGAAATGCAACTATAGATCATGGGGATGGTGTCCCAACCCAGGTACATTTTCTCCATATTCTGTTTTGTTTGTTTGTTTGTTTGTTTTTGTTTTTTTTGTTTGTTTGTTTTGAGACTGGGTTTCAATCATGGAGTTCAGGCTGACCTTGATTCATTAAGTCGAGGATGACTTTATCTTCTGATCCTCCTGCTTCCACCTGTCTAATGCAGAGATTGCAGGCGTAGTTTATGCAGGGCTAGGAATCAGTCAGGACTTCGAGTACTCTAGGCAAGAAAACTATCAACTGAACTGCATCCCCAATCATCGGTCACCATACTCTAGGCTTTCTATAGATTCAAGTAAAATAGGAATTTAAAAGCAGCCTCTGCTATTATTGTTGCTGGTGTCTTGTTTAGATTGTTTTCTGGTGACGCTTGACACAAGTGAAAACTCCAAGCAACCTAGTTAGTTTCATGATTAAAAGACTTTGTCCACTCTAGAAAAATCTTGCTCAGTCAGAACTCGGAGGCTGAGGTTTCAGTGTGTGTGTGTGTGTGTGTGTATGTGTGTGTGTGTATGTGTGTGTGTTTGTCCTCCTGGACAGAATGCCGTATGCCTTCAGACACCATTTTAATTAGACAGCTGTTAATTATTGTCCTCAAGCAGACCTCAGGAGGCACTAGTGAGGCAGGTTTCCGTGGCCAGTGAGCTCTGAGTGATCTTACACGATAGGTCAAACAAAGGAAAGCAGGTACCTGAGCTTGGCCTCATGTCCTAACACATGAAAGTAAGTTCCAAAGAAAGGAACGACTAGAGATGCACTGAGCCATGGGGCCAAGTAGTCCCAGTGCAGGCAACTCGAGAGGATATCTCAAAGTAAGTAATGGAGATGATATATGTGAACACCCCAGGGTGGGCACTTCTAGAATGTCCATCATTCAACCATCATTTTCTGGTGACATCATCCAGCCCCCATTTTCCGCTGACAGTGTCCAGATTGGGAACTGACCCACATAAGTTAACTGTATGAACTTATATGTCATGCTCTCCCCACCATACCACGCTGTCACTGATGGGGGACACTTGTGATGCTCCAGATAAAGCTTGGTATGTAGCCCATGGTAGATCTTTTATCCACATTTTTCACATCTGAATTAGGAAATCCAAAGATGGAAGGTAAATCCTTCATTCCTCTAGTCTTCAAGGGAAATTTGCACAATATTTCTCTATTACTAGCCTTGTAGGGCTTGTTTAGCTAAAGTATCAAATACTGGAGCAAGGAGAACCCATAAATCACACTGGAGAAAAAGGAAAGCGTTATGTTTTTGTTTTTCGATGACATACCTCACAATCTAGTGCCATCAGATTATACCTAATGGTATAATAGTGGCACTTTTATCTTGGAGTTGCCAAGCAACAGCTGTCTAAGTGATCTTAAAGCCTGCTAGATGGTAAGGAATTTATAATTCATACCTGGTACTTTGAACCTCGACAGCTACCCATGGCTACAGAAGTCATTGACCCTGTCAGAGAACCCACTGCAGTAATTTTCCTAAACAAATATACTTTCTAAAGGTATTCTAAATACTTATTGCACAGATATACACTTGTCAATCCTTATCACAGAAGCTTCTATTGCCACAGATCGGGACTATAGCAGAGATTCAAAATTGTCAAAATACAGAGAACAAGCATTTGTGGGTGCCTGACACACTTTTACAGCTAAGGCTCAGGTAACATCACATAGGAGGTAGAAAGATTATAAGAGAACCAGGGTATTTGCTGCTACATAGTAACCCCTTGAAATGCACCCATGAACTTGCAATAGTAAGGTTGCCTGGGCAAGACTGGTATAATAATATACCAGTTGACATGTCAGTGTGGATAGGTGAAATTTTACCAAGTCCTACCCTTAGATGGAAAGCTGTAGGAAGTCAATAGTTATATAGAGAGGGAGAATCAGTTTCTTTCAGGGGTGAATTCACATGTGAGTTGTACAGTCTCAAGTGGTCAGCCCTGAATGCTTGTATATATAAACAATGCTAAATTTACTCTATAGTTTTTATCTGAATATACATCTATCTATCTATCTATCTATCTATCTATCTATCTATCTATGTTTTATATTTATACATGTACATACGCACATATTGTAAATACACACACACATAAAACAGTGATAAGGAATACATCATGAATTTGGAATGGGAAACTGAAGAGGAATGGAAGGGGAAAAGAAGAGGCAGAGTGATGCAGACACACTGTTCATATATGAAGTTGTAAAAAATTAAAATTAAATCTAAAGAACATAAGCAAAATACTGTACACCATCTAACTCAAACTCTGAGAAATAGGAAGTTAATCAAAAACAGGGGTAAGCAATCTGGAAGTTAATCAAAAACAGTGGATAAGCTATCTGGGTTTAAAAAGGTAGTACATTTGCATATGCTTCTGCATGGGTGTAAGATTTCACTGAACATCAACACACAGGTAGCTGTTTTAGGAAAGGAGAGTTTTGAGGCAGCTGGAGAGCTTAATTTTTAATTAAACACTGATTAAGTATTAAATATAGTTTACCATACACATGAATTTCCCACTTAGAATATACACAAAAATAATTTTAAAGTAAAAAAGAACAGCTTGCTAGAAAGTAGATAGTCTCTCTTGGAGACAGCATCTGAATATTGATGTGTTTTTCAATCAGTGTCACACTTAGGGTCTCTATTGCTGCACTATGACCAAGCAAGTTGTGGAGAGAAGTGTTTATTCAGCTTATACTTCCTCATTGCTGTTTGTCACCAAAGGAAGGACAGGAACTCAAGCAGGGCAAGGAACTGGAGGTAGGAGGTGATGCAGATGTCAAGAAAGAGTGAGGATTTATGCAGTGTAGCAGAAGCCAGAGGCTTCGAACCAGACCAATGACTCATTTCAATGAATGTTTGCAAGTTAAAAAGTGTGGACAAAAGGGTATACTGTAGGATACACTGTGACGCATTGCAACTTCCACAATGAGATTTTTTTTTTTCTTTTGGGGGAAGAAGGATGGAAGCCAGGTACAAAGGGATGAGGAGATGTGTGGGATTGGGATATGTGATGTGGAATTCATAAAGAATCAACAAAAAGCTAAGTAATAAAAAAAGAAATACATGAATCTAATAAAAACAAATAGAAAATAAATATATGACATATATTATTATATCTATATACCCCATATACATGGTACCTATTACCCAATTACAAAATAGTTTCCCTGGTAAGCCCAGACATAGTCACAGAATCACTCCTAATAAAGTTTAATTTTTAAATTAATAATTGCAGGCAGCATAAATACATATTGTGAATAATGCATTATTTGCAAATGTGTACACTGTGGAACAGCTAAGTATAACTAACATATTAGCATATATGTTTCCTTATGAATCTGTAGTCTTTTTGTGAAGTTAACACTTGAAACCTACTCTTTGTGCTTTTCAAGAAAATAATGATAAATCTTTTTTAAAGAAAGACAGATCTTTGTCTAAATGCCAATTGCCTATTCTTAGCTGCGCGCCCTTGAATAAGAGGTTCCATGTCCTGTGCTTCCTCCCTTTGTATTCATTACAGTATTCATTATAAGAGGTCATAGTAAGATGAACTGGCAAAAGCCATGGGTGGCAGGCTGAGGTCACCACTTAATATAATAGAGCTCTTGAACTTATTCTGCACACCTCAATGAAGTTTATGTTTTTGACTATTTCTTTAGTTTATCAAGAAGTTTAATCTCTATAATTGATTCACCTTTTATTCCCCAAGTGCATACATATACTGGTATACCTATACTAGGCACTTGGTGAGCAACAGGTAGCAAAGAGCTTGTTCCTGCTTACAGCAGGTTTATAGTCTAGACCAAGGACTGACACTGTTTAGGTAAAGACATGAATAGCTGTGCTAATTGGTTGCCATAACAGCAGTCTCCTTAGTGCTATTGGTAAGGTTTGTCTCCTTTCCTTCCTCCTTTTACCATATCTTTCCTTTCTCTTCCAGTAGCCCAGTATCTGGCAAACATATCCAGAAGGGTTCTGTTCTGGTAGTCCACAGAGTCATGAATCGACCTCAGAGATTCATGGAGATTACTCAGAGATCCAGAATGACTGCTATAGGGATAACCATATGTGTCGAGAAAGATTTGTGTAAGAATGTTTTGATATAACTTAAAATAATGAATGTTTTTAAGCAAGGGATTTAATAAATAGGTTGCTGTTAATACCCAAGATGTAATCTAATCTACAGTAAAAGTGATGTATACACATGAAACACATATATAAACACTGCAAGAGGAATATGTCTATGATGTACAGTTGAACTTAAAATGTAGTTATCAAAGTAAATACACATACATCATTATGTATAAATAGATACTTTGTATATATAATCTATAAGGAAACCTCAGGAGTGCATTTATATGTATATGGACCTATGCCCCGTGTCCTGGTTATCACTGTTACCAGCTGGAGAACTTAAGTCAAAGAATACAGTAGCAGGTAAGTATGTCATCTTGTCTGGGTATCATATTTATGCTATAGTTAGAGGCCTTCAAAGCTCAGTTCAAGGGTTGTCATGGATGTTTGAGATAGATCTGTAAAAGTGATTTGGAAGACAAAAAGGTATGCACCAATTCAACTACTTCCTATAATTGCCCAGCTATATGTCCAGCCCACATCTGACATTTAAAACATAATAGGAACATTTTAAGGAAATGTTATTTTCTGTGGCCACACAAGGCCACACAAAGCAATCACCGATTTGATGAAGGGAGTTTGTGCATAGAAGAATAAATTCGAGAGTCATGTTAATAGAATATGCTCCTACAGGTAATTTTACTGCACCAACTGAAGCCCTTTAGCTGATCCCTTACTCCTACCCCAAACCTGATATTCAGCTTTTCTTTCCCTGGTACTTCTTTTCTGACAGGTGGAATGTTTTATTAAGCATCTAGTATCTCTGGAGCTGCGCATATCTTTGTGAAGATCCCAGACAAATTAGAAAGTCAAATTAGCAATGCATATTTAATGCTGCTTTGTAGGTTTTTTCTTTAAGTTGGCAGCGATGTTTACTCTTTGAGGGGGAGTTTATAATTATGCAAATTGAAGAAACAGTCTGCCTATGGTATAATGATAATTACTTGGGTTTTATATCCAGTGTCAAAGTATTTCTATTCTTTTCTTAACTTTACCTGTGACTTGAGGGGAGGTTAGTCAAGGCTGTGTGCCTGCTTCTTCAGCTGGAGACCTTGGAAGTGGATATTCATCCGTTTGGTCTTAGAGGAAGGACTGATAAAATTTGCATTGCCTTTTTCCCCTGCCAATGACACTGCCAATGGCTTTGAAAATGAGCCTTCACCTTCTTGTTTCCTTCCTCATAAGATACTCATTTTGTTTACATTTCCACTTTGCTCTAGAACACCCAGGTGTTTCAGAGGTACCATTTCTAGGTCCATGAACATTAATGACTGGCTTCAGACAATCGTGATGGCTGGTCCCACATTCTCCGTCACAAGAGCATGTGACATTCAGGCAAATGGACACAAGTAGAAGCTTTCTGGGGGTTTTCCAGAAAAGTGCATAAAAAGAGAGACATGGAAGAGATATCTTTTTTGAAGTTGTCAGAACAATGTTTTGGTGAGATTATGATTTATCTCCACTCTGTCTAGGGATTTGCTCTTTCTTTGGACTTCCTGTTATACAAGTAAATAACTTAAAATATTAAATAAGCCACGCGGAACCTGTATTCTCTGTTATTTACAGACAAACACATATCTTACCAATATGTGTCCTGATACTTCCTAAATTGCTCAGTGATGTATGTTTATACATATGTAAACATTACAGAAAAACTTAAACCATAGCATCTTTTGGCATCTGATTTATCAGTGATGTCAGTTGATCCTTGCTTAAGTGCAATGAAGGAGACAATTGAAGTTTAGTGAATCTCCCTTGGGCACCACGGGAGTCTACATTGTATGATCAACCAATAAGAAGAAAACCTACTTACAATTCAGACTCTTTCTTTCACTGGAATAAGTTTCTCCAGCCAGTCATGATCTTCCTGCCACTGTGAGGCTGAAAGACACAGGAGAGAAAATAAATATAAAATGTGCAATCTCATTTTGGCATCAGGCAGTAATTAAGTATTTTGCCCCTTTTCCTTCCAGCTGGATGACTCCAGCTACAAATAAACTTCATAAGCAAGCTGGACATTTTCCCAGGAAGCTGCTTCAATGGCAACGGTTTGCTCTGATCAGGGAATCGGGTCTACTGTTTTATCTGCCAACATGCAGAATACAAATGATGTTCCATGTTCCTTTGAATGTCAATCTAAATGTCTCTTCACTCCATGGGACACATCTCGGTCTAAGCACTTGGTGCATTTCAATTTTGCCACATAGACAGGTTTAGAAAGAGGATGAGATTTTACCCAAGTTAATAAAAGTAAGACCTTAAACTTGTGTTGAAAATGTGGAAGAAAAGAGAAGGTCTATTTCTATGGAGCTAGATGTGGAGAAGATGTATTTCTGGCATCTCTCTCTCTCTCTCTCTCTCTCTCTCTCTCTCTCTCTCTCTCTCTGTGTGTGTGTGTCTGTCTGTCTGTCTGTCTGTCTGTCTGTCTTGCAGTGAAACAGTCTTTCCTAGAAATAACTGTATAAAAAAGACCAGAGCAATGTCAGTACCAATAGACATGCTAACATGTGAGGGAAATTTCATGTAGGAAATGCCTACCTGTAGACAAAGAGCTACAGGCAACTAATGACTACGGGGGGGGGGGGGCGCGGCGAATTAGACTTTCCCAGGGATGAGGCTAGTTATTGGTTGTCCAATGCAAAGTGAAACCTTGCAACAAAGCCTTGAAACCATATAACAAAACACACACACGTACACACACACACACACACACACACACACACACACACCAAAACAGACTCAGCAGAACCTATTTATAAACATTTATCCATATATATTTGCATATATATATATATTTTCGGCTTGGTACCATATCCACAATACAACAAAAGACTCAGCAGAATCTATTTATATTTATATACACATAAATATAAAATAATAATCAAAGAAAAAGAGGTTAGCAATTTGAGAGTAGGGGCCATGGGAGGGGCTTTTAGACAGGATAGTTAAGAGGGATTGGAGATGGGAAAAAAGAAGAAGAAAGTGATGTAGTTCTACTTCTACTAAAAATATTAAAAATCTTTCTGTTTCAGAGGAAATGGAGTGGTCTTGCAAAGCATCACTGAGGGGCTATCTATATCACTCTAAGAAGATGAAGATTACATATACACACAAATACATACATATACATGTGTGTACATACATAGGCACATATACACATTCATGTATACTCAGATGTGTATACATACATGCACACACACATGTTCATAGATACATACACACATAAACACACTCTCACATACATGCATGCACACAAAGACACATACACACACACACACACACAAATACACAAACACACACAAATGAGAGCTTTAGATGCAAGCAGATCTTCTTCCAGAAGGATCTGGCCAAACATAGTCTGGTTCTAGTTGACTCTAGTTGTTTCTTCCCAGAGCACTGCTGAACTAAGCCTATAATGGGTCTTTATTTCCTTCATGGGTCTTGTCCTACTGACCTGGTCATCTCTGTGCCAGACCTTTCTGCTGACTTGTGACAAAAATGATCACATACAGGACCAACTGACCTACCCAGGGACCAATGTACTCACCACCAGTCATGTGAATAAGGGTCACAAAGAAACCATCCCAGCCCCTTGTCCTGTAGCTTAAACTTTATTTGGCTCATATTTTCAAATAATGATCTATGTCCAAATGTCGAGAAGTTTTATACTAAAAGATTTTAGATTTCATATTTTAAAAAGCTTGAAAGGGCTGTTTATACAGTCTTCTTTCCCACATGATGACACAGGGGGAGTGTGAGTGGTGTCTGCCATCTCTGAGTAGGTCAAGGTTGCCTCTTTTGTCCTTTCCTCCATGTGATCTTCTTTGCCCACTTCTGCCACCTGGTGGACTAACTGTCAGCATAATGAATGGTCAATCTGCCAAGCCCACCTTGCTCCTCAGTGGCTGCATCCGAAAGTACCTTGGGTATAGCCAGGTTCCCATCTCAGCTTCCAGTCCCTCCATAAATAGCGTTGTGTAGCTTTCTTTTATTTTTGTCCTTATCCTTGGCTGTATTGTCTAAATCCCCTTCACAAAGCACACGTCATTTATTAGATTAGAAAAAATGGGTTTGTAAGAACATTGGTGAAAAATGAGGCTTTGCTATTTCCTTCAGGGGTCGGGGGCAGGAAGCAGGTGAAAACTGAGACACCATGTACCAGGCAATACAGGAAATATCAGAGAAGTTGGTCACTGTGATCTTTCCTCAAATATCCTCCTCTCTTGACTTTAGTTCCCACTTCTATCAGATAAGGAAGTGCTGCTGGATCATACGTTAGGAGCTGGCGATCTATGGGTTATGGTTACAGCTAGTTATTGGATTCTGTTTTCCTTTTGTTAATTAATAACAACTAAAGGGAATGTATCAATTAATAATCCAGTTTATAGACTTCTCAGGACTTTAATACTTCAACAGTGTTTCCCCCCTAAATTCCTGCATAATGATGATGGGGCACTTAGCTTCTCCGACTCTTTACCCACAGCCAAGGGCATATACTTATAGCCTAATCATTTTTTATAGTCACTATGTCTTTGCCTTGCCTCACTAGAACTTTCTCTTATTGCCCTTGGATGAGATGCACCTCATGACCCGCCTTTCATGAGAAGCGGATGATGCTGAGTAGCAGAGATGACTTGAAGCATTCTTCTAAACCTTAAGGAATTGTTCCTCCTTCCTGTGGGCTGAACTGAGAAGCAGCAAAGTGTGAGGGCCTTTGTGAAGAGCCCTATACACAGTCAAACCTGAAAAGGCAACAGCCTGGCTTTGAAAGTAGCAGAAATTTTCTTCCGCTGGGGTTGGTAGCTGATTCTCTAAGTAATTTGCAATTCAAGTGTCTCTTTGTTTTGTATGAAAATTTGCTGCTATTTGGAAAGTGGGGACGAGCTAAATTGCATCCTGCTGGTTTTACTTTGACTGTATCAAAAAAGAAACTGTTAATCTGGTTCCATAATTAACTTCCCTGTTTTAAAAAGGCCCTGGGAGAGAGTCCAGAGAGTGGCTGTCAACTCCCTGCCTCTCTACTCAATAATGCTGTTCAATAGGATGCCCTGAAAGGAGAAGGGTTCCAGGTGGAGAGGGCTTTTGATTATCGCTCTGATCTTCTGTGTCCATTATCCCTATCCAACTAACATTTAGTGAGTTCTCACTGCAGGTAAAGCACCAGATCAGTTCGGGGTATCAAAGTAATAAATACCTAACCAGCTGCCAGGGAACATAGTTAATTTTCTCCATCCATCCATCCATCCATCCATCCATCCATCCATCCAGAACCTTCCTCCCTCCAAAATATATAGTTTCTTTTTCCAAGTCCTATGTAAAACACTTGTATGTGAGAAATACAAAACAGACGTAATCATCATTTAAAATTTCTAAAATGAAGAGATAACTTTTGACCAAGCCATAGAGTTAGTATCATTGAAAAGAGGGCACAAAAATTGGCTCTGACCTCTAAGTTATCTGTGACCTTGCACATGCTTAGACCTGTTCCTGAAATGCTAGAGAGAGACTCACAGAACCAAGCAGAGGCAGGTTGTGACTATTATATTTTAAGGCCATTTTGGCAGGAGTAGAGGGGTTGCACTAACATTAAGAACTGATCTGAAGACTGCTAGGGACATTGCTAGGGATCTTCCACTCAGTATTTTGACAGAACTTCATAAAGTCAAGCACTTATCACTGGCTTCAGGTTATAGTCAGCAGCCAGGTCCAAGTCAGGTCCCAGGGGATACAGAGCTGTAAGGTAAATCCACTGTGCTGTGATGGTTTGGGCTCCTGAGGCTGAGATGTGACTGTTGACTGAAAACCAGGTAGACCTTGAGAGCTGCCTTTGCTAGTGAGGATTTGATGTCACTGAGTGAGACAGAAAATCCCAAATAAGACTGTCCGAAGCACTCAAAGTAGCACTATTACTTTTATTAACATTTGCTCAGGAGATTTCTATAGATAGCCATTCTAGTGTTTCCCACTATTCTGGTTTGAGAGAATCACAGCTAAGCTGTCTATGTAGTTAGCATTCTTTTGACCCCCCCAAAGACCACCAGAGGTCAAACCATCATACACATTTTGGGCAGCAAGATGAAGGATGAAGAACCCCTGCTATTTAAAAAAATATATATGTCCTGGTTATTCCATGTCATACTTGTACTTCCATCCCATTTGCTTTTAATGGCAACTGAAAGTAAGAATTCTCAAGAGATGGAAGCCCTTCCTCTCACATCTACAACATTCAAGTGGAATAAAACTCATATGTAAGATACCAAATGATGAAGGGCTTTGGAAAAAAAAAACATAGGAAACTGATTCATAAGACTGACCTGGACAAGGATTCCTTAGGTGAGATTAGAAAAGCACAGATAACTGAAGAAAATATGTCTATATATTTCTCTGTACAAAGAAACGTATACACTTAGGCAAATGGAATTCTATCTATCTATCATCTATCTATCTATCTATCTATCTATCTATCATCTATCTATCCATCTAATGACTTTGTTCAGAAAATTATACATAACAGAGTAAAAAGACAGCCTACAAAATGAAAGGCTAGATATGTATACTGTAGAGCTGACAAGAACTTTAGACATAGAATATACATGGAACTCACATAGTGCAATGTAAAAGAACTTGATTGAAAATGGATAGGAGTCGTTTATTACATACCTCTCAAAAGAAGGCATGCAAAAATGCCATAGGTAAATGAAAACATCTTCAGCATCAGGAATCTTCAAGGGTATGCAAATTAAATTTCACTGTATTACTCCCGGTTAGAATTACTCCAATTAGAATGGTTATTATAAAGAATACAAAAGGAATCAAGTATCGATAAAGATGCAGAAAAAAATGTAAACCATTATACAAAATTGGTGGGATTGTACTTAATACAGCTCATTGGGGGAAACATTATTGAGGGTTCTCAAAAAAATTAAAATTAGAACCACACAATTACCCAGCAATCCCAGCACTGATTATATGGCCAAAGGGAAAGAAACTAATAGAAAGAAATAGGTCCACTGCCTTGTTTACTGTAGGACAATTCACAGTAGCCAAGCATCATTTTACCTAAATGCTTAACATTATATAAACACACAGAGAGATATGTGTCACATCTATATGATAGAATCCTATTCAGCCAGGAAAATGAAATCATGATACTTAAAAAAAAAAAAAAAGGCTGAATCTGGAAGACATTGTGTTAAGTGATTAAAAACCAGGCATAAGAAATCAAAAACTGCATGGTTTCTTTCACATATGGGAATTTTATAAAATGTATCTCATAGAAGTAGATAGTAGAACACCAGTTATCAGGGTGTAAAGGTGGGGGCATAAAAAAAAAGGAAAAGATGGGCAGTCACAGATTCCAGGTAAGAAGGCAGGAGAAACAACTTCTATCATCCTCCCAGTGTGCTGACTGTGGTTAACATGAGGATATAGTGTACACTTCAAAATAGCAAAAGAGAGTCCTTTGAATGTTCTTATTCCAAACACAGTAAGTTCATAAAGTGACAGATATGATAATTACTGATTTTATATATCAATGTAAGTATGCATCAAAACTTTTAACCATACCCTCAAAACGTGTCTAAATCATGACAGGATTTTCATTCTTAAGGGAGTGAGAAGGAATGGATTTGGAGAGATGGATAGCATTAGAATTTGTGTTGTCATTTATATGGAGATAGTGCATGTCGTAAGGGTCCATAGCTAGAAAATGACCCTGCCTGGAATGTAATTTCACACTAGATAAACCAAAGGCTCTTTTTCTCTTCTTGCTGTGCCTTTAATTCCAGTTTCTAGTCTTTCCTAGTTTCTAGTTCTATTCCATCTTAAGGACCCATTTCAGTTCCCACCTCCTCCAAGAGCTTGTCTGAAATTCTACTCAGAAAGAGCAGAATTCTCCAAACTTCCTCAACATTAGTCTTATATGTAACTTTACCTTGTCACTATTGTATAGAGTTCCTCTCTCCCTGACTACCTTCCTCCCTTTTTTCCCTCTCTTTGCCTTTCTGCCTCTCTTTCTCTTTCTCTCTCTCTGCCTGCCTGCTTGTCTAATCTGTTGATTTTTTAAAAGCACAGTTGCATTTTCCACAGTGGCTCTGTACAGGGATAACTAAGATAGTACATCATAGAAGGGATCGCCATTCTGAGTTCTAGTATCCACACCTATTTCCTTTTAGAAATCATTTTCTCCTTTTCCATATCTGCCCAATTAGAGACTTCACTGTTAATCATCCTGTGGTTGTTTGTAACCTGGTAATATCTCCTGGCCAATGGAATGTGAGTGGAAGTGTGGATACAAGTTCTGAGGCCACGTCCATGAGGATATAATTACTTGCTCAGTCCCTTCTCCCTACTTTCATTCGATAGCTGGGAAAGAACATAGTACCTACTGTGGTCATACAATTGTTAAGGCTCAGGGTGAAAATAGTGAACTACCCATCTTGTGACTTGAGATGACCTCTTGGAACTACTAATTTCTCTAGACTGCTCTCTCATCTTTGATTAAGCCCATTCCTCTGAGTGGCTACACCGAGTCTCGTCTTCATGACAGTTTACCTGTGTCTTGCCTCATTCAAAAGATTTAACTGGTCTTTCTTTGAAAGAAATATAGCTTCTAACCCTAACTGTCCTTTTACCAGGAGAGTGACATCTACCACAAAATGAGACCTATGTCACTTAGTTGTTAGTATAGGTCAAGGCCTAAAGGCAGCTGTGGCATGTACTGGAGCCAGAGGCTTAGATTCTTGATATTGGTTAACCAGGAGGTTTAAACAAAAAAATTTGGTTCTAGAATTTTATCATTACTGTTGAAGTCACTCTGCAAAATATTTTTAATTAGGCATATGTGCAGTCTTCTTAAATAATGTTTTGCACTGACATCTGCTGATTCATTCTTCTTAAACCCATCATTTTAGAAAATTGTCTGTTGCTGCCTAAGCATTTTGGCCATTGGAGATATTCTACAAAGTTCCATTCTTTTTCTGTCATTCTCTCTTAGGAATCTATTTAGGCAATTCTGCTGAACATTCATTTCCTGGATGACTATTAACAATAAAATGCTTTGTATTGGTATGTTGTTTAATACTTTCCAAAGCCCTTTCACAGTCTAAGAGCATTTCACCTAAGAAGCTTGGGAAGTTGTGGTGCTTAAGAACTCCCACTCATGTTCATATTCCTACTCTGCAGAACCTCAGCTTCCAGCCAGAGTGGTGAAATGACAGTATTTAGCTATCTGTTATGAAGAATGCTATCCTGCAAACAGGTCTTTGCTTCGGGTAATAAAATATTATTCTTTTACATTATTTCATAGAGTCTCAAAGATGAAGAATGGTCCTCCACTAGGAACAGAACAATAAATAAGACCAGTCAGTATTCCTGTTTGAAAGGATCTAGTGAGCGGCATTGTGAGCCACAGCTTGCCAGACGGTGGCTGTGTGTGCATCTTCTCTAGGCAACTGCTGTCCTTCTGTCTCCATTGTACGAAGACAGGTAATTCAGCTCTGGATTTTCTGAATATTTAGATGTGCTCACTTCAGTGATTGGAACAAGTAAAAGTCTTATGACACAAATAAAGCCAGCTGAGGTCACTTGAGGAATTTAGAATTTAGGGAATGGAAGATACAAGCTCTTCTCTGATCTGTTACATTAGGCAGGGATGCTGCCATCTTGCAGTCAACTGTGGCCATGGGTTTTCCCACATGTGTGGAGAGACAGCTTTTGTAACTTCATAGTTATGAAGTAGAGGGAGCTAGAGAGGTAGACGCTGAGGAGCAGCCAGGTATGGTAATTTAGGAGGAGAAAGAATAGGCTGGTCAGATACTACAGTGTGACAGGCACATAGAATAGGTGGTCAGATACTGCAATGCAATAGACTGGCATGTATTGCTTGTAACTTATTTGTTGAGCTGAATATTAGTTTTGAGCTCCTTAGTCTAGAAGTATCCACCTGGGTGTGCTGTGCAGAAAATATGCTTGGTATTACTCCTGGAATGAATGAAGAAATGAATGAAGAAATGAATGAATGAAGAGCATAGTGTGACTATATTTCCAGCAAACTGAAGACGGGCTCATAACTGAAAATGCCCAACATCTTTTTATTTTTTAATAATTTTTACCCATTTTCTCAAAGTGTGTCAAAACAGAGTGGAAGTGAAGAAAAAGATCTTAAATCATCAGGCAGGCCAAGCTTTGATTTGTGACTTCAGAAGCAGCTGGCTGAGTAATGTTCAGAAAGCAATAAGCAACCACATCATGAGTTTTGGGGGAGAGTAGAGTGAGGTCAGTGTGCAGTCTTATGCTGGACAGCTGATGTGTAGTTCAAAGTGCTTGTGTTGTCTTTATCCATGATGCCAATTTTTATTGAGCATCTTCTATTTTCTTCAGACCCTGTTTCAATGCTATGGATACAGGAGAATAAGACAGATGCAGGGTTTGAGCTCAAGGAGCTTCTGCCTCTGTGGAATGAGCTGGCAATGCTAAAACACACAGATGAACAGCTAGCCTGAGGAAATGATAGTGGCCATGGGGATAACAGAGAAGAGATAGACGTGAATGGGAGGGACCTCTCAGTTGGACCCTAAGAAGCCTTAGGGAAGACATATTTCTCTGCGGTCTGAATCTCAGAACCTATGACATCATTTCACATAGATAGTAATAGTACTTCTTAATCTGTTATAGAGGAAAATGAATGAACCAACTTAGATAATCTTAACACAGTGCTTCAGGCAGAGCAACCTACAGATATAAAGGCTGAGGCTTCAGTGTGTTTGAGGGATAGAAAGGATGCTCTGTAGCAGGTTATAAAGTGGGCAGGGAGAATATTGGAGGATGTGACAGAGGTTAATCTCATTCCCTAGCTACTTAAACTGCACTATAATATCACTCACCACAATAGAAGCAGGAATGCAAACACGAAAGGGCAAAGGCTACCTTGAAAATCTCTCAGCCTACCTAAGCTCACCAAATTTTGTCAGGGGAGATTTCAAATGAAATATATATATTTATAACTACAGTTTGATTGTATTTCATTTCTCATGTTGTATCTTTGCTGGTATATATAAATGACTTAGAGAGAGAGAAAGACTTCTCTCAGGCTTTCTCCATAAAGGAAGCAGGAGACAGCTGAAGAAGAGTAAACATGAGCTTGCTCACCAGAGAAAAATCGGTAAGCTTCATTCTCACTGAGACTAAACCATCACTTTGTACATGAACCAACACAATGCTTTAGGGTATAAATGAGGGTGCTACCCATTAGAACTCAGAGTGGCTGCTCAAACTCTCTGCTTGTGATGGATTGTAGTAGAAACCATGCTCTAATACTTTCCTCCCTGGCTATCCTTAGACATTTCCTGATTTCTCTATGCAAAGTCAGTGGTAGGTATCATGATGTTTTATTCATGTGACTTTGAGGGTCCAGAGGCTTTAGAGGAGCAGAGAAGAATTTATCTGTGAAATAGAAAAGAGTCCAAAATAGATCAGAACTCAGGCTCACATCAGGACACCGTGAGATGTCAACCTGTATCATGCAAGAATGTCTTTTCCTTCTTTCTTGGGGAGATTACACTCATCCTCATAGTTTTAAATACCACCTGTAGACTGATGGTTTTGGAATTGCATTTATAGCTTAGACCTTCCCTTGAATATTCAATGCTAGCTGGAGATCTCAGACATCTCTAACTTGACATGACTCTGCCAAACCTATGCAGAATACATCTCTTCTTGTTTTCACCTACACTCTACTCTTATTTTCCAAGATCTCTTTCCTTATTCTCCAATATCTTTGTCAATACTACAACAACCTACCATTTGTTTCTGGTTTAGCTTTTTTCCTCACTTCTCATGCCCAGTATCCTGGACATCAACTAAGGCTTGTAGGATCTAGTTATGAATGCTGTCTCCGGTCTTTCCCCCTCATTACCATATTGAGTCATTGCCCTACTCCTGATCTCTATACCTTGTTCTGGACATCCATGCTGCATGTCTCCTCTTTGTTTTTGTCCTTTCATGGTCCATTATCTACAGACTGTTTGAGTAAATGCAAGTTAGATTAATTATACCGCCATCTCTTGACACACATACTTAAAAGCTTTCAATGATGCTTTGCATATCATTCACAGAATCCCACCTGGATTACAAAGTGAAAAATTCTATCTGTTTACTTCTGCAATTTTACACCTTATGCTTTCCTTGTTCATGTCTAAATTCTGGTCATAGTGGCTTTCGGACTACACCAAGACATGCCAAGCTTATTGGCACCTTAATATATCATGTTTGGAATAAGACCTTCTCAAATATCTCTGTGTAGTGAACTCCGTCATTCTCACCCCAAAAGCAACACCTTCTCTTCTTCCTCCACCTCATGTAACATTTTCACCAATACCATATCCTATTACATTGTACATTTTCTCACAGCAATTTCAAATGTTCAAAATAACACTCTTGTTTTATGGTAGTTGTCTGTCTGTTCATATTGCATTATGACTCACAGATATAAGAAAGGCATTCATTTTGAAAATATATTGTTTTCCTGGTGCTGAGCAGGCCTCTTCCCACGGTGACCCTAATGTTGAATGATAAATGTGCCAAAGCTTCATACTGATTGCAAAAATGAGGTTCACGTTACATGTCAGTAATTCCTCTCCCATTTCAATCCTAATATGGTTCTCTAGTATGTTTGTTTGTTTGTTTCTTTCTTATTTTTAAAATCAGTCTTATTCAAGTATTTATTGAGTTGAATCTCAAGGTATCTCTTTTTTTCTCTTACAGTACTGGGAACTGAACATAGGGCCTCACACATGCTAGGCAAGCTGTATTACTGAGCTATGTCCCTGCCACGCACATACCTCAGTAGTAAAATATTTTCATCATTTTTTCCAGACCTGGAAAAATTTTTTTCCAAACACTCACTCTTGGAGGATGATAGAGTACCCATGTACTTGTGTACAATTACTGAATACTCGTATGAACAAAACTCTGACTCAGGTTCTCCAATCTAATGCAAGTTAGTATGTCAGGTAAATAATTTCCTCCCTCTGTTTCTCAAATTTTGGCATCTAGCTCTTATATGTGTTAGCACTGAGACCTTTGACAAATCACCCAATGTTTTCTGGCTCCAGGATACTCAGGGAAAGAATAACTCTAAAAGTAAGATCATATCCCAGTTCCTGGGATGTTTCCTCATTTAGAAAAACCTGGGAATGTTTTCTTATTTAGAAAAATAGGGGAGGGCGTCTTTGAATATGCAATTAATTTAAGGATTTAGGGTTAAAAAAATCATCTTGAATTCTCCAGGAAGTCTTTAAATTTAAGTCAAGGAGTGCCAAAAGGCAATAGAAGCTGGAAGAGGTGACTGGTGGCTTTTCTCTTGTGTCCCTAACAAAGCATAGCTTTATGGGACCTAGAGTTTCCTGATGCCAGAACTACTATTAAAGAACTTGTTTCTAGGGCATTTTGCTACAGTAAAGATCCAATATAGCAGTCATCTATGAACCGCAGTCCTGTAGGTCTGAGGCTCACCTTGTGGTTAGTCTTTCATGTCGTCACATCTACTGACCTCAAAGGGCCAATGCAATATGACTAAGCAGTTAATGTGTAGTGCAGCAGAAACAGATGTGGAGGGCAATAGTATGCAAATTCCACTATAAGGACTCCTTAAAAAGCCGATGTTCATACGTTCTACCCATGTAGCTGGTACTTTCTCCTCTTTCCAATGCTTCTTTCTCTACAACCTCTCATCCTGAGTGCTCTATAGTCAATTTTTTTTGGTGTGTGTACATGTGCATGTGCACATGTGTGTGTACGCAGACACATGTGCAATCTCTGCCACTTTCCAGCTCCCTTTTAGACATTGTAGTAACAAGAGTTTCAAGAGGGTCAGTCTTGTCTTAAGTGCCCTAGAACTTTCTACTTCCACAAATAATAGAAAAAAACACCGATAGGAACAGCAATAGTAGCTGGCAGTAACTGTCTTCCTAAAGGGCCCCTTTCTCCAGGATGACACCTCACTGAAACCAACAGATTACACAGAATGTTCACAATTTCTATATTTTGTACTATAAATAATTACTGTCCATTTTGCCAGTTAGCCTATTGCAGAGTCTTCTGGGAAGCTAGAATTTTGAGGGTGAACATTTTACCTGGTACCAACTACCTGGACCTTTAGGCCATATAATGGTCCAGAAGGAGGTGAAAACAGCTGTTCTTCTCAGCTACCTTCTAAGCCTTTGTTCTTAAGAACATAGGAAAAGAGCGACATTTGCCCTACAAATTAATTGACAGGAATGTAAGCAAGTCTTCCTAGGGTTGGAAGTGGAGGGAGAAAGGCACTAGTTGCCAGGGAGTGGAATATCCAAAGTCTGGCTGTAAGAACTCTCTGCCCATGGGTGTCAGAACTCATCTATCACCTTTAGTGGACCCAGAGTCAGGGAACTCTGCTGGGACAGACAACATATGCTAAGTCTTCCCCCTGAGTGCATTGCCTGCTACAGCAGCTGGGCCTAGACATCCATTCCACATGGCTCCACTGCATCCATCCCACAGATGTGCCAAATGCCCTGGAGGCTACCTGTGGTTGCATGCACAATGGATTGTGCTCACTGTTTACATCAATACCTGCTCCTTTGGCTCTAAAAGCAACTTTCCAAATTTATCCCCACCTGTGTCTCTGCTCCCTTGAGATGGCTAGCTTGGGTAAATTGTTTGCTCTGAGTAATTCCTGTGGCAGTTTTCAGTCCCTCTGTGCTTGACCTTAATACATGTGATCTCAGAGTTATTTGCATTTTCCTCTGGTCTTGCCCACTCCCTTTGGGGCCAGTGACTTTTATTTCATACAGTTCATGTCTCTCCAGGTATGCAGCACACTTTCTTGCCCAGAAAAGATACTCAGTGGGTTTATTATTGAACAACTACGTACTTTGTAATAATTTGTGGCAGGACATTCTATAGCAATGGCTATGTGAATTAGGAGCAAGGAAAAGACTGGATGTCCTTATTAGTGAGATGGAAATTCATTGAAAGGTGTTAGGTTAGCAATTAAGATCATTTTTTAAAAAGCTTTTTAAATACTCAGTTTTTCCCCTCTCTACTGTTAAGCATCTAGGGATTTCCTTCTGCTTTCTGAATGTAGGGGCTTTGTCCCCACAGACATGGTCACGCCATGTGTTTTTGCTGTCTTTCTCTAGCTCATTTCAACTCTAATGGAAAACATCACACATCACACATTCTGAAGTGACATTAATTAATGCTGATGCTCTCTGCTGACATTTCAATAAAAAGTGCTTAGTTAAGGGATGGGGCATGCTCTTCTAATTCTCAACACGGCTTGCAATATGAGTCTAAAATCAATGACTGGATGACTAGATTCAGGTGCCTAATCAAGCCATTCATGAATGCTTACTGCCTAACTCTTAGGCAGGAAATATGTAACTCATGAGAAGAATGGCCAGTTGGATAATAAGTCCAAAGGCTCTGAAGAACACTGCTTTATGAAGCTTGGTAGAATTTAGAGTTTTCAGCTGGAGGAATCATTTTCTTTCTTCTTTTTATTTGTGGAACCACTCATCTTTCCCATCCATTCAAGCTGGTGTTTTCTGATTAGGACGCTGGACATCATCTGGTGGAATGCCAATGATGTGCCAGCTACTCAATCACATGTTACATTATTTATTGTATTACCTAAGCAGGAAAATTGGCATTGATATAATGATGAAAATGAGAATAGAGATTACTTGTTGGATTTCATACCTTGATTTGATACTACTTGTACATTATCTTATAAAACTCAAGCATTTCAAGGTTGTGAGTCAATGTATGAACTTGAATATTTATTACTAAGTAACTTTGGCTAGTATCTATCTATTTAGGACTCAATTTCCTCATCTATAAAATAGAGTTAAGAAAAGTAGCAATCTTTTAAAGGTTTAATGTGATCATAAAATAATGCAAAGCCTATAATCAAGATATTAATGGTAAAAATAGTAATGGTAAAAATTGTCTGGCATTACTATATGGCAGAAATTCCTCTACACAGACATGTTTTTATTATCCCTATTTCACAGATTAAAAGCAGAGCAAAAAAACCTTGATATCTGGCATAAGCTAAAATGTGCCAGAATGGAGGATTTGATCCACTACTGTCAGCTGTTAGTACTGTAATCCAGAGGTTTCAGTACAATGTACTACACAAAGTCCATGCCAAAGAAATGGTTTTGGATTGATAGATTACAGGCAGTATATTCTTATGAGAGAAGACATTTGAGTCTTGCTTCTTGGGCTCTCTCCTTATACTTCATTTGGCTAAAACAACTAGATTTAATTTCTGATCAATGTAGCAGAGATAGGTGGCTCCCTCTAGAGTCTCAGTTTTTCCTCAGTCCAAGTACAAAGTACTCCCCTCCCTGGCTATCATTTAGGAAAGGTGATGACAGTTGAAGAAACATGTTTAAAGCATCTACACTTCAAAGCCCAGACTTGTCTCTTCCTGGAAGCTTTGAAATTTCTCTATCCTTTGGATCCCCATAGAGCCCTCTGCACATGGGTTTTCTTCTACTAATTATATGGGATAATAATGCAGACTTTAGTGGACCTTAGTCCTGCTTAAGTATTATAGATCCTTTAGTTAGACTCTCCTATGGTTCCTTCCAGGAGTTCTTTGGAGAAGCTTAAAGTGAATTTGTGCAACTCTGGCTGCTTCAGGGTCTGTGACCCAGGACTCCTGTGATGTATTCAGCTGCCAGGGTGCACCTGTGAGCACAAATTCTGCCCACAGAAACTTCCAGAGATACAAACTCCACCGAAGACTAAAGTGAATCTACTGTAGCAGTTGAGATACTGCCACTCTCTGCAACTGGTAGATTCACTTTGATCTCATTGATTGACCAGTGCCTGCATCTCAAGTCTTTTCCTGTCATCTTCTTCTCTAGACTGTGGATAGCACCTGTCCTACCCAACTGTAGACAGATTGAGCAATGGAGACATGTCAGATCTTTTCATATGTAGCTCTCACTTAGTACAGGAATCACATATTTATCTTCTGAGATTTGTGTCTAATGTTCACTCTCCCATGAGATGCTAAACTCCAGGAGGGAACAGGCTGTATTTTGTATTCACCTTCTTGTATTCAGAGTTAGCATCATATGGAATTCAGCAATGGTATACACATATAGAACAAATACCTATATGTTCTCAGGGTCTTACAAGGCTATATCTAGGGGTCTAGAATAGAAACACAAAGATATTCATTCAGTTCAATTACAGGGAAGAACCCAGATACCCACAAGGGCCTTGGCAATATGGTCCTCAATCAGATAAATTCCAAAGATGGATTCCTAGTTTAGGTCTCAGGTTTTTTTTAGTTAGGAGAACAAAGCCCACAGGATCCTCCCAAACAGATTAAAGTCTATGTGTCATTGCACGTCAAATTCACAGTCTGCATATTCAATGTCCAAATTTGATAGGAAATACTAAAAGTTAAATGGGGATGATTAAAATTATGTAGCCATAATTAATACAAGTGCATGCCTCCTACATGGCAGTTCAACATATCCATATTAAGCTATCTCTGGGACTTAATGAGATCTTGTTAAATTTAATTGTGTTGTTAAATCTAAGTTAAGTGTATGCTAAAGAAACTATTTAGATCATTACTGGGTTTTAAGTTGTCTGCTCAGTTTAGAAGTTGAACCAATGCCGCTCTCAATACTGTTGCTTTGTGGTTAGGCACAAATGAACTGGACATCTCTGACTTCAGTGCACCTGCCCGGGAGAGCTGCCTGGAACTAAACCGCAAGCTCAGCAGCCAGAAAACTGTCTTGATGTTTGCCAAGACAGCAGACACAGAGAAATATGAAGCTCTTAAAACCATTTACATCCTGCTTAAGGCAGCCTGGGATACCACAGAGGATTCCACTTTCCTGTCTGTGGGTGACAGCTATGTATGTGAGCGGATAGACCAAGATTTGAGATCAGGGCTATATGAGAGCTCTCCAGAGAACAGAAACAACAGGAAGAGTATATGTGATGAGTGATAGGATCCAGCTGACAGTGGAGGCTAACAAGTCCTGTCCTCTACAGACTGGAGTGCCAGGAGAGCCACTGGTATCCGTGATACAAAGCCTAAGATCTGGAAGAATGAATGATTCAAGGGTTAGTGTGAGAGGAGATAGTTCTTTCTTTTTTGGCTCTCCAGTTCTACATAGCTCCTCAGCAGATTAGAATGGAGCCATTCATATTGGGGCTAGCCACCTACTTACTCAGTTCACTTCTTCAAATATTAATCTCTTCTGGGAACAGTCTTACAAGCACATCCAGAAACAATGTTTAACTACATTTCAGGGTACCTAGGGACAAGGTCAAGTTGATGTACAGAATGTACCACTATCAGGGAGGAGGACTTTGTGGAGAGCTAATTGGGAAACAAGTGACATTCCTCTGGCACAAAGGACATCTGTGTCCTCTGACATGGATCGAGGTCAGCAGCTATTCAGGATTGGACATGAAGAAGAGCCACCAGGCAGCATTCTGGAGTGTAGTCAAGCCTGAATTTGGCCCTTATTAAAGAAATACATGTATCCCCCTCAGACGGAATAAGATTTAGAAGACAGAAACATAAGCTGATCGGTGTTTTAGAATAGTGTCCAAGAGATCTCCAGAGAATGAATTCCATTCTCTAGGGAAGATATGAGAATAATAACCCATAGCCTGATGGAACTCTTACATGTGGTAGGCACTTGACTAATATGCCATGTAACCCACTCTCTGCACTGTTCACATGGGTGCTACTGTCCTTTGCATGTCACAGTCAAGGGAAGCAGGGGTGAGGTGAACCATGCACATAAGTTGTTCAAGTTTAGTTTGCCAGAAGTGGCAGAGTCCAGATTTGGATTCGAGCAATCTGTATTCATTACCAATATGCTACACTGCCTCTGGAGTTCACTGTGCCCTTTGCACATATTTATGGCAACAGAACACTGGCTTGCCTTCTGTTAGGGTAGGGGTGGTTTCCTTTCTTCATGGAGGAGTTCAATAGAACGTAAGTGAGATTGGCTCTCTTTTCAAAGAAAAGCGAAACACAAATGGGGAACACATTTACAGAGATGCATAGTTCAACCTAGTGAAAGGGGGGAATCTAACAACAAATTAGAATCACAATGGAAAACAATACATACAGCTGTGATAAAAGAATGAGCAGTTCTCTAACACCGAAATGGAAATTCTGAGAGGGAGAAAAAAAAAAGGACATGAAATATCACAAAAATGAAGGGACAGAGACAGAACTATGTGCATTGATTCTCCTATTCCATTGTCCGAATAAGTTTGTGTTTGTGTTTAAAATGTAGGACTTCGCTGGTCAAAGCAGTTGCTTTTGCTTAGAATACTATTTGGGAAAGGAAAGAAAAGGAGGGAGATATAATACTCTAAATAGTTTTGGTCTCTCGTCATTGGAATTATGTACCTTGTACTTATATGACTTTTTAAAAGTATATTTTTTTAAATATAGAGGTGAAGATCAGATCCTGCTGTGCTCTGAGGTGGGAACAGAGGAGAATTTTCAAATACAACGTGACAGTATCGGAGAAGAAGTACTTTGGAAGGAAGACTAGGATTTCTAATCTGTCCAACAAATCTGTAATTTTGTCATTATAAAATGGACATGGCAATTTCATCATAGTCTTTAAAAGGACAAACCTGGAGCATGCATTGCTAAGTCATCTGAGAGCTGTCAGAGAATCCTGCACCATGGCATGGCCCTGGTGACCTAAAATGTATGGGGAAGACTTATCTTCAATATTATGGTTTTGGTAGTTATTTTTTCCTCCAAACCCCTAAAATGCTATATTTAACCATTCTTTGATCTTTGAAAACATTCCCTTTTTTAAATATTAAAATAAATTTTATTCACATTCCTAATAAGGTATAGAGGCTGTAAAAAGCACAGGCTACAGCTATTAGTCTCCCTCAGTACTGCTTCTAATTTTATCACTAGAGTTATTTCCCCAAAATGTCAAACACAGCTGGAATGAAAGGGTTTTTGAAAATTTGGCAATGTGGTCTATGTAAATCTTCAACATTGTAAGCTTTCTGGAAAGATAGAGGAATCTGACTGTGTGGAATCTGAAAGAAAGGAACGTATAGCCAAGACTATGGAATTAGGGCCAGATTTCAAGAAGAAAAATAAAGTAAAAAAGACAAATAGTAAGACTTTTTCTATGGTGATTGGTGATTATGATGACGATGATTGTGCATAGGTGGAGGTTAAGTCCTTAATAATTCACCAGGTGAAGCACTAAGAAAACCTGGAATATTTCCCAAAACAGTGGGGAAAAGATTCACTGGAGCCTTGCCTGGCCTTGGCCTTGGCCTGGCCTTGCCTTTTCCCCAGGCTAGCCTTGCCTGCTGAGCACTGAGTGGTGGGATTAAAGGCTGTCACTCCCTAGTGTGTTTTTTTTTAACATTCTTTTTATTTTTGTATTCCAACTGGGAGAGTCACTACTGAGTATCTGAAATTAAAATAGATGTAGTTCAAGCAAAGTAAAATGAGTAACACTGCTACACAAGCCAAGATGAAGGAGCGTGAATGAAGAGGGTAGCAACGTCCTGTCAAGAGTTAACTATGGCCACAGACAAAGTGAGTTCCAGTGGAACAGAAGCACCAGGGCTGTGCTGGAGGTCTTTGAATCAGAAATTCTCAGATCCCAAAAATTAATCTACAAAGAAAAAGAAGAAAACACAAAGGTATGCTGCCCCCTAGCTCACCTGAGGTCAGAACAGGATGGAGAGGAGGCACTCCAGAGAGTGAGAATAGAAGCAAGGAAAATGGCTCAGGTAGGCAGCATTAAAAAGAAGCCTTGGAACCAGGGATGGGGGCTCAGCTGGGAGAGTGCTTGCCTAACCTGCAGGAAGCTATAGATAACCTGGGTGTGGGGATGGACACCTGTAATCCCAGCCTCAATGAGTTAAGGGCAGACGCATCAGCTGGTTAAATCATCCTTGGCTACATAGCAAGTACAGGTCCAGCTTAGACTACACAAGACTTTGTTCCAAGGGGATGAGGGAGAACTCTCTGGAAATTTCTAGAAAAAGCAAGGGTATCAACCATTAGGATTACCTAGTAAATGTTTCATTTATCTCACAGCCAAATTTATCTTAACCAGAGTTTTGATTTCTATGAATTTAGAATTCTCCACACAAAGGAAAAGAGTGTGAGAAACTTTAAAAGATAGCTCTCTATTTTAAGAACGTCAATAGTAAACAAAAAACACAGAGATGTAGTGTGGGAGAAGTTAGAGCATGGAGAGGATCATCAAAGTAAGATGTGGTGTTGACTGCTGGTGGCGAATGACAACCCCCATATCAGCTTTAAGGGAGCTTTCCCTTGCTTTAATGGGCTGACCTACTTCTTCATTCCACCCAAGACATTCTGTCTTGCCTGAATCCTCATCTTCTCATGTCAATCAAACCAAGATACTCTCAGCAGATCCTTCACCTTCATTCAATGTCTTTAAAGAAATGTGGGCTAGTTTGCTAGGGCCACTATTACAAAGTACCAAAAGTGAGTGGCCTAAAGGAGAAAAAACTTGCTCAAACTTCTCATCTTTAGAGGTGAGAAGTTTGAGACGAAGGCATTGTTAGGAATAGGAGAGGTGAAGGCTATTTCATGCCTCTCCTTGGCTTTGGAAGCTTGGTGGCAACCTTTGGACGCCCTCGCCTTGAGGAAGTTACCATCCTGTCTCTATGTTAATCTCTATATGGACAAACCACTGTCCAATTTTCTCCTTACAAAGACATCAAACCTCTTGGATAATTTTGTAACTATTCTATCAAGAGTAAAACACATTTTTTTGGGAAGGGCTATATACTAAATATTTTGGGTTTGTGTAGATACTATAGAATCTTTATGGCCAATGAAGTTCTTTTTTGTTTTCAATCCTTTAAAAAAAATACAGAAAACATTTTTAGCTTATAGTTCATAAAAAAAGAAAAGAAAAAGAAATAACAACAAAACCAGGTTTCCTGGCTATTATTGGCAGTGGGCTATAGTTTGATGATTCTTAATCTTAAATGGAAAATTTTAGCCCAATGTTTTATTTCAGATGATCTTTCTTTTCTACTGAGATGACCGAGGGTTTTACACTTCTCAATCTGAGTGTCAGGTGTTGAAATAAAGGTTCTGCTGGTCTTAGATGTGACTCTGAAGTATTATAGACATTCTAGAACAGTTTAGCTATGGCACTGCCTGTCCATTGAATACCTAATCTAACTCAGCCTAAAAACTGTGGTGGCACATGTTGAGTGGACTAGAATCAAAGCAAAGAACTACTTTGAAGAGACATTTCACTCTGTTTAAACATTACACAACACATGTGTGTATCAAATCAGTACATGGTATCCCATCACTATATGTGCAACTTCTGAACTTTTAAGAAATATTTAAAATATATCTTTGAAAAATCTTGAGGCAAGTTAAATGAGCTGGCCATCAAAGGGACATAAGAAAATAAAGGCAAACTCGGGATGCTTTTAAAGGAGGGCTCTCTGGGCTACTTCATGTTCTCAGAGTGTGTGCTACATAAGCTTCCAATGTCCTTTGCTGATGGGAACATTCTTTTCATCTCCTAGCTGTTTACTGAATTGGTTGTCATTTGAAGTTTCTGAGTTTATCTTGACAATTTAAGATTCCTCAAATGCTTGAGGTACCAAATATTGGTCTCTGTACACAAGTAGGTATTCATAAATAAAATCTGTAAGTGGAAAACCAGCAGTGAGTGGCATACACACACTATGAACATAACTCACCTTGGATTCTCAACTCTAATTCCTCTCTCTCTCTCTCTCTCTCTCTCTCTCTCTCTCTCTCTCTCTCTCTCTCATATTTAAAGTTGGTCTCAACTTACTGTTTAGCTGAGGACAACTTGAATGCCTTATCCTTTAACTCCTTCCCACCTAAGTACAGGAATTACAGTCATGTTTCACCACGTCCAAGTCGCTAAAGATTTTTTAAAAAATATTTAATTATGCATATGTTTGTGTATTTTGTATTTTAATTAGGTGTATATTTGTGCAAGTGAGTGCAGTGTCCCTAGAAGTCAGAAGAAGGCATTGGATGCTTTTAGCTAGAGTTCTAGGCAGTTGTGAGTGCCTGATATAGGTGCTGGAAATAGAGGCTGGGTCATCTGCTAGAGTAGTATTCAAGCACTGATTCATCTTCCCATCCCCTCTCCTTGAGGTGTCTTTGAAACTTTTTTTTTGAAACTTTTTTTTTTTATAAAGTTCTTATTTAGTTCTTAAAAAAGTGTTTGTTGACTTTTCACTTCTAGGTGACTTTCCTGGCATGTAATCAAATTTTCTTGTAAGCGTCTCACTTATTTTCTCAGCCATAACATCAGAAGTGAGGACATGCATTTCGCAAAACAATTCTTCATGCAGCTACTTAGCTATTTAATTGGTAATGGACTTAATCATGTTTTAAAAATGGACCCAATTTTCTAGCATTCTTCCAATGCTTGGTTTTTAAACTACTTGCATAATTTTTTGCTATTATAACCAGTTCACTTAGAAAGGTATGTTTTATTAAATCCATCTTTCCTTCTATTTGAGTATGCTTTCTTAGGTAAGTTCTAGCATGAAGAATCATTGGCTTGAAGTAAGTGAATATGCTTAAGAATCTTATTTGGTTTTTAGATATATTTTTTTCCTTCTGCATCTCAGAAATTTACTGAATAAAGCCAAATGAGGATTCAGACAGTTTTGGCTGAATATTGGTTATCTTATTTTCATTATTTGATACAAAATAAGGGAGCTAAACAATTACTTTAAAAGATGGTGTTTTTATTACCAGCCTAGCAATAAGAGATCCCTTAACAGACTGTCCTCCACAGACTTGGCAAAAAAAGAGCTGCTGTATACTTGAATTTCTGGTAAAGCAGGGACGTTTCAGTAAATTTGGGCCGTTCTGATCTTGTGGCAGGAGTTTTTAATGGCAAACAGTCCACATAAGAGGACCCTTTGTCACATTCTTCAATAAAAAGTGTTTATTTCAAAGAGTTTGTATTTCTTTTGACTTCTGGCAAGTCCTTGGGCATGCTCACAGATGTCTATCCTAGTCTCTAATTGTCAAGAGTAGAACCATCAGTTACTACAACTCTTTCTGGGAAAGGACCTAGGTCAGAGAAGGAAACAGGTTTTTGGATACATCTAACAAAGGTCTTGGGTATACTGTGACAAGGCACTATCCTGGGGTGTCAAGAAATTTTTAGTCCCAGCCTATCCAGAAGTAGCTTTGGGCAAGCCCCCTTCTCTCTCTACCTTGAATCATTTCTAGTACAGAACATTGGCTATCATTTGCTCTCATCCCAGAGGTCACATATGCATCTTCTCTACCAGTATGCAGATAAAACGAATCTCCAGGATTCCTTTCTTGGTCTCCTTCTCCACTCAGCTACATACTGTTTGAGTTTAGGAATGTGCTAATATCCCTCATGTTCCCAGGGCCTAGTTACATCTACAATGTAATAACCGTTCTGCAAAAACCTGTTGAAAGAGAATATGAGGATTCTACTAGAAAATTTCTTTCACCAACGCCATTAAATTATTTCCTGCTGGTTCTTTGTGTACTAGAAGTTGGTAGCTCACATTTTTTGCTTTCCTCAGTCTTTCACATTTTTATAAACTTTCCAAATGGTAGAGTTCACTTCTTATTTTTTCTAATCACCTTGTGTTTGTGTAGGCATTGTGATAACAAATATGATGGCTTGGAAGTGAAATGTTCAGTGACTATTTGTGAAATGAATGTGTGTTTCTGCATGCAATGAATTATAATCACAACATCAGGTCAAATAGGCCTAGGGTCTTTTTGAGCTTTGAAAAATTGTGTTTTGCTTTCTCAAGTATACTATGTAGCTGAAAATTAATCTCAGCTTTCCTTTGTACTTATATTGATTGGGTATCCACTGAGAAAACTCTGTGGACTTCACATAATCTAAATTCATTAGGAATTGAGCCGAATTTCAATACATGAAACTCTGAGCTGGGTTTTTCTTTTTAGCACAGAGATCTCTTTAATCCCTTATCTGCAGTGCAGACTTCCTTCAAACATTCTGTGACTGATACTGATGAAGGTGCAGAGGAACCATGAGAATAACATAGGTGTTAGCACTAGATGGATCTTAACTCTGACTATTGTTTTAGATCATCTGGCAAGTCAAAACTATGGCTTTTTTCAGTTTCTGTCCATACACACATCCCTCAGGATAGAAAATATAATTGTTATAGGTAGATCTTGATACTGAATAAATTTTGCTTAAATTTCATTTTGGTTGCTTAGAGTAGTATGAGATTGTACTAAATGCTAGCTTTCAAAAGATAGTAAAAAATTTCAAACCCAGTCTTTTCCTTTGAGAGAATTAAACTATAGGGATGTCCTCTAACCTAAACACCTCAATGAGACTTTTATTCCTACACTACCTATAGTATATACTTAACTAAATGTCCATCACTAAAAAACAAAAAACTGCTTGAGTAAATGATGGCTTTCGCATTTGTTGGAATACTAGGCAAATGTTCAAAAGAATGAGAAAGGTATGAATATGGTTGAGGGAATATATACTGACACAGCACTGGGTAAGAATTCACCTTACAGGAATGATGCACAGTGAAATTAGTATTTGTTTCCAAAGTCAGTTGGATCATCATGTACAGAGAGAACAAATGTGTTCATATACATATACAGGGGACAAGGGCACTGACTTTCAATTTTATTATATACTATTTTGTTTTTAGAATGTAGAAAATGATAAAGATTTTCTGCATTACCTGACAAGGAGCCAGAAAATCTAGGGGCTCACTTCTAACGGAAACATACCAGTGGTAAGGGCACAGAAACCTAAACTCCTAGGACAGAGAGCAGTCATGCTTGCTGCCCTTACTCAAGGCATGGAAAAATGACCCAATCCTGTCACAGAGAGTATAAGGAGAAACAAGAGTCATTTGTAACAGTCTTCTCATGGGCAGGAGATGCCATTTTCAAGCTGAAGCAAGGCTGCCTCTACTTTGTAACCCTTTCCTACAGAACCTTCACCAAGTGCACAGAGATAATATGGCAACTACTGAGATGCGGCAGGAGACCTGGGAGAGAGTTTTGCATGCTATGGGGCCTTCACTAAATGTTCAGTATTTCTCTGGTAAAGGCTAGATGGCAGGCTAACATGGGTGATCAATTTTTACATAGCACAAAAGTATTTATTCTTTGGTGGTATATTCCTGTATAATAAAGAAGAGAGAGGAAATGTCTCTTACATTTTGTAAAGTGAGAAGCTGGGCTACAGACTACAGAGAAAGCTTGAGACAACTGCTATTCTCTGACACTAATGGAAGCAAGGCTAACCTTGCCTTCAAATATTTTGATATGTGGGGTGAATTTATTAATCTGCTGCTGCAGCAAATCCTAAATCCCTCTCAACTAAAGATTAGATGATAGATCCACATACATTTCCACATCAGTGGACTCGAGAGGAAGGGATACTCTCCTTTGACAGAGTCAACATTTCCTTACTTCTCTGGTGTGTGTGTGTGTGTGTGTGTGTGTGTGTGTGTGTGTGTGTGTATGTGTTTACCTGTCTGTCTGTCTGCCTATCTGTCTGTCATGCAATATATATCATGAGACAGGGAAACATGGCCAAGAACCAAAGGGGAAAACCTCCCTTTGGAATACTAGGGATTGAAAAGTTAAGAGCATAGAAAATCTACTTAATGAAATAAAGAAAGTTTCTTCAATCTTGGGAAATCTTCCTTGTGCAAGAGTCTCATGTGACTCTAGATAAATATGACCAGAAAAAAAATCCTTACGTCAACACAATATTATTAAGATGCCCAAATTCCAAGATATCTACAAGGGAAGAGTACAAACTCAAGGTGAGCCAAAGCACTAAAGGTAAGCCTACTGAGTGAGGTAGAAACAGTTTCCAATCACCTGAGAGAGTAAAGCAATGATAGACCAAAGAAATGATTCTACCCAACACAGATGAAGAGTTACTTACAGAAGAATGGGCTACACCAGAGATGGCTTGAATCAGAATGCTCCCCATAGGCTCATCTATTTAAAGGCTTCATCACCAGGGAGTGGAACTCTTTGAAGGACTGAAAGGATTAGGAAGCATGGCCTTGTTGGAGGAAGTGCATCACTGGGGTGAGCTTTGAGGTTTCAAAAGCTCAAGCCAGGTAGCCTGGGGTTCAGAAGGGAGCTCTCAGCTCCAATGCTTTTCTGCATGTAGCTAGGCCCCCTGCCATGAAGATAATGGACTGAACTTCTGAAACTGTAAGCAAGCTTCCAATTAAATGTTCTCTTTTAGAAGAGATGCCTTGATCATGGTGTCTCTTCACAGAAATAGAACAGTGACAACACCAAAGACTCTGTCCTTGCCAGCAATTGTTAACTGCTTATATATCCCTGGGGAAGGGAGAGACTACATCTGTTTTATGAGCCCTCTAGCCTTTCCATGTGGGAATATTAGTAGGGTCAATTAGTAGGGTCTTGTGAGCATGACCATAAGTGCTTTAGATGAAGATGATGACAATTATGTCCAACCCAAAGAAAACAGTCACAAAGAATGAGAATGTAAAACTTCCAGAAAACACTAGAGAGGAAACACTTAAGACACTAACACAGGCAACAATTTTCTAAATAACTCTCCTCAAAGAAACCACACAGGAAACAAGAGCAAACAGCTGGCAAGCAAGAATACAACTGTTTGAGTTTGCTTTTTGTTGCTGTGGTAAACACCATGACCAAAGCAACCTGAGGAGGAAAGGGGTTTATGCTTGAAGGCTACAATCCATCATCAAAAGAAGCCAAGGCAGGAGCTAAAGCACAAGCTTAAGATTACTTACTGGCTTACTCCTTCTGGCTTGCTCAGCTATTACTTTAATCATTCATACTCATCTGCCCAGGGATGCAACTGCCCACATTAGCCCTTCTATGTCAATGAGCTATTAAGAAAATGCCCCCTGTTGAGGTTTGGTCTGTTGCTATGCATTGTAATGTTAAATACTGACCGCCAAGATTAGGTCTCTCCCATGAGGAAATCCTCAGGAGATCCTCATGTATACCAAATGATGTTATGTAACCTTGCTCCTTAGTTTAAAGCTACTGGTTGAATAAAGATGCCTACAGCTTATAGCTGGGCAGAAGAGAGGTAAGCAAAGCTTTGGTTGCCAGGCTTGGGGTCGGAGGCAGAGACCATGAAAAAAAGGAGTGAGAGGAGGAGAAGGAGGAAAAAGATGCCATGGAGTAGGTGAATCTTGAAAACATGGCCATGAGGGTTGGCCAATTGGAGCAGGAGTTGTCCATATGGAACATGGCAAGTGATATTTCAGGGTACTTGACAAGGAAGTAAAAAAAAATAGCATAGAAGGTTGACATCTACTGAACTCTAGTACTTTTAAGGCTTATAATAAATATAAGCATTTTATGTCTCTTATTTGGAAACTAAATGATCTAAGGTAGGGTAGAAACCCCCAATTAATTCTAACTACAAGAGCCCCCAAACATGGTCACAAACCCATCTGATCTGGGAAGTTTTCCAGTTGAGGTTCCCTCTTCCCATAAGACTCAAGGTTTAGGTCAGTTGATGCTAAAGATGGCACTATTCTAAAAAGCATTCACATAGCAAAAGAAACCCAGAGTGAAGACCAATGTATTAAAAGGAAGAAATGATCTGTCTGCCATTCATCTGACACCGTTTGAATCCAGAGTAAACAAGGAAGCTCAAAACCTTTTATCATAAAAATAACAAGTAATTAAGTGAGAAAGTAATCAGAATACATTGTCTCCAAAGAAAGAATACAAATATTCAGCCATATCAAAAAACACTTAGTAGGTTTTGCAAACAGAGAAATGCAAATCAAAACTACAACATCTCATTCTGGTTAGAATAGCTAATATAAAAAATGATAAAAGGTAACAATTACTGACAACTATATGGAGAAATAGGAACTCCCTATTTCTCCCTATGACGCCTGTCATGAGGAATGCAAAGTAGTATAGTCATCATAAAGAACAGTAGGGTCATTCTTCAAGACACTGAAATTAGGTCTGCTACAAAATCCAGTTATCCTACCTTTTGATGTATAGCCACATACATTTGGCAAGTCAGCATACAAAAGAGCTCTCTGCATGCATATGGCTTTTGTGGCACTATATATAATAGTTAAGATATCAACCTAGCTTCCCACAAATAGATGAATGGGAAAAGAAAGCAGGCTATATATAGTAGAGTACTACTTAGCCTAAAGAAGAATGAAATCTTGTCTCTAACCACAGGCTTGAATCAGGTCACCCTCTCTTCTAAGGAGTCATGGGTAAGGGTAAACTTAGGACATACATAGACAGCAGTCTGAGGCTGAAGATATACCACAGCACTTTTAATCAAAAAGTCCTCTCTTCTAAATTCTAATATTTTCCTGACAAAGCATTATCATGTTTGAGTGACAAGCAAAAAGAATTCTGGGTATGACTTAGAAGATTTGATGTTCATGTTCCTGTAGTTTGGAAGTATACTGGGTTCTGCATAGATGTCTGTTACTTTTTGAGTAGGCAGATACGGTGTTTGGCTGAACCATTCTGGTTTCCTAGAGATTGTTTGATTCTTAGCAGAAATAAGCCAAAAAAGCCAGTATGAATTCAGGTCAAAGGTACAAGTTATGACAGAATACATAAAGCTAACTGTTTTTCTAATTCTAATTGCTTTCTGTGGTAGATAAGTATATACAATACATTTTATACTGAAAGTACAGTCTTTAATGTGAAGTTTAACAGCTTCAGTGATGAATATCAATTCTAGCTGTATATAAACTCACTAAGTTGTATATAGACCCTGGGGGAAGATGATTTTGGTGTGTGGTGCTTTTATTTACAAGTCATTTTTATTTTTTAATTTGAAAGTAGATTCTTTTCACATACAATATTTTTAATAATAATGCTTATTAAAAATAAGGTCAATGTGGAGATGAAAGAAAAAATGAAAAATAAGAGAGAAAAATGTTTGTTTTCATTGAATTTCTCATGTTTTGTATTAACTGTTCTTTAAACCTGGTCCTGACTCGTTATCCTACAGAAAGAAAATGCAAAGCATTTTCTAAAATGATCCTTGATTGGCTCTCAGACCCAAACCATTGTATCGGTTCATGACTTTTCAGTAAAAACCAATTAAGTTCCTTAAAAACAATGGATTATTTCTCTATTTTTTCCTAGCTTCCACAGATTCCTGACTGTGGTGGACTTGCTGCAATCAAGTGAAATATCTGTGGAATGCTTGCCATGCACTCATCAACTGGCTATTTAGTGAGGAGAACAAAAATGAAGTCACAAGATAGCTCCTGTTTCTCTTTAGTCCTTTGCATCATAATTTCAGAGTGACCTTTCCAAAGTTCTGGTCCCACAGCAGTGTCTTTACTCTGTACCTTCTCTTCCTTGCTAATTGAATGATACCCTCTGAGGATCATTTGCAACATTTCTTTGCTTCTGCACTTAACTTATATCAAGAGAGAAAAATCATTTTCCTCAGCAAGATTCCCAAGACACTCAGGGCTTCATATGTTTACTTCTGACTAACCATACCCTTCAAGACTAAGATTAAATGCAATGGGTTCCCAGGAACCTTCTTTCAGTACTGTTCTCTAGCCACCTGATGTGCCTTCTTTTTCCGTATTCTATAGTTCCATTGTTTCTTGTAACTCCCTGAACTATTAGCCTGTGTCAATAGGTTCTCCTCCCATGGTGTAAAAGCAGAAGATTCTTGTGATCAAACTCAAACTGTGTGGAGAGTTTTGCATTATGGCAACTCTTTGCAAAAATCATTGTTTGGTTTCTAGGTATATGAAATAATAGTCTTATCACATTTCCAGGGAATCAAAAGTACTCCATTGCTGGGAACTTTTCTAGCATCGAATACCAAGGTACGGGACAAGACCAAAGACTGATGACTTCTGGACTTGTAACCCTCTCTCTTACTATTTTAGGACCCATAAGTTGATGGCCTCTGAAAGCTTAACCCTCTCTTAGTAATTGTTCTGCTAATAACCACAGGTTCCTTTTCTCTTACTATGTTGTGTTAATAAGCACTTGTTTCTTACTATGCTGTGGCTAAATGCTGCTGGTTTCTGGTAATAGACTGCTGGCAGCAGCAGGAAATTAAGAAGAAATAAAAGGGCTAGTGCTTTATTATTGTGGAAAACCCACAGACCCCTGAAGAAAAATTCCAAATCAGAAGCTGTTGAATGAAGAGGTGTTATGCTTGGCTCACTCGTAAAAAACCTGTTGCTTTGTATGAGGATCTGAAGAACCACTACAGGGACATTCTTTAGAGCTGTCAAACAAGTAAAGGATGTAACCTACCCAAGGTGAACATCACATCTGATGAGCTCTATGGAACTTCAGCAGCGCTCTGCTGAGGAGTGCTTGTGTGTTTGCAATAGGTAGCCACTCTAGAGGCAGCAGCAGGAGGATCTCTGTGAGTTCAAGGCCAGCCTGTTCTACATAATGAGCTCCAGGCCAGGCAAGGCTATGTAGAGAAATAAAACTTGATCCTTCTGTCTTTTCACAGAAAATAATAGTTTCTTTTAGGATCTGGACATACGGGTAAGGCCTGACTCTCCTTGGACCAGTTCTCTTCAGAACAAAAACCAATTCAACCAAACAGCTGTCTCTTCCAGTGTTTGCAGAGCTGAAAATTTCCTAATGACATAAGAAAATACAGACGTAGAACTGTATTAGAAAATGACACTTTAAAAATGTCGGAAACCAAAAGAACAGTGGCAGCTGGGTGAGCTGCAGTGATTGACAGAGATGGACACTTGAGTGACCATGTTGGGTTCCCTCCTCCTTCATGAAGGGCACTAATGACATCATTTAGTCATAAGCAGCGCAGAAGGAGGCCTAATATAATATCAAGCCAGACAGGAAATCCATCCAAACAGGAAATCGACATGCTAATAAGGACTAGACTAAAGCAAAACTGAAAGTGTGGGATATTTTTGCTGATGTTATTTATAAAAATATTTAAACACTGTCAGTGATTGCCTTTAACCTCCAAGTAGGTCTTGCGGAATCGTCTTCATTTCGTCAGAACTGTTTGAGGTGAGCAGTAATTGGAGGCCCAGCCTGGCAGACAGATGCTGGTGCTCCTTGATTGCTGATGGTTGTCTTTTTCATTCCATCATAGTTTCCCTTTTTATATCTTGATATTACATAAAGAATATCTTTTGGTGGTTTGGCCTTTTTCTTTTAAACAAAGACCTTATCTGTCTAATTTAATTATAGAGATTCAAACCTGATTCAAAGAAATTTTGAGTTCTCTCAAATACCATAAAAGTGGTTGCTACAATAAATAAATAAAATTCTTGTTACTTTACTGCCAAAAAAAGAATAAAAAGGTTTAATTGCTAGGGTTCTTTTCTCTCTGGCTCTAGGATGTCTCACCTAGTCAGCAAGAGGTCTAGAACTTGTTAACTTTTCATGAACCAGAGAGAAAAAGAAAGGAAAAGAAAGAAATCATTTATACTGAAAACACACACAGAGATATACACATTCTCTCTCTCTCTCTCTCTCTCTCTCTCTCTCTCTCTTTCTCTCTTTCTCTCTGACACACACACATACACATTCTGGTAGGGTCCGACAATTCCATACTTGTATACTTATAAGTATATTCCATACTTATATACATATACATACACCTACACATGTCTATATGCATGTACATACATTTAGATGAATAGATGCATATATATATATGTATACATATATATATATATATACACACACACACAATTTGGTACGTAGAGCTCAGCTCCAAATACCACACACATGCATTATGCATTTAGATGGATGGGGCAGAACCCTCCAAGTCACCACATTATATCTTTTCTCTGGCCTTTTTATACCTTCTTAAATAAAAATTCTTTAGAGAACTACCTCATAGATAAAATGGTACACAAAATGGGAGTTACAGAAGAATGTCAATAGAAAGTTCAAAGCAGTGTTTCGCTCTATAAGATCATTATGAGTTCAAAGCAACAGTTTCACACAGTCTTGCTTTATCACAGTGCATGCCTGTGGCTTCATTCTTAGATCTGACCTAGAATAAATGTTTTTTCTAGATCCCAAATTTGTCCAAAGACTATTTCTCTTCTTAGTGTAGTTGTGAAGGCTCATTTATTCTTAAGCAGCCTTTATTTATTATTCTATGAGGATGGGGCACATTCTAGTCTGGATTCTAACATTATTACAACTTTCTGGAATAACAACTAAAATTATCTCCTTCAAATTTCTTGAAATTATTTTAATCAAATCAGGAATTCTATAAAGTCATCAATTAATCTAAATAGCATTAATTCATGAACGTTCATCTTCATGTTGACCTGCAGGACATTTGCCCAATAGGGTAGGCTGATGCCCAGGAATCATTAGGTTATGTAATAGTGACAGGAAAGGCATATCAGCAGTGAGAAGCAATCCTGGGATGAAGTCTCTCAGGACCCTACATTGTTAGAGTTCACTCATTGTAGGACATGCAAAATGTTGGGCCATCTCCAGAAAAGTCACTTTCAATGCCTTTAGCCTTTCCTAGATAGCTTCTAACATCCCATCTCAGCAGTCAGGTCTCCATTGTTTCCTATCATTGTTGGTTAAACTCTTTCAAGATTGCAAGGTATCTTACTGTTCTAAGAAAATGTGTGTGTGTGTGTTCTCTTTTCCCAAGTATGATGGTTTTAAGAGGAAGCATTTAAAAGGCCAGTGACTGTAGACTTAAGTGGGCTGTGTCTTTACCTATTTTGAATAGCTTGATATAAAACAGGGATGATTTTAGATTATTTTTCACAAGACCGCAAATGCCTTGAGATCAAGGGTTATATTTTACTCTTCTCCCCACCCTTTAAGTCACTGGCATAGTGCCATGCTCTTGTCATAGCAAAACCTTGTAAAATGTCTGTTGAGGTAATTTTTGAAAGGGAAAACCATGCCATAATTTCTTTTCCTAAAATATGTCATTGTTTTGAAACACAGTAGAGCTTCTAAAGTATGATTAAGTCTCTCTACCAAGATAAATTTTTCTTCAGTGAAATTATAGTAAATATAACAGTTTTTTTCCTGCCAGTCATTAAAATATCATTTGTTATTAGTGATCCCCTCTCAAGTTAATAACCCCTAGCAAAAAAAAGCCATCCTACAGAAATACAGACCTTGCCTTCAGAGGAGAAATATAACTGGGTACAATTTATTACTTTAAAAATAAATGTTCACGAATTTGCTCCATGCTTTAGCCTCAGAGAACTTCTTTTGAGTTATTTCCTCATGATTAGTCTCATTCTTGCCTTGAGGACATTCCTGTACTTACTGTTAGTTTACTAGAATGGATTAACTACTCTTGTTCATAAAGGTGTTTAGTGTCTCAAACATGTGCTCAAAGTTACCAGAGCCACATTCTTCCACATCAGGATTTGGTGATGCACACTCAGATTGTGGGCCCAATTAGAAACCAAGTTCTCTTACTCAGCCTCATGTCAGAGTTACAAGATTATGCCGAGACTTAAAGACAACTTTGGTTGTCTTTCTAAAAGAATCCGGCATGCTCTTTAAAGCCCTAAATTTCTAAAGAATAGTTTATTACTTCATAATGCATTTTTCTGATTTCTGTAGCATCAGTTTGGAAAATTACATGGAACAGTTGGTACAAGATATTCTTTTTGTATTTTTAAAAATAATTAAAATTTTTTTCTCTTATATATTACACCTTGATCATAGTTTCCCCTCCCTTGTATCCCTCCAGCCTTTCCCCCTTCTCTCTCTCTCTCTCTCTCTCTCTCTCTCTCTCTCTCTCTCTCTCTCCCAGATCCCCTCACCTCCCCTCCTCCCCTCTCTCCCAGATCTTCCCTGCTTCCCCTACCCTCAGATGGTCCCTGCCTCCCCTATCCCCAGATTTCCCCATCTTCCCTTAGAAAAGAGTAGGCCTCCCAGGGACATCAACCAAACATGGCATAACAAACTATAATAAGACTAGGCACATACCATCACATGAAGGCTGGACAAAGCAACCCAGTAGGGGGAAACAGGTTCCAGAAATAGGTAAAAATGATTTCTCAGAAAATTGGAAATCTACTTCAAGACATGTCATTGTCTTGGGCCTGCCCTCCTGGGTCATACCACTCCTTTGGCATATACCCAAAGGACACTTCATCCTATCACATCCTATGACTTATTCAACTATGTTCGTAGGTTTTTCCTCATAATAGCCAGAAACTAGAAACAAGCTAGCTGTCCCTTGACCAAAGAATGGATTAAAAAAAAGTAGTACATTTACACAATGGAGCATTACTCAGTTGTTAAAAATAATGATATCATATCATGATTAGAATTTTCTTATATTGGATATGTTATTCACGGGTATAGAATTTACCTTTATCCTTGTTCTTGTTAGAGTAATCCAGGGAACATAAGCAATCAGGCCTAAATAGATCATTAGAACGAGGTATGGGAGCAGCTCTTAAATTATAAAGTGGATATGAGAAGAATCTCAACAGGTAAACCTTCACCTGTTAGGCAAAACCAACCACCTTCACTTTCACAGTCAAGTTCCATGCCAAGTCTGCTCTGAGAACCTCACAGTATTCGATTGAGACTTTCAAGGTCTAGAATTGAAGTAAAACAAGCACTTTATTGATGCCAAAGAAAATAATTTTTTAAAAGACTCTATTTTCAATAGGTAGTACTAGTCTGTTGGATAAAAAGTTTTAAAAATATTATTTTGCAAATTAAAATAGATTCAACTTATTTTTATGCACAAAAGAAACTAAATTAATATTCAAAATGTGCATGAAAAACTTTGCCAGCATCAGGAAGAAATATGGGCAAAATTTATTTTGACCTATGAAGTAATAATAACTAAAAGTCTAGATGTGAAAACAGTAATAAATTCACTATATGTGGCAAATCACCTTGAGATGAGTCAAAAGACCAATTGCAAATAGAAAATATTCCCAAGATACCACAGAAAAAGTTGAAAGTCCTTAACATTTAAAAGAATTTAACACTAGCGTGAGAAATAAATGATAATACTGTTGACAAATGGGCAGAAGGAATAAATACAAAATTTATAAAATGATAAAGACATGAGGCTTGATTTATATGAAAGGGCAAACAACTTCACCTTACAGTGAGACAAATGCTAGCTACAACTCATTGAGATGTTATTTCTCATTGTTCAGGCTGACAAAACTTCAAAGCCTGACAATACAGTTTGCTCAGTGGGCTGTGGGGAAATAGGCACTGCTGTAGGCACTGCTTGGAGGAATACAAAATAAAAGAATATGTAGTCTTTACTGAGGAAACATTGGCCATCAGCTACTTAAAAGCAAAAGTGTGTGTGTGTGTGTGTGTGTGTGTACCATACACATGTGGAAGTCAGATAACAATTTCAGGGCTTGATTCTCCCATCTACTATAAATTATGAGGGTAGAATTCATGCCATGAGGCTTGGGGGCAAACTCCTTTACTCACTGAGCCATATCGTTGGCCCGATACTAATGACTACAATAAATTGTCTCCCTCAGCCCAGCAATCCCATTTCTAGGTATATGCTGAAGACAGTCTCAATAGGAGGACATGTCACCATTCTACTCATTCCAATGACATCTGTAGAAACTTCTGGAACATGTGAGCATAGGAGATTGGCTGAATAAATGAGATTATTCCTTGATTCATTCATTCCCTAGCTGTGAGAAAACAGGGTAAATGGTTTATTACATAAGAAGTGTTATCTTTGAGAAGTATTAAATGAAAAAAGAAGCTTTTAACAAAGTTTTCACACATTACTTTGTACAAAAGACAGAAGGGGTAAGGAGAAAGTATATACACATTTACTTCTGTTTATAGAGAGAGAATGGGAGGAAGAATAAAGAAATTACACAGAAATACTTTGGCTAGTGGCATATAGTAGGAACAATGGAACAGAGTATTTCAGGCTACTGTGACACTTCTCTGTGTGTAGTTTGTGTATAAGTTTTGATCTGGGGAAGTATGTCAACTCTCTGAGATGCAGCAAAGGAAGAAAACATAAGACTGCCAGCATCAGATAGAGGTTATACTGACATGTTCACTTATATATAAATCATTAAATTATATGCTCAAAATTAGTTCTCGGTGTGTATGTGAGTTAAATAAAATGTTATATAAAGCCAATCATTCTGAACAACAAATCTAATAAATTTCACATCAAATATTGAACCTTCTTTGGAAAGGGGACCAAACTAAATGTAGTGCCCCTATATATCCAAGGAGGATATACTCTAAGACCCTATAAGGAAATATAGTAATGAATACTGTGTGTGCTCTACTTTTCCTATATATTCATTATAGAGTATAATTTACAAATTAAGTGCTATAAAAATCAATAACAAAAATCAAATAATCATAACATTCTACTTTATAAGGCTTACTTAAATTTATTGATTATTTCTAGACTTTTCTATATAACATCTTTGAATTTCAGTTGAATGATACAACTATGATTATAGAAAGGTGAAATGACAGATAAGGGACTACTGTCCTTTTTTCTCTTCCTTCAGCACAATATTCACTAGTCTGTACTTACAAGTTTATGTTTCTACATCCCTGACTAGAAATTTGGAAGGACATGAACTTAGTTGTTGCTAATTCTATAATGATTCAAACATGATATATGGAAGATATCTAATTCTTACTTAAATAAAGAAGAGGCAGGAGGGGTGTAGAAAAATGACTCAGTGGTTAAAAGTGGTTACTGCTCTTGAAAAGGATCAGGGTTCAGTTCCTTGCACACAGATTAAGTGGCTCACAGATGCCTGTAACTTGAGCTTCAGGAGAATCTGATGTTATCCTCTGGTCTTCATGGGCACCTGCACTACTCCTTCTCCCCACTCTCTCTCCCCTCTCCCTCTCCCTTCTCCCTCTATCTCTCCTCTCATACATACACACTCATACAGAGTGAGGGGGCAGGTAAATAAAAATTAAAAATAAATTAAACCTTACAAAAGATTTAAGGGAGTACTAAAATAGACTCTGCTTCACATGTATTTCTTTTCTCCCACCTTATTCAAATGCCTCAGTAATACAGTTTTCATCTCATGTGTAGGTTCTTCTTTGAAAGATTCTCATTAGATTATGATTATTCAAACCTAACCCCAAAGATAGAACATTTGTAAAGGAAAGAGAACACAAACTATATAAAACAATGATTTTTCTTTTTACTATCTACATATCATAGAATTTCAACATTACTCAGTGTACAATCCATGAACCAGTATCAGCAGATGAAATCTACAGAAGCTGAAAAAACTTTGAGTTTGACATGTTTTTATCGTTCTATGTCCTTGATGTATATCATTAAATTATTTCTTTGCATTCTCTGAGGTTTTTTTTTTCTTTTAGATAAATGCTCGTAGCTGTAAACTTTTGTCTTACACAGGCAAATCCAAATTAATAGGCAGAGAGAAAAACAAAGAACAGATAGAGATTAATTAAGAAGAGACTAAAGGAAATACTGCAAAGAATAAACAAAACATAATTTGCTCTTGGAAAAGGTAAGTAAGATTTAGAAGTCTTGGCTCAAACTAACCAAAATAAAAGACCACAAATTCATAAAATTAGAGGTGAAAGGGGGGACATTATAGTTGATACTAATGTAATTCAGAAGATCATTAGGTAATATTAAAACCTTACATTCTGCTAAACTGGAAATCTAGAAGAATTAGATAGATTTCTAGACATCTGCGACCTGCTGAAATTAAATCAACACAATACAAACAACATAAACAGATCTATAATGAGCAGTGAAACTGAAGCAGTAACAGTCTCAGCCAGAAAAGCCCAGGGGTAGATAGAGTCTTTGCTGAATTCTATCACATATCTATATCCATATCCATATCCATATCCATATCCATATCCATATCCATATCCATATCCATCTCTATCTCTATCTATATCTATCTCCAAGCTTCTTAAAGAAGAAAGGGAAGGAATGCTATAAAATTCAATTAATGAAGCAAGAATTACCTTGCTCTCCAAGCTGTATAATAGCACAGCCATGAAGGAAAATGTCACTTCACTTTCCCTATGACTCTAAATGCTTAATAAGACACATGCACAACTGAACTGAACAACACACTAAAGAGACCATATAACATGATCAATTTGACTACATTCTAGGAGTGAAAGAACAAGTCTACATATATAAAATCAGTAAATGTAACTCAGTGCATAAATAGATGCAGAGACAGAAATTACACAGTTATCACAATGAAGTTCAAAAAGTATCTCTGAGAAAGTTCAGTATCTTTCATGATTATATCCCCAATGTGAATAGGAAGGAAAGAAGCATACGTCAACATAATAAATGCTACATATGATAGATATATAGGTAATATAAAGAATGAAGAAATATTGAAAACTTTTGCTCTAAAACTAAGCTTGTCTTTCTCTTCCTCATTCTTGAACAGAGTACAAGAACTGTTAGCTAGAGCAATTGAACAAAGGAAGCAAAAAAATCTATTCAGAATGGATCAAAAGACGTTAGTATAAGAAATGAAATTTTAAAACTGCTAGCGGAAAAACAAAGATACTAACCTTTAAGATATAAGTATAGACAAAGGCTTTCAGAAAAATACTTCCAAGTTCAAGAAATAATACCAAACATTGACCAATGGAATTTTATGAAATTAAAGGAAACTTTTCTACAACATAGAATATAATAAACAATATGTAGAGGCATCTCAGAATGGAAGAAAAATATTTGGCAGCCATGTTTCTGACTAGATTGTATATGTAGGCATGTATATGTATGCATTTTAAAAAGAGCATACATGGACTGGTCCATGGCCCCTGGCATATATGTAGCAGAGGACTGCCTTGTCTGGCTTCAGTGGGTGAGGACATGCCTAATCCTGTAGAGACTTGATGTCTAAGGGAAGGGAAATGCTGGGGAGGGGGTGAAGTGGGGACAGGTTGGAGTGTGAGGGAGGTGAATGGGTGGATGGTAGGGTGTGGATGGGGGGCAGGGGTGGTAGGGTGGGAGCTGGGGAGGTGAGACAGAAGGGTGAACACTCTCTCAGAGGCAAAGGGGAGGGATATGGGTAACCCTCTATAGGCATTGGACTAGTGTTGGCAGGTAGTGAGAACTAAGTGAGTGTTATCTATTCTGGTGATTTCCAACACAATTATTTTAATTCTTAGAACAACTGGTGAAGCCATGACATTGCATTCTTAGATTACAGATAAGGAGACTGGAGCACATGGGCAAAAAATTATAACACAAAGAATTTACCTTACACAAAGATTTTCAATTAAATGTCTACTGAATCAAGTAGAATAGTTCCAACAGAAGGCTGGACCTCTTTGTTAGACAGTTACATGAAAGTCAATACACAACTTTATATTCTGATTAGGGGACTGTCTTTTCATTATTGTTTTCTTATTAATGTCTTAGGTGTCTGGATTAGCAATCATGTCATAAGCAATAAAAAAGCTGATGAGTGCAGTCTCTGACATCATAGGGTGACAATGATGATGTAGTCCCTTAGAAACGGTTTCACCCTCCAAAAGGCCCCACATTCCATCATACCATGCCATGGCATGAGGAGAGGGGACATTGGCATCTGCCAAGGAGATTTTATTCTGTCCAACTGGGTTCCTATTTTGTACAAGACCAAAGAGACACAGTGTTCCATTTTTTCCTTCTTAAATAGAGTAAGTAGTCAAGAAAGTCCCTAGAGAAGTAACAAGATCTGATTGAATTTTTCAGTTTTTTTTCTGTTATTCTATCAAGTTCACTTGACAGCAGAGGACAAACTGCCTTTCAAATGCTGTAAGCGAACGCATCAGTGATTCCAAAGGAAAAACGCAGGTTATTAAGTGGGAACAAGTCTCTCTGAATATATTTACACCAACTCAGGGAAACCATTGTCCTCAAAAACCTCTGTGACAATCTATTTTCTAGTCTCTGTAATGCTTTAAATCTGACAGATGATAATAAAATACAGCGAAATTACCTTTGAGCTCTGAAATGTACATCAGTCTCCACATTCTTCATGTCTTGATTTTTATTTTTCCAACACAGCCATCTATTTTCAATGTTATTCCCAAGCACTTGAATTTGATGTCAGGGGAATAGAGCTACTGGTACCAAAGTCATACTCACAGGGAATACAGAATTTATTGTCTGTCTATGTGTATACCTATGTATAATACACAGGCACCAACACATATTAAGAATTAGCAGTACCTTGCACCTGGTTGCTTTCTTCACTATCATTGGACAAATGAACAAGTAAAATATACTCTGAAGATCACAAACTGGCTTGGAAATCAGGCTTGACATCAGGTCCAAGCCTAGTTGGGGAGCAATTATAAGTTGATGGCAGCTGATGGAGAGGAAGAAGTCAGTTTCCTTCAGGGATGTGGGCCCTGGTAAGATGCTCATGTTCTCTGGTGGATGGTGCCACACCCATGTGCATATAAGCAGTATCAAGTGGACTTAGTGGGTTACAAAAAGAGGGCAGAAGTGTGTGGGAGAGGGAGGAGTCTGAGAGGATGGGGGAATGAACAAGTGGATATAATCAAAATACGAATTAAAGTACATTTTATACATGTATGAAATTCTCAAAGAATACATTGTTTTTAAAGCAGGTTTGATGGAATATGTATGTGGCAAGGACCTAATGAATTCTGAGGCCTATAACATCCATGTTCGATGTCAGTCCTTCTCCTGCTTCTATGATGGTAGCGTCACCATCACTTGATAGGTAAGAAAATTTGGGGTAAGAAATAACACAGGGTTGGGGAGACAACTCCATTGATTTTTACTGCTCAAGTATAAGGACTTGGGTTTGTTTTCTAGACCCCATGTACAAAAACAATCATGGTGATAAGTACTTGTAATTCTAGCGTTGTGGAGGTAGAGATAGATGGGTGGGGGTGGCTAGATGGCCAGATAACCTAGCATAACTGTGAATTCCAGGTCCTAGTGAAAGATCCTTTTTGAAATAACCAAACAATAAAAAATGAACAACAACAAGAAGAGAGTGAATGGCTCCTGATAAGCTCCTGAGGTTTACTTCTGGTCTTTAAACACAAACATACACATGTCCAAGCATACACAGAGAGAGCAAGAGAGAGAGCAAGAGAGAGAGAGAGAGAGAGAGAGAGAGAGAGAGAGAGAGAGAGAGAAGGAGCAGAGAGAGACAATGTATTACACAGATAACAAAAGGTTTGAATGGTGGAATGGTATCAGCACAATGAAGCTTTCTTCAAGGTCTCAGACCCCTTATCACTGGTACAGTAGTATTTCAGTTGTCTTACTTTTTTTCTGTATATGAGGACTGTAAATACTTATAACAGATAAATGTTAAAATTACCCTCTAAGAGTACCACAGTAAGACCTTGAACAAGATTTCATTAAATTTTAGAAGACCATGCTGTTCCCTTAGGACACTGAATTTGTACCCCTCTCTGTAGTTAAGAGATTAGTCATGGTCATGGAGCCAATAGAAACTCATAACATCCAATGATATTTCAGAATTGAACAGAGATAAGGAGAGAGAATATATACTATCTGAGCTGGTACTCAGTTGCCACCTGCTCATTATTGTCTCTACCAGGGTGTTCTGAGCACTGCCCTGGTGTCTATCTTCGCTTTGAGGACCACAGCAGTTCATAAAGTGGCAGGGTAGGTTTCTACATGGTGTCATTCTGATCTCAAGGCACCAGAAGCCTCATCTGGAGCCTTGTTTAAACAAGACCTTGAGTTACACTGAGTTTTATCGTATCTGGGTCAAGGGCCTGAGATGTTGCATTTCTAACTGGTTCCTGAGTAATTCTGGAACATCTGAATCAGAAACCACATTTGGAAAACACTGTCCTGAACTACACTTGGGCGAATTGGGCTGCGAATGAAAGACAACATGTATGTAAAAAGTTCACCATCAAACTTGTTAGTGGGGCTTGGAGTTGGCAGTTTCACTGAATCGACCTGATGAGGCAAAGAAGTGATGTAGAGAAACAAACAGAAGTCTGAGAAGGACAATGTAGCTCCAGAAGGTTTAGTTCTTTAGAAGCAAATGCCATTGAAAAAGAAGAAATTAGTAATCATTAGCAGACATAGACCTCCCAAGGTTCACAACATGACTTAAGAATGTCTAGTTAAGTTTTACCTTTAAGAGTGTGGGTAGATAAAACCAGCTTTGGAAGTCCAGCCTGCATTAATTTATGTGAGTCACAACTGTTATTTCTTGTCATGCAGTAGGTGCTACGGAGAACAAACAAATAGTAGACCCAACAACCCTGGGCCTACGTCCTTGGGCTCTGGCATTTTGTTTAAGTAACCCAGAACTTATTTTTCTAGATCTCAGTTTCCTTCTGTTTAAAGCAGGCCACTGCACCCCGTCTTCCTCCAAGTTCAATTCTTTTGGAATGGCACCCATCTTTGGATGGATTTAAAGCCATATGCCTCAAAAGATAATGCTCCTCTTAGCATAAGGAGGATATGGTTTGATTGTAAACTCAGCATGTGGGGCTCAACCTTCAGTGAAGGGCCTATTAATCCACACATATGTGTACTTCCCTGCTACATTCTACAAGAAACACACTGGGAAAGCTAAGAGATCCTGAATCTTTCAAGGTGGATATCCAGCATCACTAGGTTTCGAGCTGAAGAAGAAAATATCTGACACAATTTTAAAAAGCCATCGATGGCAATGAAATGAGAAACTCAGTCAGTGTTATTAAGGGTAATTATAGTAACATGTAGAAAGAAAACAACATCTGTGGTTTGCCTGATTAATAGCTTAATGTAACAGCGCATGTATTAATGGAATAACACTCCACTTGCACTCAGACTACATTTGCAAGATCTGGAAACAGAGAGGCAGGGGAGAAGAAACAGGTGCCAGATTGTGACTGGAAGTCAGGCTCCACTTTGACTCCTGTGGTCAGAATTATACAGCCAGTGTGGAGGGAAAGTGACATCTCTATACATCCATTTCTAGAGATGTAGCTTTCAGCTCTTCAATGATTCCTTTCAAAATTAACCTAACCTTTCAGCTAGTGGTTTAGAGATGCAGTTCTTACCATCCTAATGGCACACCAAAGAAGATCTGGGTCAAAGGTGATCACCAGAGAGACCTATCTATGTGCACAGAGCTTGTCTTGGAGGACACAGCTAACATATTATTATTATTATTATTATTATTATTATTTATTATTATTACTATTATTATTATTTTAAACAACAGCTTTTTTCTCCATTTGAACTTAAGGGAAAGCCAGAGACCCCAGCGATCATTTGGAAACTCTGCAGGGTGCCAGCTTCCCAGTTTATCTTGAGGAAATTGAGAAGACATACAGAGATCTCATTCTTTTCCTCCGAGCTGTCCTTTCTTTCTATTTGAGAACAAGGCTGTAATTCCATCTGCTTCTGCAAGCTACACCGGATGAATGCAGGATATATTATTTATCATAAAACATGCTCGGGCACATCCAAGCTGCAAGCTCTGTCACGCAAGGAAGTAACATTTGCCTTCAGCTTATCATAATGAAATCAATTGCAGAAAAAAAAATTACAATGTTCTATCAGAGAAAGGATTTGGATTGTGTGCCCAGCAACCCAAATGAAATTTCTAACACAGCGTTAAAAAGTAGTCATACCACAGGCCTGACACAGAATTCAGAATCCATGATGCTAAGAGGCAATTATCCGTGAAGGCAGGGGGCTTTTACTTACCCAGCAAAGCTGATTGTCCCTACGGAGCAGACTCCATTAGAAGGTATGGAAAACTGTCCTTGGGAGTGGTGTTGTTTCTGCCAAAAAGTTTTTCTCTTTTCTATGGCATCTTTCATCTCTCTGATTATGTCAAGGCAAGGCCTTAAGCTAACAGCAATTGGTTAACTCAGAGGAGAGGCACAGGAAAGAAATAATCACAGCCAACGCAACAAAAGGCAACAAGGAGCTGCCTTACCAGGCCCAGGAGTGAAGAGAGAAGAATGGCAAGCCTGTGAGTGTGGGGCCTGGGCCAGAACAGTGAAGGCTGTGTTCTCCTCTCAGCTCCACATGGAGAGAGTAGCATCACTGTTAGATGTGCCTCTTGCATTCATTTCTCGTTTCTGTCAATCAGTGAGCCAGCCATATAGAAATTCATAAAGGGCTTCATTCTCTGTGCATGGTACAAAAATGACTTTGCCCATTATGTGTGGAGCATGTAGTTAAGTGTGGGGCAATTATAACCTAGTTGTTCTCATTTGGGGGCCTGGAATGGAATTCAGTTGCTGGGTTTCAAGAGCTCTTAAGGAAAAAAAAAAGACTCTTAACGGTGACTTTTATGTGTGTGGGGGTGATGAATTTGTTCTTAAAGCTTCAGAATTGTCATTCTGCAGTCGTCACAGTTCCTACTGATTACTGTCTGATTATGTCAAATATGAAGAGAGAGACCAATATCATACCTCAGACATACAAAAAAATCAGGATTATTTATGGGTTTACTGATAGCTTCAATTCATGTATAATCTTTTTGCTGAGTTGCTTATAACCAAACTAAATGGAGTAAATGTCAGAAGTCAATTGCTGTAATGATGGATAGCTATTGATGGACCCATAAACCATAGACAAAGTAGAATAGGCAACAAGCCTCTCTTGGAGATAACAGGAGGAATTTGGGACTTAGAAGAAAGATATGGAAAGAAACTAACATACTATCTGATGCCTTAATTGCTGAGGAGCTGGTTAGTTCTTATATCAACTTGATGCAACCTAGAGTCACCTGGGAAGAGGGAACCTCAATTGAAAAATTACTCAGATCACATTTGCCTGTGATCATGTCTATGAGAGATTGTCTTGACTGATGATTAACATAGGTGGTCACAGCCCACTGTGGGTAGCACCATTCTTAGGCAGGTCTAAGTAGTGTCAAAAAGCTAGCCAAATATACGCCAGTGAACAAGTGAGTCAGTAAGTAGTGTCCCTCCATGGTTTCTACATCAGTTCCTGCTTGAGTTTCTGTCCTGACTTCCCTCAGTGATAGACTGAACTTGAAGTATAGGTCAAATAGAACCTTTCCTCCTCTAAGTTGCTAAGTTTGACCATGGTGTTTATCATAGCAACAGAGAGAGAAGTAGAACAGCTGGGTTAGGAATTTTGAACTTTATGTATGGTTACATGTCTTTCCAGATAACAATGTAGAAATCTGGACATAGAAATTTAGCAAAGGAAAAACAGCTTCTAAAATTTAAATAGCTGTAAAACACAGACTAGAAAGTTTTAAGAGCATAAAACTTACCCAATCCTTCAAAGTCTGGAATTTTGAAAAGAGGATCTTGGCACTTTTCAGTTCACCATTTATAAAATATGAGTGCCTTTGAAGCTTCTCTTCTCTCAGGGTACCCTGGCTCCTAGGCACAATGTGACTGGGTATCACAGTCTTTTTAGATTGTTGACTATTTATACCATAAAGTAGCTGAAGGTCATTTAATGATCTGGTACCCAAGGAGGGATGTTAGAAATCAGGGAGGTGGATAAGTCTACTAATGGCCACATAGGAAAGTATCAGCAAACACAACTTCAAGGCACAGGTCAACCTTCCTCCACAAAGCATGAACTGATGCAAAATGTTGGTAGTTCTGAGGCTGAGACAATTGCTTAAAATATATCCTAAACTCCTAAGGTGATGGAAAAAGACATGCACACATGATTTATTGAGTAAATGAAATAAGTTTATGGCCCTTTCCCAAGCTAATTGTGCCTCTTTATCCAGATGGATGATAATCAAACTTAAAGATGCAATTTGAAGTCTCAGTATAGGCCTATATCAATTAATTTGATTTGTTAAATAATTTTTGCAAGTAGTGATACAGTAAGAATGAAAAATCTTCATACTACACAGTATTTATGGTCATGGAAAGGGTTAACCAAAACCAACAGCAACTGCAGACTACCTTAGTGTATGATGAATTTCTTGGTCTTTTGCCATTTATTAATTTATGTAAAAGTCTATGTTCCTATACCAGATGTTACACAAGGTTACTGACCTATTGACATGTTTTGCTTAATTGGCACAGCCTTCAATTTTAAATTAATTGGGAGTGCTTAGATGTTGGGAGACTTCTCATTATAATGCAAGCTCACATATTTTATGGAATAAGGCCCCAAATGCCAAAAACAGGAGCCTAGTCTCACAAATTAAGAGCTTGCTACTATTGTAAAAACAAAAATCACTGTGAGCAGGACCTACGTATCCCTACCTGACCTGCTCCATAGGCTAGGCTACATTTTCTGCCACTGTATTGCAGCTTCTGGATGACAAGATTGTGTTATGTCCTAATTTGCTTTCTGTTACTGTGGAAAAAAAAACCCAAAAAACAAAAACCATTGACCAAAAACAACCTGGACCAGAAAGGGCTTCTTTTATTGTCCAACCCCAAGATACAATCCATTCCTCAGGAAAGTGAAGGCAGGAACCTAGAAGCAGAAAATGAACCAGAGACCAAGGAGGCATGCTGCTTACTGGATGCTTTCCATGACTTCTTCAGCTTGTTTACTTAAACAACCCAGGATGCCCTGTCCAGTGATGGTACCACCCACAACAGGCTGGGCTCTCCTTCTCCTATCAATCATTAACCAAGAATATACTTATAGATATGCCTACAGGCCATATTTGATTGAGGGATTCCTCAATCAAAGCTCCCTCTTCCCAGGTGACTTCAGTTTGTATCAAGATGACCAAAGCTTACTAGCATGTGCTAAATCCTGTGCTGACCACTATGATGTGATATAATGATGATATCTGTCAGAAAGCCGTCTGAAACTTCGTTCAAATTAATTTTTATCAAATCAAGTCTATACCATATTTTATCCACATTTTTTAAAAAAAACACCAATTCGGTCTTCCTGTGACTTTCTCCTCTTCAAATTTTTAGCCAAAAGGTGACTGATAAGGAGGAAGCTGATGACACCGCTTCAGCCATTTGGATAGAGTACCACAGAAGTCTTTTCTACCCATCTTATCAGTCTGTTCATTTTCAGAATGTAAAACCATGAATCAAATATCCCCAAATAAATAGTTTACCTATTGTGTATGTAAATTATCATGAATAACTTGCTAGCATTTGCATAAAGTGAGTTTCAGAATAAAAATACTGAATACTGATATGGAATGTGTTTATAGCCAAAATTCAAATGTGTATTTTCTAGAGTCAGGTCACATCGTTAGGAGGTCATGCAAAAAAGCTTGGGATTCTTTGAGTAATGATTTGCTCGAATTAATGCACGAGGGGAAAGAGATTAATTGTGACATTCATAAAGTATAGACAAGGTTGTGCATTGTTTATGCTATGAAGTAGACGGCATCTATAATGATTAATGTCAAATGTAAGGAGAATTAATGAGCTGTTGGCAATATATTCGTTCTATTTATATAGGACAGTGGTTCTCAGATTTTGTGAATTGGTAATCTTTTATACTCTTCAAAATTATTTAGGACTCAAAAATGAGTTGTTTATGTAGATTGCATAACTCAATTTCCTTGAAGAGAGACTTAAAGTTAGAAATTTTTAAAGTCATAATTTTTATTTATTTTAAAATGACAATATATCTACTTTATACTAATATATGGCACATTTTAATCATATATAAATATTTCATGTAACAAAAAATAAATAAGAATTTATAAATAATATCTTAAGTCTTAGCATAGATGGACATTTTCTGGATTCTCATATCTGCTTATATATTTTATCCATTGTATTGTTATATTGCTGTGGTTGGCCTATGTGGGAAAATCTAGTCTCGTGCATTGTTTGAAAGGTTTTGATCTATCGACTCTTTGAAAAGGTTTGAAGATATTGAGGTGTAGTCGGCAAGATTGTAATTTTGGGTATTTAACTGAACACCAAGCTAGATGTTGTGAAGGTGTTCTGTAGGTGTGATAAAAGTCACTAATAGTTAAAGATCATTTGACTTGGGGGCTGTAACCTGGCTCAGCATTTAAGAGTGCCAGATGTTGAAGACCTGAATTTGGTTTCTACCACCCATGTAAGATGGCACAAAACTGCATGTAATTCTGGCTCCAGAGGATATGACATCCTCCTCATACTTAAAAAAGTAGAAAAGAAAAAGAAAAAGATCAGTTGTCTTCAAATCAGGAAGATTATCCTGATGATCTGGCTGGGTTTGACTCAGTGGCTTGATGTGCTTTTCCTCATAGCCTTTCCAGGGACTTCATATTTGCCTATCCAGCTCCTACAACTACATAAGCTAGTTTTCCACAAAAGGTCTCTAAACATTTATCTCCAGCTATGCCTGGTTTTCTGGTTGAACTCTCAAAGATACAAGGACCTTTTGGGTTCCTTGAGTCTCACTTTAAGAGCCACTTTAGGTATACAGTTTAAGGTAGACAGTTATATTTTGTACAACCTTTCTTGTCATTTATTTAAATGGTCAAACAAAATCATTATATAAAGCCAGTAGGAATAGAGATTGTCACTTCTCTCCTCAGAGAGAGCATTTATCAAAAGGCAATCATTCACCAGCAGCTCTTAGTTTTGATCCTGAAGTTCTCCTTTCCTCTTCCGCACTTTTAGTACTCTCACCCTTATTGGCTTTAACAATCCATGCATATTTAAATGTGAAGATAAGTGGATCTAAGTGGCAATGACACAAAATACCAAGAAGAACTAGGGTATGGTTCCTAGTTTAACGTGCTGAAGTATTTCACTTCAGGGCCCATCACATATGTGTTTGTATTTGCATGTAAGAGAAGTACATTTCCATTGAAACAGAACTAGATATTTTAGCTGTATCTTTTTCAGGAATCATAGATACTATAGGAATATAAATGAAAAAATGAAAAATACTTTGTACATAATGTTCTATTTATTGAATCCAAGTTTTCAAGTTGAATTGTCTAGGTAGATGAGTGGATGTCTTAGTTACTTTTCTGTTGCTGTGAAGAGACACCATGACCAAGGCAACTTATAAAAGAAAGCATTTAATTAATTAATTGCTTATGTTTTTAGAGGGTTATTGGTCCATGATCATTATGGCAGGCTAGAATAGTGCCAGAGCAGTAGCCGAAAGATTTATATCCTGACACATGGGCGGTGGCAGCAGCAGCAGCAGTGGCAGTGGCAGCAGCAGCAACCTGTGTGTATGTGTGTGTGAAAGAGAGAAAGACAGAGACACAGACAGAGACACAGAGAGACACAGAGAGAGACATAGGAAGAGGGAGACAGAGATAGATAGACAGAGAAGAGAGAGAGACAAAGTGTGCTGGAGTAATAGCAGTAGCTCAGAGCTTTGTATCCTTATCCACAGGCAGCAGGCATATAGATGGATGGATAGATAGATAGATAGATAGATAGATAGATAGATAGATAGATAGAGAGGCAGGTAGATAGGCAGATGAATGGATGGATAGATAGATAGATGATAGATAGATAAATAGATAGAGGGAGGGAGAGAGGGAGGGAGGGAGGGAGGGAGGGAGGGAGGGAGGGAGGGAGGGAGGGGGAGAGACTAGGTTTGCCATGGGCTTTTTGAAACCTAAAACCAGTGACTCACCTGCTTCAGCAAGCAGTTCCCAAACAGTTCTACATACCAGACAGTTCTACTCCTGGTGTCTAAGTATTCAAATATATGAGCCAATGGGGGCTATTTTCATTCACAGTAAATTTTCTAGTTGTCCAGGCCTTGTAGTTGCTTCACATGTACAACAAACTTCACATGTTTGTAAGGTAGATGATTGGGATAAAGGAAGAATGATATCCAGAAACAGAGAGAAGTATTTTTCATTTAGAAGTAAAAGCTTTGTACTAGCTAGATATACTAACTAGGATGATGAGTAGTTTATGCTTTGCGATGGCTAAGCTACATTAACAATTTGACTGGATATGGATTTACCTAGGAGACACACCTCTGGGCTTTTCTATGAGGGTGATTCCAGAGAGGTTCAGATGAGAAGGGAAGAACTTCTCTGAATGTGGGCAGCAGCATCTCACAGACTGGATTCCCTGAGCAAATTAAAAGATAGGAAGAGAGAAGCTGAGTACCACTATTTACCTTTCTCTATTTCCTGAGGTGAGATTTGACATGAGCACCCTCCTGTTACCATATGCTTTCAGTGACATACCTTCCCTACTAGGTTGGATGGTACCCTCAAATTATGAGCCTAAACATTTTTTCCTTATCTTGCTTTTGTAAGGTATTTTGTCATGGCGATGAAAAATGAAAGTAACCAGAGCCAGGAGTATAGCCACACACCTTTAATCCCAGCACTCTGGAGCTAGAGACAGGTGGATCTCTAAGTTTAAGATCAGCTTGCTCTACTGAGAAAATTAACCAATAAACAATTAACCAATAACCAATAAACAACCTTCTAAGTTATAAAACACCATGAATCAATAGAGTTAAAGTGATGGATGTGGACACAAAGGAGATGATGAAAGATTGCCTAAGAATTTATGTGAGCAACTGTTAGCATATTGTTGATTAAGAAGAGTCTGTTCCAGAAAGATTAAGTAATTTGTTTGAGGTTACAAGTCAGTGTCCCATTCAAGACTGTCTTATAACTTTTAATCAGTGAGCTTCCTACTGCTCCATTGAGGTCAGCATTCCTTTTGAATTTCTGTTCAACTGACTCCCACCTAACTCAAATAACTTAAGCAAAAGAGGTGATTCATTGTTTTAGAAAAAATGATTCAGATTGCCAAAGACCCATTATACCATTACCAACTCTTTCCTTCAATGTTATAGGAGGGATAATTCCATAAAGAAAGGCAGCTAAGGCTTTTCTGACTTTAAAAATGTATACAGAATTGAAGTGGAAATTTAAGGGTTCTTTGGAAAGTCAGTTGTGTTGTATGGTGTTTTGCTGAGGCTAACACATGAAGGAGTGTTTTCTTTAAGTGGACACAGGTAGACTCATTAAGGCAGACTGATTAAGGAACATTTCACTGAAGCAGACACAGGAGAAAGGATGTTCTGCTAAAGCAAGCCTGTGGAGAACACATGATGTTTGGAGGGTATAAATAGGACTCCATGGACTGTGAAGGAGACTGGTCTAGGCTTGCTTATAGATCTAGGTGTGCAATGCTTGTTGGTCTTGTGTCTTAACTGATCTTCACTTCCCTGAGAGAGGCACAGTGGAGAACTTCTCCTGGAGTTTCTCCCTGGTCCCTCCTGCTGACTTGTGTGTAGGCTGAAGCCTGGTTGTCTCTGCTAGGTAGTGCCACCACTGCTGATTCATGTTTGCTATCCCAACTCTACCAAACTAGACTGCTAATACATTCATGAAGTGTTTGCAAGTGGATTGAGCTGCTGCTTCTTGACCTGTGTACTAAACTCCCAATTTCCAGACAAGTAGATGGAAGCTGTTCCAAAGAACCATTTCTAAACAGGTCCACTCCCCTCTCCCACCCCTGTATCCTTTCTTTCCCACTACCTCTGGTGGGTGGTGGGCTAGCAAAGAGGTTAAAGCATTTAGGAACCATCATTAAAAATAAGTTTTGAAAAAAATTAAAGTTACACAGAATCAGCCTAGAAGTCTTAGTAGAAATGACAAAGCTCCAAAGAAAAATGAAGTCATTCACTCTTGGCAGGATGCTTGTCCCTGGGGCAAACACTATTACCACGGGGTGGGGGGATTAATTTGGACATGTCAAGTGATGCGAGCAGCCCAATGTTGGAGCCAGCATTTTCCACTACAAGCAGTGTGCACCTCCCAAGAAAAGAGTATTTTCTTATCAGAAAGCCAACAATTCTAGATAGATACAGACTTAGAATATTATAATTCCATTGTAAAACGTACCTTTGGGAGCAGAAGAAAATGCAATAGAAGGAAATATGTAAGAACAGAATCTTTCCAAGGAGGGGAATCTAAAGCAGGGAAAAGTGTTGCTTTTCTTCTAAATTACTCAGGTCAGCATTTACAATTTTTAAAAAGCACTGAATTCCTAGATAGAGAAGATAAGCCTGATTCACTATGCCCTACATCAAATCAAAGTCTTAGGATAAGAAATATCTTACGTTCTTAGAACACGCCTGGTTTTCTGAAAGCAGTTCATGTGATTTATGCATGAAGATTGCTCATGTGATTTATGCTAAGCCCACTGCCATTGCCTTTTATGATCCCAGACCCAAGCCTATAATCACCAATCAATCAAGTGTTATTTTATGAAGCCCCAATTAGGAGTGAAAATAGTATTCACTCTTCCCCAAACTGCATAGCATTGCTCCTTGTGATTAAATAGCATATATTTCCCACCTCCTAAAACTTCAGTTGGCCTGGTATTTTCTGAGTTCTTATTAAACTTCAGTTTACATGAAATTTCATGATATAGCTAGAAGTATTAAAGAATCCAGCAAACTTAGGTTTCTACAAGGTCATCTTGAAAAAATAAGAACAATTTATATGCAGCACAGGTTCTTACTTAAATTGCCACCTCAGAAGTATTGTAAAGAGAAGCTGTAGTGATTCTGGGTTTTATAAACCTTATCAAGGCCAAGAAGACAATAGAAAGTTGGGGTTAGGAGGTATGGTTTGCTTACACAATCATCACTTCTAATACTGTCTTCTTAGTACCTGTGTGAACAGGCAATTTAATTCAGTTTCACAAACTTTCTTACTTCAACTGTAATATGGGGATGCCATCAGTAGCGAATTCATTAATAATTTTAATGTCCTTATAGTTGTAATAAGGTAATTTTCAGGTAGGGGATGAAATAAAGAAAGAAAAGAAATAGCACCTATTGTCATTCCTAGAACATACTAGGTGACACAGAAATTTATGGACTTGAGTGAATCTTTTACATTTTTTTCCAAAGAGCCTTTCCAATTCATTCTCTTCCATTCTTCTATGTGGAATTTTTTTATAATCACAAACAAATAGACTTAATTCTTTATCATAAGTTAATTTAAACATAAGCTATTGCATTAGAAGTTTCTTCAACTTGATTGTAAGCAAGTTCTGAATTATTTACACTTTGATTTTGTTTGCTCTTTCTAGGACCACAATAGATTTGCTGTAAGTAGTCAATGGATGTCAGTGAGTGGATTATCTATAGGAAAGGATTTTTCTTTTCTTGTCACTTCTTATAAGCCAATCTAGATACTATGATATAAGATAGCAATAGACCCACATACCAAGAAAATTGATCGGTATGAGAATGAAACAAATCATGCCCTTTTGTAAAGATGTGTTAGATGTGTTATTGTCCCACCAATTTCAAATCCTACGTGTTTGTTCTCACACATGTGCACATAGCCTGTACTTTATCAATTTATTTTTTTAATATTCTTCTCTACTCTAGATGGTATTAGAGAAAAAGGCAATACAATAAATGTTTTCTTATAGCTTTGGTATCCATAATTGAATGTCCCCTTTGATACCAGGTTTGGAGAGAGATTTAGCAGAAGGTTCCCTCCAGTGTGTGACCAGAACCAGTTGGTGCATGTGAAATATCTCCTGGTAATTGGTTCCAAGAACCGAAGGCTTTTGCTGCCACAACGTGACAATTTCAATAGATTCAGGGACTTGATTCACCCACTAAAAGTTTTCCTTTATGCCACATCTACCTGTATCTTGCTGTCATCTCATTGTTTCTCTTGGTTGTCTTCTTCACTTTATTATCTGTGTGGTATGAAGATTTGGTCATAACTAATTTCTAGCATGAGCCCTGGTCTTGGTACCTGTGTTGCTTCTCGTTACCATGGTACTAGTCATGTTGGGTAAGCTCTTCCCATTTAAGCCCATAAATGGCTCTCACCTCAGTGGCACATTGTAAACTAAACTGAGCAAAACCCTACAGGATGGCAGGCTCATTCTGGTTCGTGATGGATTAATGCTCTACTATCCTTGTAGTTACATTTTCTGAGAAATTCTTTTGGATGGATACCTTCAATTATTTCCCTATGAGTTAAGGTTCAAATTATCATACATTCTCACTTTTTTTTATATTCTCATAATTCTGAAATTTTTATTTACCTGTGTCTTTAAGGAAATATTAAAAATCCTGAGAATGTTCTTATCAGTTCTATAGTGCAATGTAGTGACTGATGACATCTAAAGCTCTAGGTCCATGGTAGGATTACATCGCATCTAGGCAATTCTCATTGGTAATTCATGATGAGGCCCCGTGTTTTGCTGTTCACATGCTATTGAACAGAACAAAAGAGTTACATTTCTAAGAACTGTGAAAATGAAACATATTCCAAGAATCATGGAATCACATGGTCCAGAAAGTAACAGGCCTTGACTTCAGTTCTATCTTTCCTATAAATCTCCACATGAAAACAAACACACAACAACAGAGAAGCCATAATGGAGTGGGGTGATGGTAATTTTTTTCTTAAAATAAAAAAAAATACAAAAGTAAAGGAATCCATTCTTGCTTAATTTTTCCCTATAAATTCTGCCTTGAAGATATTGAACAGTTGGTTATTATCTCAAGGAAAATACAACAGCCTGTTTTATCCATTTAATATTTTCTTTCTCATTTAATTTGAAAAGTAAACAATGCTACAAGGTTCAGAATGAGGCTTTAGGCAGTTTCTCCCATCTGCATTCTACAATTCACTTGATGAAAAGATTACTGTTTGTGATCATTTTATGGAAAAATACATCACTTATTTTCCAGTAAGAGTCATATTTTTAAAGTAGATGAATATATTATTAAAATGATTTTATATTGCAAAATGAAAAAAATAGCCTTAGTTCTTTTCTTCTTTCTGAAAAAAAAAAAGACATATTTCTGGAAGTCAGAGGTGAGATTATCATGAACCCATTGGGCACTGGCTTATTGTTTTTAAGAAGTCAACTATACATTACTATTCTAAATTTTGGGGATGAAAATGGCCTTCTAGGAAAACCACAAACTGGCAACTGCTGGTGTTCACTGAGCTTACATATGAGGCTTGACCCTGATGTCCTTGTAACACTTGTTGAGGGGCGAAACCTATACCTACGCAGATTAATATAATCAAGACTTAGGGTTCTTACTAGTGGATGGAGCCAATGACATATGACCATACATACAAATTATAGTTCTTCACTTGCAACTATTAAAGAAGGAAGCCAAAGATTTCCTTTAAGGGTTGATTCTTTATCAATGAAATTGATTCAGATAGACCAGATTTTAATTTTCATCTCTTTAAGTGTTTATTAGATCTTGGGAAGTTACTATATCTCTCAGTTTTACTTTATTTCCAAGATAAGCATAGTATCTATTTTCTATTTTATGTAGATTTATGCAAATGACACAAATGCAGTATATATGGCATTACATATGTATGTATACATATATACGTAAACCTGGTGTGATAAACAGTCTAATAGTGGTTGCAGCTATTCTGTCTAACTCAACCATAAACTCAGTACCATATATAACAGCTTTCATTTTTCCATCAGTATGAGAATTGAATAGCACAATTCCCTTAAGCTACTATAATTTCTCACCCTACTCCAATGTCATTTGGTTAAAACAAGGTGGATATATAAAAATAGCATAAATGCCTAATCTGCAGATATAGTACACATGAGGCAGAGCTAGTCATTTGATTATTTCCACTGGGGGAAAATGTGTCACGTGTCCACTCAAGAAAATCTCCCTGTTTAAAAATTTCCCTATATTTCTAGTTTCAAGTTCTGTGTCTAAGAAACTTTGGAAGCTGACATTCCACACTGATGATAGAAGCCTAAATAAACTAAATATCTATGGACCAAAACTATGCAAAATCCCTCAGCAAAATATTATCAAATAAAACCCAATGGTATGTAAAAAAATTACATTCTGTTACGCAAGAAGAGTTCAACACTTGAAAATTCAGCTAACCATCTCATCAATAGGTTAGAGAAGAGAAAAAATGACATAATTGTAAGTAGGCATGGCAAAAGCACTTAACAGAATCCCATCACCATTCTAGGTCCGTTAAAGGACTGACAGTAAACCAGGATTAAAGGGAACTCTTTCAATTTATTAAATATATACACAAATTTTATACCTTATGTAGATAAACCTATAAGGCAGCATTTTTTGTTTCACTGATTTACAACAAAGTAAGAAAGGCATCTTTCACAAATGATTTTCAGAATTTTTCTGGATCACCAATATAAGTTCAACTTTTGTGATGAACAGCTGTGATGAACAAGTAACAAAACAGTACTCATTTATAGTTAAATATCCTTAAAAATGAAATACAAATAATTTCAACTGAACATGAAACTTATCTGTACATGAAAAATGACAAAACTCTGATTAAATAAAAAAAGAAAAAACTAAAAGAATGGAAAGATGTTTCATGTTCATGGATAGGAAACATTACATTTAAGCAAAAAATAGAGGAAACTCAAAATTCTGAGTATAAGATAAGATTAGGAGGCTTTCCTGAAAGTTGGTGAAAGAGTCAAGATAAACAACAATAGTCTTTACTTACATGAGACGTTACAACTGAGAACAGAAGAATTAGGTAGCTGAGAGCTCTGTTAAGTAACAGAAGACTCTATGAACTGGTCACCACATGGCTTGGTCTATAGTCAGTAAAACTATCCAGGGAAGTGTTTGCTCTATAGACACAGACAGACACCACAGGCACAAGCTGCAGAATGATGGATCAGACTTCAGAAATGTAACACACTACGATAGAGAGATGCAAAGCCAGCACAAACTATAGAGACAGAGGCTTATGTGCAATGTAAATAGGTGTGAAGTTGAGATTATTCGGGGCCTTCTAGACAGACAGTCTCAAGCGGGAGACATCCACGACTGCAAACTACAATGGAGGACCTGAGAGGTATGCTGCTACATGAAGCCCAGCTGTGTCAAATCATACTAAAGACACGTGTGCTGGGTTCATTTGAAGTTATGAAGAGACTACTGAAGTAGATGTCCTCACAAGGAGGTCCTGAGAGGATGAATTTTTCTGGGAGAAAAGGCAAACAAGAGCAGAGTAAGTGTGACATCAGGGCTCAGCAACAGGTGGAAACATCCCCAAAGCAACTTTCCATGTATATGTCTGGGAACAACCCAAGGAAGGGCTGACACCTGCTGGTGATGGAGAAGAAATGGAACCCAATGGGCAAGATAGGACTGTCTCCACTGAGACAGTGTAAAAGTCTGGCTTTACAGAGTTGAACTGGAGCATCAGATTGCCCTTCCCTTGTCAGTGCAGTTAGCATAGCTTACTAGACAAAACATTACATGGAGAGGATCACAAAGCCATCCCTCCAAGGAAGGGACACTGAATATGTTGTCTAATTTTCTTCTGTTATTACATCTTTGCCTTAAAAACTTTAAAACTTTACATGCAAGTTTTACCAGGTAGGGAGGTTTAAGCAATATTGTCTCTTGGTGGTCTACCTACGTGTTACAGAAAGCAAAAACATTTCCCATACCCAATACTGGGATTAAAAGCGTATGCTAACACCCTGTGAAGAAAAAATAAACAAACAAATGAAAAAGCTAAAAAGCCCCAAAACTTTACTCTTGCAAAAATATTTCTTCAATGTCGAGAATTTGGTTTTATATCACTAAATGATTTTTATGATTTTTACTATGTTGCCATACCCTTTCCATCGAGTACCCCATACTATGCTTCCTACTTACTTAGAGCTTATCTACTTTCCATCTCATCTCTGCTCTGCTTTCCTCTTTTTTTTAGCCCAATTTTATTTTAACTTCTTAATTAACATGTACCATAGTTCTAGTAATCTTTAACATTTAAGGATTTTCACAACATTTCTACTTCCCTGTTTTATCTAATGTTTCTTTACTAAGACAATTTTCTTTCCAGTCGTGGCCTTAGAACCCAATCTATTAGAACCCATAACACCCTTCGGATTCCTTTATCCCTTTGTAGTAATTGAAGTTTAAGGGAACTATTATGATATTTGCACAGTAGTCTTATAAAGCAGTTAATATTCAATTCTTGGAATATCATTAGGGAAATCATGCCCAGATCCATGCACATGAGGGTTAGCTAATGAATTATATTAGCAGTCCACACTAGAGAATTATTCATTTGCTATACTGAAATCTAGTTTTATGTGAACACTGCCAATACTTCAAATGAAAGATGTCACTGATATATATATATGTATATATCCGCTGAAATAATCTTGAAATACAAATGCCAAAGCAGAAATTCAAGAAACATGAGAAATAAAAGCAGTGTGATCCCCTCGAGAGTAGCAGATCCCAATGAGAGTGAATTAGATAGAATTCAGGATGAAGAATTCAAAAGAATACTTGCCATGAGCTTTAGCAAAATCAAGTAGGATATAAATCAACTCCTAAATGTATCCAAAGGTAATACAAATAAATGCCAGCCTGACATAAGAAAAGCAATACAGGATAGAGAAGAAGGATTCATGGTCTGGAGAGAGTACTCAGTAAAGAATAAGGGCCCGAGTTCAGATGGCCAGCAACCATGTGAAGAGCTGAGTGTTCAGAGACTGATGTGTGAAATTCCAGTGTTGGGAGGTAGACACAGGAGGGTACAAGGATCTTGCTGACCAGCCAGTCTAACTTAGTCAAGGAGCTTCACCTTCAGGGAAAGGCCCCATCTCAAAAATTGAGGTTCAAACCAGTAGAGGAAGACACCCAAATTTGGACTGGGGGCTTTACACACATGTGCACATATTTGTGCATGGACCTGTATATACAAATGCACATACATGAACATGTACACAGGCATAGAACACATACATGTAAGCATACATACACATATATTGAGTACACACAAGGAAGAGGAATTCTGTAAAGAGACAAAAGTGTTGATCAATATCCTAATACTTTATGAAAGAAAAACCTCATTAAATAAAAGAATTACTCAGACTGTATGAAGTGACATATTCTCAGACGTGGAAGACAAAAAGATGAATTGGAACATTCAAACATTGACATAGACAAAGTAAAATAAGGATAAAATATATAGGATAATATATGAAACACCACAAAAAATAAATTTATAAATCATTGAGCTAGGAGAAAAACTTCAGACTAGAGGAATAATCATATATTCAACAAAATCACAGCAGAAAGAGATTACTATAAAGATTTAGAAGGCATCTAGAATGATTGAGAGGTGAAATTAAAAAAGAACTTCCTCATGTTATATTATAAAAAATAAATAGATAATAAAGAAAACATATTGAAAGATGAAACAAAGAAGCAGCAAATAATTCATAAATAAACCCACCAGAATCAGACATTTTTCAACAAAAACCTTGAAAACCAGAAGAGCAAGGAAACATGTTTCAACCTCTAAAAGCTGTAACTGGCAATCCAGTTTATATTCTCAGCAAAACTAGGCATCATATTTCAAAAGAAGAAAAAAACTTTCCATGATTAACACAAACAAAAGGAACTTCTGATTCCTTGGCTAGTGGTAGAGAAACTACTTAAAAGGAATCATACTGAGGAGAAATACAATACATCCAAGAAGCTGCAAGGAATAATAAATAGATCCTTAGAACAGTAGATAAACCAATGAGTAGTAAGAAAACACCAGACATTACAAATCTTCAAATGATAGGAATTAATACCCACTTTTCAATACTCACTCTAATTATTAGTGGCCTCAATTTACCAACCAAATGGTACAGAAGAATACCACCTATCTTTGTTGTGCTCAAGTAATGCACTTTACGATCTGAATTCTTGCTTAGGCTGTGAGGCTAAGCACTGCAAGGGAATATAAATAAAAGATAAACATATCTCTCTGGGTTCCCTGAGGGACAAGCCTGACTGCATAGGGGTTGATGCCAAAAGTATTCCCTCTCCAGGAAAAAGACATCGGGATGGGTATGGCCCTCATGCCTCACTGGACAATGACAGGGGGACTGGAGCCATTACAAGGTCCCCTTCAATTACTGGAGGTCAGGCCTCTATCTCCGCCTTTGCAAGATTAGAATTGCCACAGCCCTTCTATACTTAGAGAAGGGAGGAGATGTCAGGGACAGCCCTGCTTACACACTGAAGGCCTAAAATCAACCATAGGCCTAAAATCAGCCAGAGGCCTGTCATACATGCATACTAACACCAAGTCTTGGGTCTCAGTGGAAAAACAATGAAACAGATGGCTATAAGCTAATGTAAACAGGCAGCTTTTGTGGAAATCTACAAGCCTGAGTAGTCATAGACCTTGTTAATAGGTAGTCTTGGCAGACAATACCAACTTAGATAAGGTCAAGCGAGTCATAGTGACTTGTCCCCTGAACCTTCACCCAGCTGATACCCGGTTCTGAAGATATCTGTATTCCCCCTGAACACCCACATTCCGGTGTCATTCCCTTCCCCACATCCTGCCTTTCTGTGTTTATAACCCCTGTATGAATGCATTACGATTTGAGAAAAAGTAAATTATATATATATATAAAAAAGTAATGCACTTTACTGCGAATGACAAACACAACATTAGGACAAAAGAACGGACAGAGGCATTCCAAGGAAAGTACATGCTACTGCTTTAATTATGAAAAATAGACTTTAAAACAAAATTAGTTAGAAGAGATAAAGAAGTTTCTTTTGTGTTTATCAAAGGAAAAATCAAGAGGCTATAATAATTCTAAACACATATGTTAAATATCACTTTACCCAATTTCATATAATAAATGACTACACATGAAGAGGCAGATTATCTCCAGCACAACAATAGCAGGTGAATTCCAAATACCACTTTCATCAGTAGACAGTGTATCAATTCAAAAAGTAAACAAAGACACATCTGAATTAAATGGCAGAACAGTTCAAGTATAACTAACAGACATATATACAACATCTCACCTAAATATTGCAGAATATGTATTTTCTCAGCAGCCCATAAAGCTATGTCTAAAACAAGTTATCCTAGTTGGCTTTCTGGTGCTGTGATAAACACCATGACAAAAGCAACTTAAGCATTATTTCATCTTACAATGGCCAGGTCACATCCCATCACTGAGGAAAGTCAAGGCAGGAATATGAAGCAGAATCTGAATAACAGGCGATGGAGGAATGCTATTTAGTAGCTCGTTTTCTTGTACCAACCAGCACCACATGCTCAGGGGTAGCATTCCTCACCACAGGCTGACCTCTGCCACATTAACCATTAATCAGGAAAATGCCCTACAGATTTGCTTATAGGCCAGGTTGATGGGGTAATTTAGTTGAGATTCCTTCTACTCAAATGACTCTAGCTTATGTCATGTCACACACCCCAGCAACAACATGCCCAAAACTCCAAACAAGAAGGAAACTGAAATAATTTATTGTCATCTATCAGATTATAATAAAATTAAAGCTAGAAGAACAGAACCTATACAAACTCAAGGAGATTGATTCATACATGCTTGGATAATACAGCTATCTACTGAACAGTATGGGGAGATTGAGAAGTTTCTGGAATTGAATGACCATGAATGCACAATAAACAAAAACCTATGAGATACAAGGACAATAATCTGAGAAGAGAAGTTTGTAGTTATATGTACCTGCATTAAAAACCCAGAAGGAAATCAAATAGGCAATATATATATATATATATATATATATATATATATATATATATATATCTATATATATATCTATATCTTTGGGTCCTGGATAAACAAGAAGAAAACAAACTGTAAACCAGTAGACAGAAAATAATAAAGATCATGGGCAATAGTTAGTGAGTTAGATTAAAAAAATACAAGGAACCAATGGAGCAATGAATTGGTCCTTTGTAAAGATAACAAGATGAAAAACAAAAACAAAAACAAACCTGTAGCCGAGACAAAACACAGAGTAGACCAAATGAACATGAAATTAAAATTGAATATTGATCAAAGGACTTAGAAGTCATTTACGAGAAATCCCATTCAACAGTTGTAGAATGTATTTTTTTTCTACAACTGCATGGATTTTTTTTTCAAAATAGACTATATATTTGGCCAATAAAGATTTAAAATTAAAACAAATCAAATCCTGTATTTTTTCTTATTGATGGAATAAAACTAGAATCAATAATATAATACATTTTAGACATTATTAAAGTTCATGGAGAACTAAAAATACATTTCATATAAACAAATAAACAAACAAAACTCCAAAAAAGATAATTAAAGCATTTTAAAAATCAAGTGGAAATACAACATACGAAAGCTTAATGGGTATAGCTACAGCATAATTGAGAACACAGTTAAGAGCAAAGAGTAACTGTTCTAAAAAGTAGACTTCAGATTTTAAAGTAAAATAAAAGGATGTATCTTATTGGTGTAGGAAAACAAACAAGTTAAACCTAAAATTAATAAGACAGAAGCAATTGTAACTTACCAAAAAATATAAAATTGATGCTAAAATTATAAAAATTATTAATAAGAAACAATGAATTCTTTTTGGAGAAGAGATATTTGGTAAGATTTTAGATAGACTAAACAAGAAAAAGGGAGAAGGAAGTAATAAATTTACAGATAAAAAATAGTTATTACGTGTAATACAACAGAGAATCTAAGGACCATTACAGCCAAATATGAAAACCTCCATGCTGATAAATGGGAAAGCTAGAAGAAAAAGTCAAGCTTCTTGGCACATATGACCTACTCAAACTTACCCATAAGACTATGAAAATCCTGAACAGATTGATAAGTAATTAGATTGCATAATGAAAATTATTCCAGCAATGGACCCAACAACAGAAAAAAGTATTCCAGCATCCTGAACCCTAACATCTATGCTTGATTTTTTTCAAAATGTTAAAAAGTGTTTTGAAATTATGCCAAATCATTGAAAGGGAGGGAACCTTCTAATTTCATTGTTTGATGCTACGTAGATTAGCAAAGCCAGACAAAGATACTGCAAGGATGACTTAGCACACACCTCTCAATAAACCTGCAATATCACATTGACAGAATGAAGGATTAACAATCATTTCATCATCTCAATTGATGCATAAGTTGAATGTGATAAAATCCAAACCCCTTCATGATGAAAGTCCCCACTAAATTGATATAGAAGAAAGATCATGCCTCAACATAATCAAGGCCATTGTGACAAACTCAGCCAACACGGATGAATGGAGGAAAGTTTTCTATGATGGAAAACAAGATAAGGGCAACTATATTCATTTTTCTTGCTCAATATAGTACTGGGGGTTTTGATAAAAAGTTAGGAATGAGAGAAATACAAGGCATATGAATAGAAAATAAAAAAGTCAAATTATCCTTTTCCATAATGATTATATGTAGAGAGAAACTGAAGAATCTCCCAAAAGTCTATTAGAATTCACTAATTCAATAAAGCAGAAAGGCACAAAAACTGGCAGCTTTCACTATAGCACCAATAAAGTAGATGATGAAACCATGAAGGTAAACCCATCTACAACAGCTACAGAAAACAAAATAAAATGCCCAGGGGTCACTCAGGAAATGAAACACATCTACACCAAAAAGTATGAAACACCAGGGAACGAAATTAAAGACAGAAAAAAATGAGAAAGGAAAACCTTCCACGTATATGGCACATATTTAAACTATCCAAATGATACATAGATTCAATCAATATTAGAGTACTTATGAAATGATTCACCTAACTAAGGAACAGAAGTATAAATTCACGTACAGTGTACAATATGCTGAGTAGCCAGAGAAACCTTGAGCAAAACAACAGAGCAGATAGCATTACAGCATTGCTTTCAAGATGCACTTGTTAGCCATTGTCTTCAGTCCTGCATAATCTTGGGATAGAAGCAGATGTATAGACCATGCAGCAAGCCAGAAATCCCAGAAGGAAAGCATAGGACCCTGAAGACAGCTGGCTCTTGTTAAGGAAAGCCAGAACATATCAGAGGAAGAACACTGTCTTGATGATTTTGCTGGAGAAACTGAGTATAAACAAATGGAATCTTGATTTGTCTCATTCCCATTCCACAGAGCTCAACTCAAAAGGTACTGAACTTAAGACCAGAAGCTTTGAAACAATTAGAAGTAACTGATGGAGTAGGGCAGTTTTAGACACTGATACAAGACCATAGTTGTGTGGATTTGATTCCCGAAGCACAGGAAATAAAAGGCAAAATTATGACAATTGGAATTAAGTCTATCAACATGGTGAAAAAGACACAGACTATGTCTTTTGGAGAAGATATAAGATCAGCAAAGACTCACGGCAGGTGAATGGGTCAAGAAAATGTCATCTATATACATGGTGGAGTATTATACAGCTCCAAAGAAGAATGAAAGCATGCCATCTGCCACAGTATGCATGGATCCAGAGAAGGTTAAGTGGAATATAGCAACCATAGAAAGACAAGTCGCTTATGTTCTTGTTCACACGCAGAAGCTGAGAATAGACAACTGTGAGCAGAATAGTGATCAGCAAGCATTGAGAAGGGTATGGAGAGCAGGGCAGGAGGAAAGGCTGGTTTGACTAGTGCATGCTCTGTGCATAGACGAAAAGATCACGTTGTGCTACATCAGTAAGTACAATCTGTAGGTGGAATTATGACTTTAAGAGTAAAATAAATAAAAAACTTACCCTAAAGTAAATCAGGACAGGGTGTTATTAGTAAATTAATTGAGAAATAAATCAAGGGAACATAAACAACCCAGAAGTATATCCTCATAAGATCCACAGACCTGGTCAACAGGTCTTTACAAATGAGCAAAGGCAGTACATTAGAGCAAAGACCTTCTTTTTAAACAAATGGTAGTGGATAGCTGGGAAAGCAAAACTAAGAATCATCAAGGGAAAGATCTTAAATTCTTCACAAACTTTGTCTCAAAGTATACCAAAATAACAAATGTCAAATTTGCAGCCATAGAATGCCTACATACATGCTGTAGTCGATAGCCTTCATCAAAGCAAATAAAACAGAGAATTTCTGCTCTCCAAAAAGAGGACAGTAAAGTAAATAAGACAGGGAGAAATTATTCCCCACAAAAGTAGAGATGAAGTCCTGTTTTACAAAAATCATACGGAACATCTAAAATTTAAAAAAGTAACTTGATTAGAAAATAAGCAAACATTCTGAGAGACATGTCACCAAAGAAGACACACAGATGGAAAATATGTCTATAAAATGATGTCATTCATTAGGAAATACAAGTTAAAGCAACACTCAGTTTCTATTACACATCTATTAGAATAGCCCAAAGCTAAGACATCTACATCAGAGGATATGAAATGACACTACTAACTGTCACTACTGTTAGAAATGCAAAATGACACAGTCACTTAGCAAAAGTTTTGTTCTTAGAAAACTGTGGGCACTCTTAACATGCAATCCATCCATAATACTTCATAGTATATATTCTGAAGGAGTTGAAAACTTATGTTGGTATAAAAACCAGCAGGTGGATATTTCTGCTATATTCATAATTTCTTAGACTTGGAGGTAATTGATATTTCCTTCAGCAGTGAATGGCAAGCCATAGTAGAACTGAACAATAGAATATTCAGTGCTAAAAAGAAAGAAACTACAAAGGCATGCAAAGATATGGAGAAACCTTAGTCATGTTACATAATCTGTGATTTCAACTCCATTCAGGAAAAGATCAAGCTGTGAGGACAACAGAAAGATCTGTGGTTGTCAGGGTTGGGGAGGGAGAGGTGACAAAGGCACAGAATATGGAAGAATTTTCTGATGGTAAAAATGCTCTGTAAAGCCAGTCATGGTAGCTTCTACCTATTATCCTACAAATTGGGAGGCTGAAGTAAGAGGATTGCTACAAATATAAGGTTAACCTTTCCTACATATTGATTTCCAGACTAGCCTGAGCTCATTTAAATCTCTGTCTCAAAAGAAAACAAAACACAACAAAACATCTCTATAACACAGCTAACAACCCCAACAGAAGTCTCCTGCACTGCTGGAGGCCATGCCAGCACTAGGAAGCCCAGAAACCTCTTGCTCTATCACAGGCCATGCTGATGCCTGGAAACCCAGAGGCCACAGCAGGCCACACAGAATTTCAGAATCCCAGAGGCAACACAGGCACCCCAAACCTCAGTGGAGACACCTTACTAGACCTGAGAACTTGTTTGTCTCTAGAATCACAGGATGCTAAGGCCAGAAGACTAGAGACAAATCAGAAACCAAGGGGAAAACATCCACTTCTCATAGATAAAGTTAGAAATCAGAACCTAAACCTATAATTACCCAAATCCTGATGCCTAGAGGCCAGCATAAGAATGCAATCAACAACAACTAGAGAAATATGGTACAACCAATGACCAGATATCCTACTACAGAAGCCCTGGACATTTTTATACAGCTGAAGCATAACAAAGTAACCTTAAAACCAATTTTATGAAGATAATAGAGGTCCTTAAGGAGAAAATGAATAAATCCCTCAAAGAAACCCAACAAAAACAAACAAACAAACAAACACACGAACAGGTGACGGAAATGAATAAACCTGTTCAATATATGCCTAAGAATGAAAATAAAAGCAATAAAGAAAATACCAACTGAAGGATCCTGGAGATGGAAGTCTAGGTAAGTGAGAAAGGACTACAGATGCAAGCATCACCAACAGAATATACGTGATGGAAGAGAGAACTTTACACGTAGAAGATACAACAGAAGAAACTGATACATCCGTCAAAGAAAATGTTAAATCCAAAAAATTTCTGACACAAACCATCCAGGAAATCTGTGATACTATGAAAAGACCAAACCTAAGATTAATAATAGAAGGAGAAGAATCCCTGTTTAGAGACCCAGAAAAAATTTTTAACAAAATCATAGAAGAAAAATTTTCTAACCTGAAGAAGGAGATGCCTATAACAGTACACAGCACTTACAGGTATTCCATATAGACTGGAAAAGAAAAGAAATTTCCTTCAGCACATAATAATCAAAGCACTGAACATACAGAACAAGGAAAGAATATTGAAAGCTGCAAGGGGAAAAGGCCAAGTAACATATAAAGGCAGACTTTATTACACACTCTTTCTCAATAGAGACTCTAAAAGCCAGAGGGGCCTGAACAGATATCTAGACATCTTGCAGATTCTAAGAGACCACAAATGCCAGCCCAGACTACTATACTCAGAAAAACTTCCAATCACCATAGATGAAAAAAGGAAGATATTTGATGACAAAGTTAATTTTAAACATCTATCCACAAATCCAGTTATATAGAAGGTACTAGAGGGAAAACTCCAACCCAAGGAAGTAAACTACACCCATGAAAATGAGAAAAAAAATCTCACACCAGCAAAACCTAAAGCAGAAACACACACACACACACACACACACACACACTCACACAGAGAGAGAGAGAGAGACAGAGACAGAGACACAGAGAAAGAGAGACAGAGGGAGACAGAGACAGAGACAGACAGAGAGAGAGAAAGAGAAAGAGAGACAGAAACAGAAACAGAGACAGAGAAAGAGGGTAGGGAGGGAGGGAGAAAGGGAGACAGAGAGAGGGAGAGAGAGAGAGAGATAGATAGAGAGAGAGACAGAGAGACAGAGAGACAGAGGAGGTGAAATATGTATGAAGCATTTGTATCTTCCTTACAATTTTTCTGTGAGTGTTACGGTTCTAAAATCATATTTACCTCACTTTTAATAAAATTCTTCTACTGGGTAGTCAATAAGGGTAAATATTTACACAGGTACCCCTCCCAACTTTAATGAATATTTAAATGCCAAGAAGAGCAAAGGAAGAGTGAATGAGGAAGTAATTAATGACCACCAATGTGCCATCAATACAACATTGCCTGAAGGGATCACATTGTGACCAAGACTTCACTGGGAACTCATTATCACTCTAGCTAGTGAAAGCGCCTGATAAATAACCCTGTAGTTCAAATCAAAATTCTAAGCATCACAAAAGCTTGTTATAAAAGAAAATATAATGGATTTGGTCATCCATGAGACAGAGAGAGAGAGAGAGAGAGAGAGAGAGAGAGAGAGAGAGAGAGAGA
>NW_021604732.1:5796335-5798938 GCF_004785775.1 Grammomys surdaster
GAGAGAGAGAGAGAGAGAGAGAGAGAGAGAGAGAGAGAGAGAGAGAGTTAGTTTTCAAGCCAACAATGAACTTCAAATGGAAAGGCACAGAGTACAGAGTGAGAAAGTGTGTTGTCAAGAACTGCAGATTTCAAAGGCAGTATACAAGTAATATGTAATTTTGGATATTGATGGAGAAAGTAAAAATAGACACTTGAGACATATACTAAAAATTATCACGTAAAAGATGGGCATGGTGGTGGACAATTATAATCCTAGCATTTGAGAGTTACAGACAGGATTATAAGTTCAAGGTCATCCTTGGTTCCACAGCCAGTTTGAGTCCACCTTAGGTTAAACGAGATACGGTCTCAAAAATAATTATAATTCAATTAAAATTAAAACATAGAAAAATGCTTGTATATTTTGGTGGTAGGATACTGACCCAGAAAAGAAGTCATATAGAATGGTTGTCATTAATCCCATATACTTAGAGAAGAGTCCATTGAGTATGAACCAATAACAGTTTGAGTCTTTAATAATGTGAGGAAATGACTTCATGAAATTTGAAGGACAGCAAAATCCTCAGGGATAGGAAATGCCAGTTAACAACTTTATATCCAACTGAAGTGTCAATGTCAAACACAGGTAACAAAGAAACATTTTTTGAACATGAAAGACAAAGGATGCTATTATCAAAGTGTCTTCAGTGAAAAAATATAGCTGTGATCTAAATATGATTTTTAAAAGTTTAGTGAGAACACTTGTGAGGAACACATTCTTTTAACTACAAGGCAAAGACTAAACAGGGGTTTGCAGGGATAATGGCTTCAAAACACGAACTACATCAGCTCTGACAAAAGTTGGGAGAAGAGGTGTGGTTAGGAAGTGGAGTGGTGTCAGTCTTCCAGCACTGTCCTTTTACAGAGGTCGAAGTGAAGAGAGGTGTTCATATTACAGTGAACCATTTGTAACCACATACCACATACTGGCTGGCCTCAACAACAGAGGCTAGAAGACCAAGCTAGCCTGAAGGTTATCTCATTCTGAGGATCTCAAGACAATAGCTAGTGTGTGTCTCTCTGAGCCTTCAGTGGTTTGAGGGCAATCTTTGATATTCCCTGCCTTGTAGACACAGATAACTTTTTCCTCCAACTCAGCATAGTTACTAAGAATCCTTTTGAGTAATTTATAGAAATATCTGTGGCATAAATCAAAGAATGAACTCATTGGCTTAGTGATTTGGGGCATCAGTGTTCTATCCTTACATTTTTTTTGTTTAAATTATGTAAACATGTATGTGTAACAGTTATTATTTTATTGTTTAACAGTTTTATGCATTTTTATCTACACAAAAGCTGGACAAGATTGGGTCCCTTAACATATCATCATGGATTGGGGCTCAATCCCACCCAGAGTGACTTTTGACAATTAGCATCTATTTGTGGAGGGGTTCTTATTCTCTTCAGCTCTCTGGCCTCATCTTCAGAATAGTTACCCCTTTGTATGGTACTCTGCATGATATTTTTTATACCATATGAGTCATGTAAGTGGTCCACCTACTTCAGTATGACCTTTATCTCTAACTACATTTTTGATAACCTTATTTCTCAAGGCATACTTTTGAGATACACAGGATTAGGATTTTCAATATGAATTTAGTAGGCAGGGTGTGATCCAAATCAAGGAGGAGAGAAGTGGGTGGTGATAAACTTGGAGATAGGAGCAACTTACCTGTCGGAAGAAACAACCGTCTAAATTAGATCATACAACAGCTGAACACCACTGTGCTCAATGTGACTAGTCCTTCTGTAAGGTCTATGTTCCAAGTACATACATTTCGAGATGTAGGAAGGTAGATTAACATGTTATAGGTCAAAGATAGGTATTTACTAAGATCTACATCCAAGAATCTCAAAAGCAGGGGATTTTGTAAATTTGTTGAAACATTCTTGAATTTTAAGTCTTTCTAACTGACCCATCAATCATTTTTCTTTTGGTTCAACGTAGCCTATTATTTATAAGCATTTTGGTGCTATTAAACACTCCTCTTGCAAACTTCCCACCATTGATCTTGCGGAAGTCCACTGAGACTTGCAAAAGGGATAACTGTAGATGACGTTCTGTCAGACTGGTTGAAATGAAATCAATATATATGAGAGTCAAAGAACTTTCACATCTTTAAAGGAGAAAAGAAACCGAACCTTATAAAATTCATCTAGCTAATCAATAGCTCACAAGTGCTGCCATGGAGCTGTGTGAGTCAATGAGGTGGCTTAAGCTGACACTGAAACAAGTCACATGGCACTGATACTTGGAGTGGGTTTGGCCTTTTCCATTCCCTTTTGTATTGAAACAATCAAAAGAATTCTCTAGTTCAGAATGGTGCCAGTTTTAATCTTCCTAGTAACACAAGGGAAAATTCTGTAGCTCAGAGGCCATTATTTCCTGGGAGGACAATGTTATTTATTTTATTCACTTTTACTTAGTGATGTAAATATTCCACTAGTGGGATGGAAGTGCCTTTTCTTAAGGTAAAGAATTCAAACACACACACACACACACAGAGGGGGAAGAAGAGAGAGAGAGAGAGAGAGAGAGAGAGAGAGAGAGAGAGAGAGAGA
>NW_021604732.1:5798948-5803015 GCF_004785775.1 Grammomys surdaster
AGAGAGAGAGAGAGAGAGAGAGAGAGAGAGAGAGAGAGAGAGAGAGAGACTAATTTTAGTCATTTTACTTTATGTTCTCGTCCCTAGGGTTCTCAACTAGCACCCCTCTTGTCAACAAGCCCTGCCCACACTTTCATATCTCCTTTCTGCATGTAGCCTTCTGAGTTTAATATAAGTTACTTAGCTAATGTGGATTGGGTAGTTATTAAGCAGGCCAAGGACAACTTATGTGTGACTACATCACTGAAAAAAATAACAACCCCCTCCTCCACTCATAGATGGTTAATTGCCAAGAGTCACTCTGGATTGGATTGAGCCCCCATCTATGATGAAGGGCCCAATCTTGTTCAGCTTTTCGGTAGATAAAAATGTATGTAGCTGTCAAACAATAAAAAAACCCCGGCAGTCACACACAAACACATACACACATACATGTTTACATAATTTAAACAAAAAAATGCAAGGGTGGCATACTGATGCCTCATTGTTGAACCAAGGAATTCATGTTTTGATTTGTACAACAGGTTTTTGAATAAAATAACTCCACAGGATTCTCAGAGACTATGTTTAGTTGGAGGAAAAAAAATATTCTCCACAATGTTTGAATAGTTTGATTGGGCAGAGAAGAAAATTCTAGGCATCCTACAATTCTTTTTCTGTGATAAACCAGGGCCAAATTCTACCCACCTTTGGAGCTGGTGACAAAGTTTTTAATTTCCTTTTTTTTTCAAGTCCCTGGGTACTTTATTTTGCATTCTATTTGATTCTACAACCTGCCTCTGATTCTTCTGGGAAATAGGCAGAGTATATAAAAAGGGGAGACAATTAATCAGTATCTGTTGAATAAATGAATATGTAAGTGAATGAATGAATAAGTAAACAGAAAAGAAATAGATGAGCTGAGAGGGAGAATCCTACCACTCTGATTGCTTCCAGCCTCCTGTTTTAATAAGGAGGTTTAATGAAAAGAGCACACTGTGATTCTAACAAGGATGATAGTACTCTGCCTGGCCCAGAGGATGTGCTGTAAACCAGAACCAGCAGGAAACTAGAGAAAGGCAGTTCTTTAAGGAGTCTTTTTTTCCCCTTTATTTACATTTCAAATGTTAGCTCCTTTCTTAGTCCTTCCCCCCTCCCTGCCCCCTGCCCAGAAACCCAATATCCCATCCTTTCTCCCCTGCTTCTATGAGGGTGTTCCCCTACCCACCCACCCACCCACCCATCCACCCACTCCTGCCTCCCTGCCCTCGAATTCCCCTACACTGGGGCATCATCAAGCCTTCACAGGACCAAGGGTCTCTCCTCCCATTAAGACCAAGAGGTCTCTCCTCTGGTCCATATGCAGCTGGAGGAGTGTTGGTATTCTCCCCAGATATATTTGCAGGGCTGGCCAATGAAACCCTTTAAACAGTGGACACAGAAATGATTGTTTTAGGCAAGTCAGAGTGAGCTGGAGCTTACATTGATTCTCATGGAATCTGTATATCCAATATATCTATTCTTGGTTTTTAGAAATCAAGAAAATTAAAAAAAAATAGCTTCTGAGTTGACAAGACAGGAATATCACAGCATAAGAGTTTGACTTTGTTCTCCACCAAAGAACAGCACTAGTGTGACACTGAAAAATTCTGCAGGCAGAAAAATCCCTCCTTATCTTTGGTAGGTTGCTTATATTCTGGTTGATGAGGTGACTAAGAGTATTAGATAAAATATCCCCGGTAGACTCAAGAGTAACAGGGTGGATTTAATCTATTATTTTCAATGTTCTACCTTGAACACATCTTTTTTTTTGTATTATGGTAATCTTCATACATGTCCTATCTTGGTTTTAGATTTAATTCTTTCAGAAAGGTGGAGCTACTTATTGACTCATTCTTGTTCTTGTATTCTCTACAGATAACAAATATTCAAGAAACAAAAGGTTTTTAAGGTATATTCATAAAGTGTATGAATAGAAGTAGCATCTGAAAATTGCTACTGTTGTTTCATAAGGTCTTTCCACAACAACAAACCAGTCATGATCTTTAGCAACTTGGGTAGTTAAAAAAAAAACAAAACAAAAAAACAAAGTTCTCTTGTTCTCAAAATATTTGCAAACTCATGCTAAGGTAGACATGTGCACAATTAACTTGCTTACATCTAAGAGCAAAGAGGCAAAGTGCAGAGGGGTTAAGACAAAAGGATGAGGCTGCACAGAGACACTGGAATTGGAATTTAGATTTGGGATTTGCTAAAGGTAGGGGTTGATAGTGCATTTGATTGAAGACTCAAACTATTTCAATAGGTATGGATACGTTTGAAGAAAGATGTCCCAAGGAAACTTACACTGGAGATGGTGTGGAATGTGTGCTCTGGGGGCATTTGGATCATTTAGAGTGACAATAGTACTTTCTAAAACATACTTTGCAAGTATGTGTATTTGTGTATATATGTGCACACATCAAAGTACATGTTTATGTTAAGTAGAAAGAAGTGTTGTTAAAAGAATATATCAATTAGAAGTCAAACCCCACATAAGCATATACTTAACATACCCTTACAAATCCAGAGAAGATGAATTAAACTTTAAATTACAAAAGCCATGGAACAAGGACAGGATGCGATCAGTGCTGGGTTTTAATACCGTTGGCTTCTGACCTCCAGATCTAGGGAAGAAATTTAAAGATTGAATTGTCTAATGTTGACCTTTTCCTTGCAGGTGTTATATGTGCATTATCCAAAGCAAGTCTCCAGGTGACAGTTAATTCAGAAGAATGTCCCTAGGCTGGAATGCATTGTAGGGAATGAGACAGAATCACAAAAGAGATTGTCAGAGAATTCTTCTAGAGCACAAAGTGCATTTGTCTCTGTTTGAACTTGAAGAAGAAGAAGAAGGAGAAGGAGGAAGAGGAGGAGTGGAGGAGGAGAGGAGGAGGAGGAGGAGGAGAAAATCTTTCCTGGGACATTCTCTAGTAATGGTAACAAACCATTTATTCTTTCTTTCCTGGAGGAAATTTATTCCTGGGTAACCAAATACCCCAAATTGTTGAAAGTAAGAGCCATCTCATAGAAGAAAGCCAATAAATATAAGGACCACGAGTTGGCAAATTAGAAAACATATTTGAGTTCACCTCCAGTAGAAAGACAGGGCATCAAGTGGAGGGATGGAGTTGCCATCCACAGTCAAAACCTCTGACCCAGAATTGTTCATGTCTGAAAGAACTGTAGGGACAAAAGTGGAGAAGAGACTGAGGGAAAAAGCCAGTCCAGTGACTGGCCCAACTTGGGATCCATCTCAAGGGGAAGCTCCAAGGCCTGACCTTATTACTGATGCCATGGTGTGCTTACAGACAGGGGCTTGGCATGGCTGTCCTCCGAGAGGCCAAAGGAGTTGACTGAGACAGATGCAGATACTTACACCCAATCATTAGACTAAAGCTGGGGACCCATTTGGTTGAATTAGGGAAAGGCTGGAATAAGCTGAGGAAGAGGGCAACCCCATAGGTGGTCTGGCCTCAGTGGGAGAAGTGCCTAACCTTCTAGAGATTTGAGGTCCCAGAGAGTGACAAGGTCTGCCAGGTGGGGAATATACTTTTGAAGACATGGGGAGGAGGAATGGAATGAGGAACTATGCGGGGGTTAGACAGGGAGGGGGCAATGACTGGACTGTAAAAAACTAAAAGTAATTTTAAAAAACTAAAGAAAACATATTTGAATACACTAGTTGATTCATGGCCTAATTTCATTTAGTTCTAATTTGATTATTAGGGAAAAGATGGAGAGACGGCTTAGTGCTTAAGAGCACATTCTACTCTGCCAGAGGACCCAGGTTCAGTTTTCAGCACCCACATAGCAGTTCATAACTACCTGTAACTCTAGTTCCAGGGGCTTGGCTCCTTCTTCTGGCCTCTGTGGGTATCAGGCATGCATGTGATATATATACAAACAGGCAGGCAAACACGTATGTACACAAAATAAAAATACTCATGTACACAAAATCAAAATATTCTGTTAAAAACTTATGAGACAAACATATAATAACTCTCTCTCTCTCTCTCTCTCTCTCTCTCTCTCTCTCTCTCTCTCTC
>NW_021604732.1:5803025-5840384 GCF_004785775.1 Grammomys surdaster
TCTCTCTCTCTCTCTCTCTCTCTCTCTCTCTCTCTCTCTCTCTCTCTTCTCAGTCAAAGCCTCCATTTCACTCCTGAGTAAATCCTTTGGCTTCTGTTATATAGTAAAACACTGGAAGAAATTATGTAGACAGAAGATTTTGGTTCATACTCTACAGGTTCCAATGTCAGGTTAGGTAATCTTATTCTCTTGTTCTCTGGCAAGAATGATATGCAGGAATGTGTAGCAGAGAAAGCCACTTATATCACAAACCCAGAAGTAAAAAAAAAAAAAAAAGGAAAGAAACCAGAGTAGGACAATCCTTTACAAAGGTGTGCATCAATGAGGTAAACCTCCTCTACTACCAAAGCTCCACCTCCCAAAGGTCCAAAGAATCTTCTAATAGCACCACACTGGGGATTAAGACTTGGACACATAGACCTTCAGAGCATAGTCATCTGCACCACTGGACTGAATAAGAACACAAGAGGGGCTCCTGAGTTCTCATCTAATTTGCTCCAATTACTTCTCTGACAGTGACATGTGTCCTCCTTGCTCACGGAAAACAACACAAGAAGGTTAAAAAGAGCAGAAACAAAGAATGAAAAACCAATTTGTCACTTTCAAGTTATTTTCTTATACAGTGGGAATGGAGCAATAGAGCAAAAGAACAATGACCAATGGTTAAAATCAGGTTATTATTTATCTGTTTCGTTGAGGATTAAAGTATGGGAAACTATTAATCAGCTCTGAATGCTTTCCGATTTCTCGGAAGCTTAGATAATCACTTAGTTTCAGTGACACATAACATTATCATGAGTGACTCTATTTTAACCTTTAGTCTGTTGTGTTGAGGTCTAATGTAGAAGGTCAAGTCAATATAAGGCCCTCCTGTAAGTGCTTCACTCTTGATAAATGTTTCTTTCTGCCTCTGCATGAAGGTACTGCACCAATCACAAGTGTGAGCTTATTGTGGACCTTGGTCCACGGGCACTTACAACCATAAACACATGAGAAGTCACACCTCACTTAACAGTTAAGGGGAATATGTATTATTATTATTGAGAAGTTAATGAGTAGCCAACAGGATTCTCCCATGGCCAAGAAGTATCTCTGACTTATACTTATTTTGGTAGCTGTACTAAGAGCTACCTTAGGCTCTGCCCACTGGTGACAGTATTTCATCTGGCCAGCAAATAAGGAATCTACTTGAGCTTGGGAAGACCTTTCTCTAGTGACAATGGGATATTAGATATAACCACCTGCATACAACCAGCAAGAATTCAAAAGGTGGGGAGAGTAAGCAGGAAGTTGGGAAGCATTCCATTCCTCTCCCATAATTGGTTTTGTTAGATTATAAACATTTTCCAGGATTTTAGTTTTAAAATTATGTACATGTGTGTCTGGGTGGTAGTATATATATATGGGGACAGGCGTGGAGCTCAGAAGATGTTTAATTCTCTGAAGCTGGAGATGCAGGTCATTGTTAGCTGCCTGGTGGGAGTTCTTGGAACCAAATTTAGGTCCCATGTAAGAAAAGCATGTGATCTTAACCACAGAGTATTTCTCCATCTTTGGATAACCACAGAACATCTCTCTATCCCTGGATAACCACTGAGCATCTCTCTATCCCTGGATATAATTTGCTTTCTTACTTATAGATGTTTAAGGATTATGTGAATTAGTATTCATGAGATTTCAGGTGTCTGAATTCATGAGCAATCACATATTGTCTTTAGCTTGAACAAATGTCAGATATTCTCCCTCCCCTCCCCCTCCCCTTTCTCTCTCCAGTTCAAATAAATAAACATGTTACTGTACAAGTATCCACGTTATCTATGGGAAAAAGACAAGGTGGGGATAAGCCACGTAGAGGATATTCATTTTTTTATTTACTTTTCCCAACAGAGAAGCAGAGAGGTCAACAGCTACTGAGGTCTTGTGAATGACTGTGGGCATGGTAGTTCACAGGTAGCAGGCTACTCCGGAGTGCTCTCAGCCACCACACTCACCTGGCTAACTCTCAAGTCTTCCTTGCTAAATAGATACTCCCCACCTATAAATTCTAAAGGTTTAAAGTATTGATTGGGAAGTCTGAATGAGAGAGCCGAAGTGTTCATCTGTAAAAGTCCCTAACTCTCCAGGGTAAGAACTGATATTTGCAGGAGTCACCTGTTGATCATCTGCAGCCAGTGAAGTTCATACAGGAGGTCTCAGAAGGAGCAGCCCAGATCCCAATTCTTCTTTTTCTATATCAAACAGCTGATAGATCAACTAGATGCATCACCTCTTGTGTAAGCTCCACCAATTTAACTTGAGTGGCATTTTCAGAAATTCCATAGATTTCCAGACTTTGAACATACTTTATGTGCTGTGTACCATGACCCATCAGAGAGCGAGGTCTATTTCTTTGGCACTTGAGTAGAAGTAGGAGACAAACATTAAACAAGAAAAGCTATAAGAACAGGGATTGAAAAAACTGAGAAGGGGGTTATTTGGAGGGTGTTCTGTACCTTTTTGAAGACAAGGACTAAAGTCTTGAGTGGATCTATGAGATCTGCTTCATTTGATCATGAGCTTTTCTAGCTTTGCTATGAGCATATGTCTCCTATCATCTACAGTTCTACCTCAAAAACTTTTCTCATATCCTGACCTCTGTAGAGTGAAACTGTAGCAGTTCCATGATGCTGCTCCCTCTCAGTGCCTTCTCATGTACCTAAAGATTCTTCAGAAGATTCCTCAATTGTCACATCATTAAGGAATTTTTGCCTAACCTCCTGGGCCAACATGGCATGCCTTCTGAGAGTTACCATATCCTCAGATTCACACTCTTGATATTTGATAAGCATATATTTCATTTGCCACTGGGGCGTAGATCGTATACTGGCAGAGGCTGGGTATTATTTGGCTTACTATGATGGAGGGGCAGGTAATTATGATAATGAGTAAAAGAGATTAAAGGAAGGGGATCCAAGGCTTAGGGACAATCTCAGAAGAGGGAACAGAAAGAATCTGAGTGCCAGAGGGTGGGAAGATGTGTAAGGAAAAGACGTCTTTGAGATATTACACAACCACTTCATTCAGAAACTCACTGTACTATGACAATCCACACAAAATTGAGCTTCTCAACATTTGATCATAGGAGTAGGAGGGGCCCATGAGGCCCCACAACTCCAAGAGGGACTTTTGGCAATTAATGGTTGTAGAGGAGGGTATCATTTTCTTAAGTGGTGTGACTTCTGATAAGTTGTTCTTCCTCCAACTAATAGCCTCCTGTCCATGATCAGTCAAAAAAATTAATTAACCTCTGTTACAGAAAGATGTAACATGGAAGTCGAGAGGAGATTTGTTGGGATGAAAGCTCCAGTGGAAGCAGGAGGGGCATGGTAGAGGGAGATTTGTGTGAAAGGAACTAAAGTTCACTTTGTAAATGTCAAAAACTGTCAAAAAATTAAAAAAACCATAATAAACAGAATCATGCCATTTCTGGTCCCATCTTACATAGAGAAAGAGGAGAGAGAGGAGACAGAGGGAGAGAAAGAGGAGACTGAGAGAGAGAGGGGAGAGAGAAATGAAGGTTGTCTTAATAAACATTAAGATTCTCCTCCTCCACCCAGGGTTTGGGTGCTTTCCATGCTGCCAGTGAAATCTGTAAAATTCATACAGCATAAAATTAATCATTTAAAATTGCACAGTGGTATTTGCATATTCACAACATGTGGCCAACTGCTTAGTACCATCCCAGGATTTTTATCATCTCAAAGGGAAAAATGCCAGGCCAATAAGCAGTCACTCACTACTATGCAACCTGCCCTGGGCCTCAGCAACAGCTCACTGGCTTTCCTGTCTCTTTCGGCTTGGCTGAACTGCATTTGCATATAAGTGGAATCTTCCGTGGATGACATACCTGACTTTTTTCATTAATGATGTTTTTGTGGATTCTTTGCATTGCATCATGTATCAAAAATCCCGGTCCTTTTTTTTTTTTTCTTGGTGGTGGTGTTTTGATTTTTAAATAGATGCACAGAGTTATTCATCCATCATTTCATGGCCATGTTGGGTTGCTTTTATCTACCTTTCCATGATTATTAATGGGCCCGCTAGGGCCCTTCATTTACAATTTTATTTGCCCTTTGAGTGTTTCTTTTCAGATCGTTTGAGCATACCTGAAGAAGCTGAATTAAGGAATTGCTGGGTGGAATTATCATTCTGATTTTAACTCCTGAAGGCCTTTTATATGTGACTAGATAGTTCTGTCCCTGTGCTTGCTGAGTCTCAGTTTTTGTTTTGTAGATTCTGTGGTAAGCAGTGTCAGATATCCATAACATATCCCTTACGCTCCTCTGCTGGGTGGAGTAGTAATATCTGGGTGACCATTATGTGAACTCTGTCACTGGCCCTAGAATTCCATTAGCACGTGGCCTTTATCTCCAATTATTTTCTCCATTACCTTCTCCTTCCATAGAATGACCTAGTTTCCTTGTAAAAGCCGACACCATTTATGGAGGTTAGAAAACAGGTTTTAAACACACCCTTGCAGCAAAATGTTATAGAGAAATTTGGATAGAGACATTTTCTCTGGCCTTATTAATTTACTTTGTCTACTCCAAAGTTGTGTACATTTTGGGAAGTTATTTAACCTCTGAGTTAATGTTAATGATTTGAAAAATAGAAATAGTGCATGTTTAGTAGAGGTAAATTTGAATTTTGCTATTGGATGCTGGCAGACATTTAATAAATGCACTCTTTAATATAAAGGAGTTCATATCATTTCCATCCAAGGCAAGATACCATAGGATAGAGGATAATCTTAGAGCTATATTTAACTCGGTTAGAAAATTGGCATTTTCTCCATTTATGTATCTTTGATGCTAAAAATCTTTAACAGATAAAATTGTGATTAAAGTTACCCTTTCTTGTTACAGCAAGAATAAACCTTAAATTCTTTCTACCATTCTCATGAATTCACATGACTGTCCCTGCCTCCACTCTAGCTGCATTCTCAGGCTTCTCTTTCATGACTCTAGCCACGCTGGCTTGCTGTTAATACAACACTTTGAGGCACTCATTTCTCTCCTGCCTCAGCTCCTTAACCACGTCTGGTGACCAACCCCAGCATATCATTCCCCAGACTTCCCCAGGCTTCACACTTACTGGTTGGCCGGAGAGGTCTAGCTTTTGATGGCATTTTCATTATAAATCCCTAGCTTTCAATCCAACATTGAACAAAACAGACACTTTTAAAGATTTCTTTTAATTTGTGTGTGTGTGTGTGTGTGTGTGTGTGTGAGAGAGAGAGAGAGAGAGAGAGAGAATTTTCATGTGTGCAGGTATTTACAGAAGCCAGAAGATTCCTTGGAGATGTTACAGGGAGCTGTAAACAGCCCAAAGTGGGTGTCAGGAACTGAACTCAGGACCTCTACAGGACCAGTAAGCATTTTTAACTGCTGATCCATCTCTCCATCCCACAAAGCAGACATTTCAGCTGTAGATAGAGAAGGATGGATCCTCATTTCTCAGTACTTCTTGAGAAAGAAGGCATAACTCTTCACTTGAACTGATTTACAATCAAATGCATGAGTATAAAGATTGTTAAGTGAGATTTATAAAACTTTTCTTTCTAATCACATCTTATTTGGCTAAATGTACATGAATACCAAGCAGAGAAGAGGAAGGGGAGAAATGACAGGAGGTGAAAGGCATGGGGCCACATGGTAGAAGGTGGTACTGGAGTGATATGCACATTTGCAAAGCACTCCAAGGGTAGTGCTTCTCTCTGTTTTAGTTTAGAGTGACTCTTACAAAAAAAAAAAAAGCAGCCTCTATTCTGAACTGAATGTCAACATTACTAACAAGCATGCTGTGATTTGCACCACTGATTTTTCCCTGCCATTAGAACACCCACAGTTATGCTCCTCTCATTGGAAGAAAGAGAAGTCACTCACTATTTAGAATCAAGTTTATAAGGAAAAAAAGGTGGGGTGGGAGGGATCTTCCTTTATCTTTTATCTTTCTCTCCTGAAAGGTGGAAACCTTTCAGAGATCATTTCTGGACCATTTTCAATGACATGAGCAATATGTGTTTATCAGTGATGTCTAAGAAAATATAGACAAACACAAAAGAAAGTAAAACTTACCATGCTGTGATTATAATCATTGATATTTGGTGTGTATGTTTCTATTTCATGGCACATGTTTGCATGGATATTAAAGTATGTAGTTATTAAAGTGCTTTTATTCTTGAGTGAACACTGAATATTTTTCATGCTGATTAGGTTATTTTTACCACATTATATTTATAAACATATAATATTAAATCTAGTGGTGGGAGCACATGCATATAAATACATATGGAAAGTGGGAAAATAACAAACATTGGGAAAATTATTTTTAAAGAGGCATATGGAACTGAAGAACTGAGACAGGTGAACCCAGGTCCAAATCCTCTTACTGCATTTATAAGAGACACGATACCACAATCCTGTTGCAGAATCACTTTGCTGTTCTGTCAAATGAGAATAATCATGATTGTAGTTTCCTGTGTTGGTATAGAGATGAAACAGTCTAATTAAAACTTTTAAAGCCAACCTCGTCTGCATAGTAAGTTCCAGGCCATCCAGTGCTAACACAGTGAGGCCCTGTGTCAACAATAAAAAAAAAAAAAAAAATAAAATAAAATAAAATAAAATAAAATAAAATGGTGACTAAGATATGCTCTGTGTCCCTGGACCCCTGATAGTTGTGAAGGCTATTCCTAAAACAAATAATAACTCTATTTGACCTATGAGCGCTGTATACCAAAGCCCCTTCCTCCATCCACCATGGATGGCAAGAGAGGACCACATCTGGCATACCTTTAAGCTTACATATCAGCCATATGCTCAGGCTCACCATGAGGAAGATGATAACAGATCTAGCAAATTAAGAGAATTCAGTGAAGTATACCAGGTTCTGGTCTTTCATCTGATTCAATAAGCTCTAGAACACTGGACAAGCTGGTCTTTCTGAACCTCAGATTCTTTGTCTGTAAGATAGAAGAGATGATTGGTCTTTAAGACCCCTTCTACTTTACCATGTGGCTAATGATAAGTCCTCTCAAAATGGTTGTTAATAGTTACTATCAATATTAGGCAAGGCAAAGTAGTCTTTCTAATGTATCTTCTCAATCAAGTACTACGATTCATGTGTTCTCACAGCATCAATTTATGTGCACCCATTCAAATACAAGTGGATTCTCATGCACATCACTGTACACAAAGTATCAGATTCCTGAGACCTCTATATGAGTCCCTTCCATATGGGAACCTTTCAACACCAGATTTTGTATCATTTCTCTATCATCATGTTTTTGCTGTTTCATTCCCCTTTCTGCCTCTCAGAATATAGCAAGCTATTGGTAACATGTTGTGAATGTGTTAGATCATGTAATAGGTCCCACAGATGGAACACAGTAGAAAGAACAGGTGATTCTATCAAGTACACCATAGCTATCTAGTAGAGGAAAATGTCAAAACTGTTTACCATTTTCAGTTCTTGCATGAATCCTTAGTTTCTCTCATAAGCAGAATCCCTTTCTCCTACTCCTGTATCAACACATTTTTTAACTATGCACTATTTAACTCTTCAAATGCCCAATGCTTCTCCATTTTCATGGAATATTAGCATCTGCCCTAGCTTTACCCACACATTTTTCAAAAGTTCTTGTCGTTGAGTGTGTGACAGTAAGAGTATCATTGGGGACCCTGAGGTCAAGAGCAGAGAATTTTTTCTATAAGGTCATAAAGAAAATCTATTCCAAGAATAGCCTGAGGATTAAACAATAAAATGAGACTCAAAAATTGTCCTAGTTTTTTTTTTCTTAAAAAAAATATTGCCCAAAATTTCACCTGGTACTTAAAATAATAAATGACTTCTATAAAAGTACCATCTAGTTTTTAAATCTCACAAATGTAAATGGTAATGTGTCTATTTTTAGTTCCATAATTAAACCTTTTTGTATATCTGTATAATTTCTTACACACTTCACTCTCTTGGGAGTCAGTAGAAGCAGGTGCATCTTGGAGTTACCCAAATGATACAGACTGAGATCTTGATTCTCTTACCAGCTGCATGGCCTTGGGCAAGTTCATTTTTATCTGAAGAGATTCTTCATCATCAAAATGTAGGGAAACAATGGGCTACTTCCTCTGGGTATGAGGTTAAATGATGTGGAATTCATACAGCACAATGCTTAGGAGATAAAGAGAACTCCTTAACCTACTGCAGAAATCAGGTTCAACTAGTTATCGATTTCCCAGTATGGTTCTGTTGGGAAAGGAAGAAATGGCTGAACCAGTTGTTACGGAAGCAAATATTTGACTAGCTACCATGAACTTCCTATTTAATCCTCCAAACCCATAATTCTTACTCTCAGCCAAAATATCGTATCTTCTCATAGGTGGTTCATAGCCACTATATGAACACTGATCTCCTCAGCTTGTGGCTCAGTTAATAGCTGGGCAAGTCACCTCTCTCCTTGAGGGCTGGCCTCTCAGACATAAGGTGAAAGACTTCTGAGAAAAATAGTGTAGTACAGGGATGAGAGACTAGCGTGCGAAGGGGGGGGGGGAAAGAGGAAGGCTATAACTCCTGGCCCTGAGGGCATCATGGCTTATCACATCAGTTAACTATTCCATAAACTCAGGGCAATTGGGTCTTGTCTTGTTTGGTTTGCATGTGACTCATTCCTAAGTAACAGAGGAAATAGATACGGAGAGGAAATGGAGTCCACATAGAATCTACCCCCTTTTAATTCTAGCAATTCTACCCAAAATTCCTTTACAAGAACTATCCCTTCCCTTTAACGCAGTTTTCAAGAAGGAATGGCAAAAAGAAGACCAAGCCCTTAGCCTGCCAAAGGCACCGCATGAAATCATTTCCTGCCATGGAGCCCTAGTTTCTGCTCCTTTACAATGAAAGTATTTGTTCTTCACTTCCGTTGCATAAGTTACCCCACATCTTTCCAATAAATTTCATTATTTTTGGAAGTTAGGTTAAAACTCATTTCAGTTGCCCATAGCCGAAGAACCTGCTGGGCATTGATTAGTCTACATAGAAACCATGGTACTGGCTAGTTTCTACCTTCCAGTAAACGTGCTCAACTCTTCCCATGCATTATTCGGTGTCATTCTTGCAAAGGTCCTGTAGTAAGGACTACTGATCTCAGTTTGAAATCAAGGAAACTGAGGTAAGGGCTGGAGCAATCTCTCTAGTGTTGTGCTACTTCTTCATTTCCCAAGCTCCCTTATATTTTGGTAGGGCCTGTGACCAGTAAAGAAATGAGTGGTCCAGATATGATCTGGGAGAGGCCAAATGAGCTCAACAATGCTGTATTTCCTTTCTCTCTTGTACTCTGCCTTGGAGACCTTGGGGAAAAGCTTGGGTACAGGTTAGCTCATGGCCTCCCAGTCTATACTGCACACAGGGAGAAGTAAGCCATTATCTTGGAATTTGGAATTTGTCTGCCATACACTTTAAGTCAATGACCTTGGAAAACTCAGTAGCCTAGCTAGAATCTGCAATCATTTCTGGTTCATCCTATTGGGAGTTTTAGCTTTTTATACACAAAAAAAGTCACAGCAACCAAGAAATGCTCCTTTTACAGTTTTGTACATCTTGCTTGAATGTCTGTAGGCTTTTCCTTCCCGTTGTCTTACGGTGGGTGCTGCAGAGGTCTTCCTATTGCAACAATGAAATCCTCACATGAGGTAATGAGCAATAGTCCGAGAAGACCATATACTTGTCTTAGTGAGTAGTCCCTTGTCTATAACCATTGAACTAGCAAGTGGAAGAACATGGACTCAAACTTGATCTCATGCTTAGACTGCACATATTCCCATGCTTCCTTGGGAGGATACTCTTCTGCCTCCAAAGGAGATCAGCTGACACTGTTGATGGCTTTGTTCCCCCTTTCCTCTCTCTCACAGAGATCTCATCCCTACAGGACCTTAGGGCCAGCCTCCTTTGAGCAGCACCTACTCTGTTCTCAGCAGGAAAGCCATAGGCTTCTGAAAGGCATGGAGTCTAGAAGCAGAGAAAGCCCCTGGTTACCTCCCAGGTCCCAGCATGAGGACATTCTCATTATATTAATGACTTTGCTAATCTTACTGCATTCATCCCCATCACTCAGTTGAGATTAGGGACTTACAATGGGACTTCATTGATTGCTTATTATTTCTTTATTCTGCTGGTCAGTTCTCTTACCATTACAGCAAATCCAGCCTCTTGCCAGGCCTAAGGACCTCTAAGTTACAACTGTAGTATTTACCACATATCACACTGCATTGTAATGAAGTTGACTTCAATTCAATTCAATTCAATTCAATATGATTGTCCTCTGTGTAGAGCTACATAATAACAAAGCATTTATAGATTGCAAATGCTTCCAATGTGTTCATCTCAGTACACTGTGAGCACTGGCTATTTTTTTTTTGTGGGGGGGGGAATTGTAGCTGGGCTAACTGGAAGCTGCAGCTTGCTTGTGAGCCCAGCATCGAGAGGGTCTAGTACCAATTGTCATTGGCTCAGAAAAAGATGTGAACTTATGTACAGCTTCTACTGAAGGTATTTCTTTTTGACACTACTGTAACATGATTATAATATCATAAGCTATGGTAACCCATTACAAACTGCATATATTAAGTAGTCTGCATACTAAATACTAACCATATATTTGCCATGTGCCAAGTGCTGTTCAAGGCTCTGAAGCACATTGGTGGACCTACCTGATAACATGCTCACTTCAGAATGCTTGTGAACTCCTGGGGTTCAGACACAGATGTAGGCAACTGAGATGCAAAGTGGTAAAGACTCTGGTAGGGAAAGGACAAAGCACTCTGAGGCCTGAGAGAGGCACCACAACCCAGACTTTCAGGAAGGTGCCCTCTGCAGCAATGTGAGAGTTCTTTATAAGTTGGGAAGATAGCTCAGTGGATAAAGACTCTTGCTTCCATACCTGATGATCTAACTTTGATTCCTGGATCCTATATAGTGGAAACAGAAAAACTACTTCTGAACAGTATCTTCTGATCTCTACATATGCAGCATGGAACACACACAGCGATATGTATATGTATAGGTATATGTGTGCACATATATATATATATATATATATATATATATAACACATACACATATACACATACATATGCATACATATATGCAAATACACACATACATATATATACATACACACATACATATATTATATACATATATACACATACATACATATATGTGTGCATGCATATGCACACATATACATATATACACATAGATGTATATACATGTGTATGCATATGCATATGTATATATATGTATACATATGTACGCACATATTTATGTAAATATGTAAATATGGGGGGCTGACCAACTCTTCATTTGACCAGGAATTTAAATACTTGGGAAAGATACATCAGACATTGACTAACTCCTTTTAGTTTAAATGTTTGTGCTATAGAGTCTCTAGCAGATGTGAATCAAACTGGAGAAGCAGGAGTTCAGAAAATTGCAGGCAGGAAGGAAGCAGCAGTGGCAGAAACAGCTCAGAAGACAACAGATGCCCAGAGCCACCCACCAGATCTTGTTTCTGAGCAACCGTGAGCATTTCAATGTTTAAAAGACTGATGTGGATTTAACTGGCTTAGAGCCACTTCTAGGTTTTCTTTTGTTTATAAAATAGTTACATGATTGGATTCTCTTCCCTGTAATTAGGAGAGACATCCTACATCAGAGAAAGGGGAAAAAAAATAACAAGTACAGAGTACAGAGTCATGTCAGCTTCCATTGAAGGTCTCAGTTGAGTGACAGGGACACTGACAGCTGTGGCAGATCCAAGAAACAGAACAACTGTCCAGAAGTGAAAAATGCATAATTTCTTCAACTATAGAGTGTTTCAGTGATCTAGACTAAGTCCCCTTCCCATTGCACTTTAGCTCCTAAATCTGGAAATCAGGAGCTGGATATATTAAAATACAGCCCCTCTGCACAGTGTAGGAGGTCCTGGGTGATCTGGCATCTGCTTATTTCTTGCCTAGTCCTGCCCCTCTTCCCTTCCTGCCCAGTTTCTCCTGCATGTTCTCTTTATGACTGTGACAAGCTTGTCTCAAGGCTTTTGTGTTTGCTTTGATCACTGTCTGAAGCACTTTCTCATCCTCCTCCCTTCCAGAAGAGTCAGGCTGAGAAAGGCTTTCTCTGACTCCTAGGCCAGTCCTCCCATATCTTACTAGACAATCTTGTCTCATTTTATTTATGGTAGTCACCACTTCCTGAGACCTCCCTTATTTGAATATGCGCTTTTAGCCCTCTTCAGTAGAAAGAAATTTCACGAGAGCTAGACCTTAATCAATTTTGTTTGATGTTCTAGCCCCAGTAATGAGAATGAAGTCAGACCTGGGTATATGTTGCATAAGGAAGTAAAAGACCAACTTCTGAAGGTATTAACATTCTTTAAAATAGCCCAGTGTATTTAGTATTGTCCAGGCATTGCTGTCCTATAAGTTTAGCAAAGGTTATTATATTTTGTGTACATGCAGATGACCCCAGGGGGCTTCAGTGAAAAGTTCCAGTCCAACAGCCACATCAATGGCCTTGGTTAGCACAGTATGAATCCCAGAGACATGAATCCTGGAGTGTGACTTCTAGTGATGAATGGTCTTGATAGGGAATGGAAAGGAAAACAGAAAGCATCTGAGGGAGACAATAATCCAAATACATTTTTGTAATTCTGTTTATTTGCCAACTGATCTATAAAAAAGCCAAAATAATTGTTCTCAATATTTCAATATTAAGATTGGTTTTAAAAAAGTGACATGATAATAAAATATAATGTTTTGTGGGAGTGTAGAAGGGTAAATGGAACATTCCTGAGTTGGATGGATGGCTTTATAAGGCATCTAGGCAAGAAATGTCAATGGCAGAAACAGGGAGCGTGATATAGACTTACGAAGGTTTATTGATATTTATTTTTAAAACAAGTGAAATTTTGCCCCTGACTTGTTAGAAGGTTGTAGAGGCTGGCTTAGAAACCCCTCTGTCTTTTATTTCTCAGGAACACCCAAGACTAGCACAGTATAAGACCTGTGTTTTCATAGCTCACAGTGAAGAGGAAAATTCCACCAGATCCCTTCCCTCCTGGAAGAGAAAGGTCACAGAACACTTAGGCACCCCTCCCCTCCAGAAGGGAGAGGCTAATTAATATTCCTCAGACAACAGGGGGTGGATACTGACCTGTGGGTGGGAGGGGGGACCACAGCACGTGGACAATGGACCACTGTTGGCCATGCACAGACAAGGGAGGTCCTTGCCACCTCATTCCCTAATCAGTTTAAAAAGTCACACTGTTCTGCCAATCATATTATGCCTAATGGCTGCTACCCCTAGAGCCTGTATAAATGTCCACTGAACAAACTGTACAGAATCTCCTCTCCTTTTGGGATGCAGGATGGTCCCAGCATGCTGGAACATTAAAATTCCTCTTGCTTTTTGCAGTGATTTCGAGTGGTTCACTCAGGGGTCCTCTGGTAAACTAAGGCTCTGCTCACTAGAGTCTTACAACAGGGTAGAGAAAATGCAACTTAAACCTGATTCCTCAGCTGCTTCTCGAATTCCTTAAACACTGCATCCACCTTATGTACTCCGATTTTAAGACAATGGTTGAGAATCTAAAAGGAAGAAAGAGCTTCAACTGCCCTAGGAGGATTTAGTGTGAGAAAAGCATGGGCTGAGACCAATCATGAATGCCAGAACTTCCCTACTTACTGAGCATGGAGTTGGGCAGAAGGAGGAGGTGGCCTGAATATCTTGCAAGGTTATTTCTAATCACAGGGCTTGGTTTTGGGTGGTTGGAAGAGTTAACATGATCAGGCACATAGAAAGTTGACTGTAGGCCTATATGAATCTCATGTATTGATAGCCTATGAAGTTGGCTAAACAAGTAAATATTACAAAGTAGACCATGAGAGATTTACCTCCTTTAATTGAACTGGAGAGAAAGAGTTCCTCTTTCATGGGTCCAAGAGGAGAGCTCATCTGGGGATTGTTTTCTTAGAAGTGACATCTGCATCTTAAGAATCTTCTGGCCCAGAGTTGTTTCTCTAGGCACAGAAGTGTGACTGTCTCATGAGGCCACTGTGATCAGCTTGTAAAACAAATGATCTTATAGCCCAGCATCTGTGAAGTGCTACCTGTGAAAACATGTTGGTGAATAATGCTTACTGAGCTATGCTAGTTGAAAAATATTTAAACCAACACTGTGTGAGGAGTAAAAATAGAGGAAGATGGCCTTTACCAAGGAATGTGCACTATAGTAGGAAAATTACTTATGTGCATTTGTATGTTCGTATGCCCATCAGTTTTTATAGCTGCCAGTGGCTACGGATGAACTGGGTTCATCTGAAGGAAGGGCTGGAAATGAAAGAGAGGCAGAAGGGTGAGAAAAGCATGGAGCCAAGACAAAGTTTCTGATCAAGGCTCAAAGTTTAATATTCAGCTCTTTGCATATATAGGGGAAGCCCAGGGAACCCATCCTTTGTTTCAGCTGGATTATATCTCAAGGCAAGGTCAGCAGGCAATCTATTCTTCTAAGTTCCTGTAGGAAGTTGTACGTGCAGCCAGGGTGGATGACTCCACCTAGGTCCTATTGTAGCCAAGTCTGTTGTGGTAAACAAGGTCTTTCTGGACTGCTCAAGGCTCAGGGAAGGCACAAGTTTTGAAGATAACTGTGAGAGGAGTGCTTAGAAATAGAGACAGGTAATACAGAGGTTGTGCACTTGCCTTTCAACTGAACTCACAGGTAGATCTGGATGAAGACAAGAAGGCAAAGCTAAACTAACGGAGAATAAGACATCCAAGGGGATAGGGCATGTTGTGGGGTAGAAACAATGATTTGTAGATGTTAAGATTCAGGAATGACATTAAATCATTCTGCTTTTCCTATTGTTTGAGACCCCCAGACTCCACAGTGGGATGTTTCGGGTCTATATTTCACAGCACAGGACATGTTCCTGTTCCATGTGTAGCCTTAAAGAATGGGAATAAAATAATTTGTGTGTGTACTCCTAGACACTGAGAATAAAATGGACAATAATTCTGGAAAGGGAGACTGGCTGTTGATGCCACTGACATCAACAAGACATGATTGCTCTAATTCAATTGCAAGGTAGCATCATGATGCTCCAGCTACTCTGGAGGTAGTGACAACATTTGCAACCTGACTAAAATATTTAGCTGTGTTTAAGACAATGAGAAACTTTTTAATAGGTGTTCAGGTAGCCAAAGAGGTAAGATATCTCTTTCTTGCTTTTCTGTATAACTATTACAGTCATGAAAATTTGGAGAGCCAAACCCACGCTTAGGCCTCAATTACATGTATCGGCAACCTTTAACGAGATTGTAAACCAACCTCTAAAATCAGGGGGACTGGTAACTCCTTATTTCACTTTAAAATTTTTAGACACTAGGATTTGCTGGGGAAGATGGGAGGTTAGAAGATAGAGGCTCTATTTTAGGTCCTGTTCACTCTTCCCCTCCATCAAAATTTTGTCAGACCATGGAGAGAGATTGGCTCTAGAAGCTTTAGCCTAAAACCATCAGCTTCAGGGAAAATAAAGGACTACGGTGCGGTGTTTGCTCGTGTTTGCTTTCCCATGCTGGCCTCTTGGAGCTCATTAGCCCTGTGCACTCATTATCTCCTTCATCTCTGTCTACTTGGCTCAAATCTCCCATCTGAATTTGGTTGTGCAGCTCACATATTTTATTGTTCTGTCATGGAAAGCTCCTAAGAGGAGAGTCCTCATAATAAGCCCGAGGAAATTCAAGGAACCACAATATTCTGTTTCCTTTATATGCCCATATTGCTTTCATACCTTTTATAAGGTTAGAAGCCTTGCAAATATAGTAGCGAGTGACTCAGGGCAAGCCGTATTACCAGGCCACCAGGTAATGTAAATGGAATTATTTATTTGCCATGGAAACATCTAGTCCAATTGCTCAGAAAATTGCAATTCCTGAAACTAGATCCCTTTGGAAGTTGCTTAAGTAAATGTATACCTTGCTTGAAACATTTGCAAATGATTCAAGAGAAATATCGGGCTCTTTTAACAGTAAAATAGATTGGCTCTGTTCGATGTATCATAAAATTTAATGAGCAACCATTTATCAGAACTTGTTAATTGCCAGATTGTTCGCTGTTTGACAGGTTGGGTTGTATCAGTAAAATGCTTTCCAAAAGATGAATGAGAAAAGAGATGTCTAGCCTGAGTTAAATATCACACAACGTATGCATGTTCATAAATGTTACATGGTGCGTTGCATTGATATATAAAACTTTATTAATTATCTAAATATATTAAAATGTTTTTATAAAAATGTAAATGATTTCCCCCTTCAATATACATGTATACTGATATGCACATTTATGCATATGCATGTCAGTAGTTTTTAAGCTATGTTTGGGTAAGCAAATACATATTAAGCTTCAAAGTCGTCAAATAGGTTGTAAAACAGCACTATTATGTCTAACAAACACTATGAACTTAGTTAGGTGTGATGGCATCTGTGTGTCATGCTAGCACTCAGGTGGCTGAGACAGAAGGGTCTTAAGGTTAGCCCGATCTATTCAGCAAGACCTTGCATTTAAAAAAAGTACTGGGGAAGATAGCTTGGTGGGTAAGGTGCTTGCTGAGTATGCATGAGGCCCCATTTATGTATCCCCAGAACCCGGTAATAGCCAGGCATGTTGACATGCCCTATAAGCCTAGCTCTCAGGAACAAAGACAGGTAGATTCCCTGGAATTGGTTGTCTAGTTAGTCTAGCTGAAATAGTAACCTCTCAGGGAGAGACTGTGTCTCAAAAAATAATAGTGGGGAAGCAATTTAGGTAGATATCTGGATGGCAACATCTGGCCTCCACAGGCACATGTACAGGCAAGTGCACTCACACATACTGTGCATATTCACTTATAAAACAAACTCACATGCATGCATGCACTCACACACTAAACACACACACACACACACACACACACACACAGAGAGAGAGAGAGAGAGAGAGAGAGAGAGAGAGGGAGAGAGAGAGAGAGAAACATAGGCAGAGAGACAGAGCAATTATAAATTCTATTGACAATTGTACACTTGTGAAAATGCACTAATTAGATAAAAGACTTTAAGTGGCCAGGATCATCTGCCCTGCATCAATCTTGTGCTATTTAGGGAAAGAGTTTGCCAATATCAGATGAAGGATGATGATGATGATGATGATGTTGATGATAATGATAATGATTTTTAGTTTCAACAAAAGGCCAAAAAGTTTGATAGTGTTTCCTTTTAAAGAAACCCAAAGGAAAACCCCATTTCGGGGTTTCAGCTCTAAAGTCACTGTGTGTGGAGACAAGGCGTGTCACAGGTGTTTCACAAAGCCCAGAGTATGCTTTAGTTGGAGAGCATATTCAAATATAACTTAGGGACCAATTTAAACACCCCAGGTGAGTTCTGGATAGGCAGCGCTGCTTGCTGGATTTGAGCAAGTCTGCTGATCTCAGAGTAAAGTCCTTGATCACCACAACAGTCTCACAAATAGTTCCCTCATGCAAATCCTATGAGATGACCTTTTAAAAGTTCAAACAATGTCATGAGACAGCACTGACAGTCCTGGTGGTGGGGGAGGTAGACAGAGGCAGGTGCTGTCGGGGAGCCCTCTTCTTTGATATCTAGGCAAGGATACAACACAGAAATAACCAAATATATTTCTCTCACCATTTAGGCTCATAGCTATACACCAAACACATCCACTTAACTTCCAGGATGAATATGTATTTTGGAGGTAAAGCTTTAGAATTCTTAGACTTCGGTATGTCTTCTATCACTGAGAAACATGACAAGTCAATTCATGGCTACTCACCTGCTCTGTGTTCACAGAGTTTTTGGTAACTGTCTAGTCTCTTGGGAGCTACTGAAACACGTAGCCCCATTTCACAGAGATGGGTACTGACATTCAAAAAATTTCCCAGTTGTTACAAGTAGTCCACAGAGGGAATAATGGGAGTGACCAAACATGCCCTTCTCGTTAAGTTTATTCTAGGGATGCAAGCCTTGAAGACAGCACCAGCCTGGGAACTGGGAAGGTGGGGAACCAGCCTTTGTATTAATTGCATTCTTTTGAATGGTGGTTCCTTTTCTTGTTTAGAGCTTCAATTTCCCACTGAGGACATGGGGCCACATGCTTCTTACTGACTGCAATAGATGTTCTGGCACACAGTTTCCCAGGGAGCAAGACCATTTCTGTAATAGACCTATGGAGGAGTCTTTGGTTACCCAGAGATTAGAAGTTCTGACTTACTGTTAAGCAATAAAATCATAACTGCCCTTACTCATGTATGCTTATTATATTGTTTTTTTGTATTTGTTTTAAGGATATTGTGTATTTACTTCTATAATTACAATGTATCTGTGAGGTAAGTACTCTGAAGGAAGTTAAACACTTCAACAGATACTCAGAAATGTGATACTAAAAGCCAAATTTAAAGCCAGGTGATCTAGCCACATGGTCCCATGTTTCTAATAGATGGCCAGGAGATGTTCATTCCATATCATATCTGAAGACTCAAGAAGCTGCTCGAGTTCAGAGGTCATCTGGTTCAGCGATTTCCGTGTTCCACTCTATTTTCTATCACCTACAGGGCTATGTGCTTTTTAGAGACAGATGGTACATAAAAGAGAAAAAGTAAGAGAGAACAGGGGTGCTTGTGGTTTCTTTGATGAGTGTCTCTCTCTGTGTGTTAATGTGTGTGTGTTTATGTGTGTGTTTAGGAATGTGAGACACATAAGAATAGCTTGTGAGATGAATGTCTCAGAATCTGACCTTTCAGTTACCACAGTGATTCAAAACCATCTCTTCAAGATATTACAGCTACAAAGAAAATGATGTGAAAACCACTCATCTATTCTTGTCTATTTATCTTCAGGAGAAAGATGAGGCAGAGTTAAGAGGTGGCAAGATATGGAAGGTATCAGAGGCCCAGCTAGCCTTGGGTACTTTGATGTTAATGTGCCTTTTCTCATTGTAACAGCATACCCTAACTTCATCTGGAGAGGAGACCTGATTTGTTATCTACACCTCTCTAGCCTTTCTCCTGACTGTATTAAAGTTAAATCCTTGTAACCACAAGCTGACTGGAGACAGTCACAATAGGCTTTCTAGGATGGGACAAATGTCCCAAAAAGTTTAAGAGGATTTGTCAGTAAGAAACATCCATGTTTTGCCAAGGTCAAAACAGAAACATGGTTACTACAAGAAATAGAATGGGCCATGAGAGTGAGCACGCAGATCACTTTGAACATTTCAACCATCACGCCTCTCTGCTTTGGACAGAGAAGATGACATCTCTTACCACAAAATTCTCTAGAAATTGCTGAGGCTCGTTCTGGGTGACTGATCATGTCTGGGGATTTCAGAGCTTCTTCTAAGTCATAACTTTGGCTTTTCTGAAGTGCTTTCCCTCTGAGTTTGCTGTCATATCCTTTGTTTCTTTGGCAGATGGTCATGGCTGAGGACTCCCAGGAGGATGCTCCCAGGAAATGTGACCTAATTTAGGCAGGGAGAGGTCCTGTGTGTGGCAGAGTGGGAGTAGGAACCACAGGCTTCCTGGCAGGCCCTGGCAACATGATGGGACACAGCATAGTTTCTATGTCCTGCCTCTGCAGTTACACCTTCCCGGGATCCCAGTGACTAAGGAGGCTGGGCCTCCTTACTCTGCGGGACTCCTTTCACAATAACAAGGCCCCAAGGAGGCTACAGATGCCCAGTGGTGATTCCAATGAGCTGTTTCTGCAGATTTCTGGCACCATTTTTATGATCTCAGTGGAGTATTAAGGGAATGTTAGTTATTATAAAGTTTCCTGTATATAGGGGAAACAGATTTAAATCACACGAACATACGCGCTATCATTAGAAACATGGATAATCTACGTAAAGGATCTATGGGTGCTAGAAAAACACCCATAATCAACAGGATATAGGATTAAGTATAAGAAGTAGGGCAATGAATATATGTATGAACTGATGGGAGACCTGAGGGTGTTAGATAGCTAGGAGGAGTTGGGGGAGGGATACGTGCTCAAGCCACATGAAAGGAAACACGGTATGAAATACAGACAAGGCATTCATATACACACAAATTCTATTTATACATCACATCCCCAACCACATGTTACCATTCCTCATTTCTATTTCCTCAAGGTGCTAGAGAGGTAGACACAGACATGACACAGAGGTGAGTGAAATGAGAAGTTTGATTGGGAGCAGAGGCATCAGTGAGGATCATGGCTGCTTGGAAATTACTCTAGTACAGCAGTTCAGCTCAGAAGATGACTACTGGGTGAGAGTAAGCTTCCCCAAGGGGCAAGTGGGAATCAGGAAGAAAATGGCAAAGCTTAGCACTGAGAAACAGCTTGCTACCTAGACAGATAATATCACGCCTTCCACTTCAGTGGGAAGCACAGAGCTAAGCCCTGAGTACAAAGTAGGCAGGAAACCCTTGCATGATGTCTTTGATCATGTTTGCTTTCTTCATGAATAGGTGTTAAACATCTGTCCAAGACACATGATACCGCACAAGATGAAGCTTAGTTCCTGACCTTGGAACCAAGACTCACATAAAGCAAGTTCTTCAAGGATGCAACAGACAAGTGGGAGCTGGAAAAGATGATTCAGAGTAGCAGTGAGATGCTAGACTTTACACAGCCTATCAAGACAGTTATCCTTTGTTTTCAAAGTGTTGATATTCTCTGACAGTTTTCAAAGCAGTATGATACTGTGACAGTCATAATCAGAGATCAAAGCAGGTCCAACTCTCCATTTTGAACTGCTTTGACTGCTATAGAGGAGAACTATGCTTTGATTTAGGCACCTGTCCTTTCCTGCCTTCAACCTTTCCTGCCTTTCACCTGTCACCAGGATCAAGGGAGCCCTCTGGGTGTCATCATCTCCCTGAGGAAAAGTCCCAGGTGTCCCATCAGCTCTCCCTACAGTTGCAGCCAGCTCAGAGTACTAACAATGATGCCTTCGAGACTGCCTCTGAGGCTAATCACAACATCCTCACAACAATTATATTAATACCAAAGCTTGGAGTGAGTTGATGGAAAGCCGTTCATCCATGTAATGAGGTTTCAGTTATATTTTAAAAATATGGCGGATCATTTGGTAAGAAATTGTATTTTTTTTCCTTCTGTCTGTCAAGATATGGTGGAGGCAGAATGCAAGTTTGTTGGCTTCTAATGGAATGTGAGAAATGTCATCTGGTCATGAAATGCTCAAGACCCAATGAATCAACACGAAGAGACAGTGACAGCTGAGGACAGAGAATGGGCAGATGGGAGGGTTCAAACGTAATTATCACCTACGATTGATCAACCCCAGTAGAGCAAGCAGCACCAATTATCTTTATCTGGCTTGAATGTGGTAACCCTACAGGCTAGGTAGGAAGCTTATCTGACAGAGACTCAGAGAAGCCTTTAAATCTACATCTTTCTGACTTTTAGGTCTTTTTAAAACGATCACCCTGACCTTGTTGCTGACAAAGATACTTTAATATTTTGGGATTAGATGGTAAAGTCTGTTTTGTTATTTTTGTTCTTAGTGTTGTTCATTTAGTGCCAAGTGTTGAACACAGGGGCGGCTACACACTAGGCAATCATTCTGCCACAAGGCTCTATCCCAATCCAATTCCATTTTAGCTATGGAGAGAATTAAGTTCAAAGCTTATACATATGGGCATTTTCCCTAAAGAGACCAGGAAGGTGTCACCATTGCATGTTCCTGTGTGACATTCACAAGACCTGATATAGCATTTTACTCAGTGCTCCTAAGAATGGGGCCCCACACTGAATAAAATGGAATCACATAGTAACAAAATGGGTCCTACTTCAACGTGCTTCAGTGTTCCCCTTTTATTATGTCAGCTGTCTGTGAAATCATCTGGGGAGTCTGAAACTACCAGGCTCATGCTGTACCCCAGAGGTGCTGATTTAAGTATCTGTCTCCTCCCCAATCTCACACTGTAATGTTCACACACAGAACTTAGGGGAAAAAAGCAGATTTTTGTGGCACGGAGCTGGGGGTGCTGGTGGTCTGGAATGACACCATGCCATGTCTATGTTTCTGGTTAGGGACATTACTTTGAACAGCTGGAATCCAGGTCCAGGCACAGTGAGAACCACTGCTTCTAGAAGTCTCAATTTTATGCTAATATTTTTTGAAGTGATAAAATCCTGTGAATAAGCTCCCCACGTACCCAGAACACAAATAACACGATGATCCAGGAGCAGTGAGCTCCATTTAGTTTCTATTCTAACTGCCAGAACCTCTTTCCCCTAACAGACTCAAATTCTTCTAGAGGGGACCTTGCCTATAAAATAAAACAATAGAAATGTGTATGTCTATATTCCTTTAACAATTCACAGATGATAACATTCAGTTTGGCTGTGTGTTTCCTCCACTTGCCACTACATCCTGGTTGCCTCTTAACTACTCATAAAGAGCTGCCTCTGTAAAATATACCATTCCAACCATTTCTTAGTAGATAGTTGGATATTTCAGTAGGCATATTCACATTGCTGTGCTACCATCCAACTCCAGGCCTGGTCCATCCTGTTTTGTGCTTGCTAACTGCTGCCAGTCTGTACTCACTCTTAAAGAGAACTAGAACTTGTCTTAGCTTCACAGCAAGCAGGAGGCGGAGCCTAGCTGGAATTTATTTACAGTGCTCTGAGTTCATTGTATTTATTTCTACAGTCACTCCATTTGTGATAAGAAACCCTCACTCATTTTTCACTTAGAAAACTGTTCTTTTTAAACACACCCAAGTTCCATGAAAACCATTGACTTGATCTTAGTGAAGCCTGCATTTGTCTGTGCCATATTGTATGAATGTTAAAGTGAAAACCTAAAGCCAAGTATGTATTGTCTTTTCAATACATACTTGATTTAAACATCCACAGCCTGAACCACACAAGGATTTTTTCTTCTTGAACCTCATAACTTATCATTTCTAAGGAAGCTTTTCTAAGGTTTAGAAAAGATAGGAAACCTAACCCCAGACACAGTATAGTAGGCTATTGCCAACTTAGATTTGACAATTCAAGTAAGCATCCAATTTGAAACAAGCCAGAGAAACGTTAGCTTATACCTGACACAGAATGCTTCATGACAGACCTGGGCAAAGGCAAGAGGTGGGGTCACTGTATAGCTCAGGGATAAGAGATTGAAATTGGAGCCTTTTCCCACTGAAATCTGGATTTACTACCCACCAGCCACGTGTCCTGTAGAGAGCCACTCAGCCCTGTGCATCAGCTCTTCTCACCTGAAAGATGCTGAGCTGACAATTAAATCAGATCTCTAGATGGCATGGCATGGGCATTTGCTATTGTGTTGGGACATTGTTGTTGTTCAAGAAATGGAAATTTAACAGCTCTGGGCTTTTCGCTTTTTGCTGCAAAGTAGTGGGACATTTCAGGTGAGAAGTGTGTTCCTGGGATGCTCAGATGGTCACCGTATATAGTCTGGTTTCTACCAGCAGCTGCCCAGCCCAACTAGGTATGAAAACCCCTTACTAGAGGATTAATAGAAGAAAATACATTCCTACAAGAACAGCAGTGTTTTAGGTTATTATGGTTTGCTCTTAAGTCAACACATCTGAAAAATAACTCTGTAGCTAAGATGACAGAACAATTTAGGAAAGACACTTGAGGACCATGTGGCCAGAACTGCTGTGGGTACCAGAGCATGGTGACAGATGTGACACAGAAGATCTTTGCAGTCATGGGCTTATCTCCTAATGATGCTACCCCAAGCTCCAACTCTGTGGCCCATTCCACTTGATCTTGCAAATCTCCTTTAAATCTTTGAGTGTACTGGAAATACAAAAGAGAAGGGAACATTGCCATACAGAAGGACATAAAAAAAAGCCATCTTTTTTTCCCCCTTTGAGGAAAGCATTAGCATTTATTTGGAAGATCTTTCAATTATTGGAAAGAAATAAGACTTCTAGTTACTGGCATTTTATCTTCCATGTGACAGGAGAGCTGAGTGAACAGAAGGGGTAAGGAGTCATGGCTAGGGTATAGGTCGGGGCTGCTCCAGCATTGATTGGAAGGTTGGCAAAGGAGGATCAGGCCAGTCAGGTAGGTCATTAGAAAATGACCTCAGCGTGATCTTCCAAAAGAACACTAGGATGATTTGTACATGGCTGTAAAGTAGAAAAAGGAAGAATTGAACATCAAATTGATATCATGATCACTATACTGGTCCCTGAGAATGGATGTTGACGTTGAAAGGACTGGGTTCAAATCCAACCTTACCATCTAACCAAACTAGCCTAAGCTATCTTGTCTGTGAAATGATAACTGGGATATTTACTTTGTTAGATTGGAGTGAACATTAATGAAATAGTGTTTATGCAGAGATTAGAAAATACTGAAGAAAAATAATTTATTTGTGCATGCTCACACAGGAAGCAAAGAGGGTGGTGGCTACACTTTAATTAGATTTATCTGCCTCCGTCTACATACTTTATGGTAACAACCCAATTGCATAAATATCACTTATGAAAGGAATGTTTCTAATATGCAATTATACTTTTTAAAATGATGGTACTTGCAGGCTAAGCTTCAAATTAAGATGCCAAACATTTTAACTATTTCACTACAATAAAAATGTGCTGTATGGCTCTGCCATGAAATCCAGCTTCCCAGTAAGTCATGCTGAAAAAAGAACAAGGAAGGAAACAATTTTCTTTCTTTCTTTTTCTTTTTTTTCGTTTTCTTTCCTTTTTTTTTTTAAAGCAGGAGTATTGCTAGTCAAAGAAAAACGATGAGATTTGGGTTTCTTTGGAGAGGAAAAACTTTACCCTTATTTTTCACGTCTTATTGTATACCTGTGAGTAAAAGAGTTGGATGAAAGTTAGGCAGGATAGTTGAGGCACTCAACCATGACCAGAGAAGAAGGAAAAGGAAAATAAACAGACAGCTAGGGCAAAGCCAGAGGACTAGGGGAAACAGGTAAGACAGGTTTGTGCACAGCCTGACCCAAGAGGCAGCCAGCAGGACCAGTTTTTTCCAAGGCTAATCTATAATGTGTTATTAAACCATCTCTGAGGGTGATTCAGGCTACAGCAATCTGCTGTGGCAGCTGAGCCCAGAGGTGAAACACAAGTACTGGGTCACAGGCCACACAGGCTTACAAGGTTTGTGCCCTGTGTGGCCAATCACCATCTGTTGACCTTGGCTGAGTTTGTATGCTCCCTGTACTTCAGATTCTCTTAAAATATGGAGGGTCAGATGGATAAGAACCTTCTCTAGAGTGTGGCTGAGTTGAGATTACATGCACCAATTAAATTCACACACAGCAAACATTCAATAAAAGGAAACTGTTCTTAATTATTAATTACTATTAGTACCTGGGAATTCTCAGAGAACTCTGCATGCTCTGTGTAGACTGTAAAACAGTGAACTGCTACTTCTGGCTATGGAGCCCTGGGAGAAGCAAGTATGGGGACTGATTTAGGAAAACAGCCCCAGTTTTAAGTGGTAATTTTGGCATGGAATGCACAGCACATAGATGAATAATCATCTTTAACTAGACCAGGGAAGACCTAAGGGCAATTTCTTTCAATACCAGTACTGGGGTGAGTGACAGCTCCAGAGATTTGATATTAACAGACTTGAGCCATATGGGACAACGCTATCATAGAGATAGAAGAAAGCTGCTTTGAAAACCATGTCAATCATATCCTGCACTTGCAGGAGCTCCTTTGATTGCTTGTAGTGGATGAACTTTCACCCGAAAGCGAGGCTCTTTGTCTGGCCCTGGAAAGAGTTCTAAACAGGGGAGAAAGTTCTGAAGCCTTTGGTGAAATTATAGATCCATAACTGATTCCCAATCAATTGCTTCACTTACTGCCCCTTGATAATGCAAGGCCAGTAAGTGCCTGCTAATATGGAGGGGAGGTAGTCAGACTTTAGACTATATATTTAATTAAACTTTATTCTCAATGGAATTCATCTGCTTGGGACCTTAACTGAAATAAGAGGGCAAATCCTGGATCAAGACCATAGGAGAAGTTGGAAGTCTTTCTTATTTTAGCCATTTGACCTAACTGTTTACCAGTATTCAACTCGAGAAATTCTGATAGGATCTGTCTTATGGATTATTAGTGGGAAAAGCAGCAGAAACAGACATCTGAGAGCTCAATGCACTGGGCATTGCACATGTGTGTGCATGTGGACACATACATCTGTACAACACACATATGTATATTATCATTAATGTAACCTTATATACCATTCATATGCATGAGTTCATATAACTGTACAACATCCCTAGGAAAGAGGCTCATTATGTATCCTCACTTCACAATGGGAACTGAAAACACAGAGTGGTTGAAAAATTGATCCACTATCATACAGGTAAGAACCGACAAAGCCAGGCACTGAAAACTGTGATCCTATACTCTTTAGCCACTATGATAAATTATCTTAGCACATGAGATAACATAAGGCAAGCCCCTCCATCAGTGATGTATATGAAGCAGCAATCAATAAATGATTAGCATTATTCTGGTAGGATAAGGTGTCTTAAAAATTCTTCTAAAGGTTTAGAAATATAAAAATGGTTCAGGCTGCATATTCTATAACTGGGCTAATTTTCATGTTTCCCCTTGAAAGATGCACTGTCTGTCTTTATGAAAGCATTTGTCAAGTTATTAAAGGTTATAAAGACATGTCCAGAGAAAAGGAGTCCCATTTCAACACATTTTCAAACCTCGGTAAAGAAAATGAGAGTGGAGTGTGCTGATAATTTCCAATGATCCTCTCTGGCATCATCTCATTGGCTGAGACCCTGCATAAAGATGAGTTCTAGGTGGTCTTTACAGTAGACTGTTGTGTGCTTTCCTGGATGTATAGGAACACAGACTCTTGTACTAACCTGTTCATGTTCTACTCTGGAATCTATCACTTGCTATGACATGGTATTCTACCCTCCAAATCTCACAGTCTCTCTATTCCAATACGGAAGCAAGAGGAATGGAAATTAAATAAGGTATTTGAAGGAAAGCCCTTCGAAACTAGAAATGTCTCAACAAGGCATCACTGCCATTTCTGCCTTTACTGTCACCACAGCACCACTGAGAAAGGATTACTTAGACACTGACTGTGACTCTCCTCATGTACCACACTGCCTTTGGCTCCCTGCTTCTCCAGAAAGCAACAGGACTTGAGCTTGGATACCAATTCAAACATTTATTTTCTTGATTAAAAAGTATATTTTTTTTCCTAAAATTCTACAAATCAAGAACTATACAGGTGGGCAGAATGGAACAACATACACAATACCTTAGAAACAATCACAGAGTCCCCCCCAGGGAATCAGCTGTCTCTTAAATCAAACAGGCCAGGGCCAGGGCTGATGCTGGCAAAGCTTAACATCCATTACAATGAAGAACATGGAAAGGCGCACTGGGACCCATAAAACCCAGCAGTCTGTGAAATGGTGCCAGCCACAGTTTCTGCATGCCAGAAACAGAACTATGCAAGACTGTCTTGTGCTTTTCTGAAATGTAAGTGTATTAGGCCCTAATTAAGATACGGTGATTTGATTTTCGAGGTACCAGTCTGGGAAAAGGAATCTTGCAAAGATATCTCTCTGATAGCCTCACTTTGCAATTGTAGCCTTTCTGCAAGCAAAATCCTCCAAAATCAACACACTTTCTTAAGTATATTTGGCTACCCATCTCTTGCTAGGCTTGAGGTTGAGGACAAGAGAGAGACTGTGCTACTTCCTGTATCACCATCCCAATAATATTTGGGAGAGCACTTTTACCACTTGAATCTACCCACTTTACTTGCTATTAGAAATATGGCTTTCACTCCACTTGTGGAGAGTAGAACTAAGAGGAAATGGAGAGACCAGATTCAGAGATGAGAAGAGCCCACAGAAAGCCCTTTTATCCTCTGATCTCAAACAATCCTCTCGTCATCCTAAAAATGAGTGACACCCAAAGCATTTGATATATGAGGGAGTCTGATATGAATTTCAGAGGTGGCTTGGAAAACAGGGGTATAAGTGGTCCATGCTCTCTGATGTATCAGCATGACAAGTACCCAAGCAATGGGAGATTCCTTCCACCTCTCCTGTCTGGAAGGGCAAATTACAGTGAGTCATAGGTTGCACAGCTTATCACTAAGGCCCACACAGCTAGTCTTTCTGTTCCTGATTGTTTCTCATGGAACAAAGTCTAGCTGGTGCCTTTTTATCACTTTTCTTGTGTCACCCAAGAATGAAGCCAGCCATTTCTTCAGGTATTGAAACACTTTCAGTTTTTAGAGGCACATAGTTGTCTCTTTTTGGGTGAGGGGTGCTGAATAGGAGGGAGGCAAACTAGTAACCTAGGAATCCCTTTATGTTTTCTATTATCCACTTACCCACTGAATATTAACTGGGCATCTACTATTCATAGCAATCTTGCTTAGCCCTAAGCATGTGGAAATGCCCAGTAGGTAAAAAGAGGCAAACTTCTGTCCTCCTGAAACTCTTGTGCCACTACAGCAGTGGTTCTTAACTGCCCAAATGCTGCGGTCCTTCATGTTGTGGTGACCCCAAGCCATAAAAAATTATTTTATTGCTAGTTTATAACTGTAATTTTGCTATTGGGATGCATTATAATGTAAATATCTGATATGCAGAATATCTGATACACCCTGTGGGGGTCATGATCCACAAGTAAAGAACCACTGCATTAGAACAAGTGTTTAATAAGAGAAGCCTTTAAGAGTGGCAAGCATTATAGAAAACAATGGACAGGCAAGGGGACCATATTTTAAATGCCATGATCTGAGAAGAGTTCACTGAATAAGCAACACCTAAGCGGTAACCTGGTGGAACAAGAGGATTCAGTTACAGAAAAGCCTTGGGAAAAGCATTCTAGGCAGAGGGATGATCATGTGTATAGGTTCGTGAAGGGACAGACTAGCCAGCCTAACTGATTTACCATGAGCAGAGACTAGATGTCCGTGCCAAAGGAGTCTCTCAACTATGCTCTGGTGGTGAGATTTAATTCTAGGTGCCCCAGGATGCCAATGCAGTATCCAGCTCATCCTTTCTCAAATACATCTCCTTTCCTTTTCTATTTCCAGCTCTACAGTTTCCCGATTAGTTCCCTACCTTAGCTGTACAGCCTCTGAGTTCTCAAAGCCACAGATCACATGGCCTGCATAAATCTTCCCACAGGTTGCCTGTGGTCTCCACATCCACATGAAAGGGTCAGAAAAGCCTGAGTCCTGTGTTAAGTGGACGTGAACAGAAACAGGGGTGATGCTCTAATTTTGGTTTTGCCTGGAAAGAAGCTCTTTACAAACCCAAGTTGTTCTGCATGTGCTCTGTGCACCCTGAACTAGGAAGGCCAGTGGTTAAAGACAGCCTCATCAATGCAAATGCAGAGAGTATGGGATGTATTTCATAGTCATGCTTTACATATGATAAAATTTCAATCAGCCTTCACCATTACTAATTTTATTATACATCATCCTATAACACATTATTTTATTTTTTTTACAAATGTTCATTTTCTTTTCTAAATCCTACACTAAGTATTTGTAAAGAGACCTGAAAGAGTACCAGTATTGATTGGTAACTTATATGCTATAGGCTCTCCATACAGGTAACTTATTTATAAACAATGGGTAGCAAAGGTTTTAGACCATGTAGTTAGACCATGAGTAACTAGGTGAGTTACTAAGGCTGCCTATTCAACAATGTGAAGAAATTCTAGTCACAGCATCACCACCTGCAATAGCTCTCATATTGTAGGTGTCTATATGCCGTGGGCCTGCTAGTTTAGGCCAAAAATATCTGAAACAGACAGAGGAATGTGGGTTCCTGAAATTACTGGTGGACACAACTCTGGCCCCTGGACCAGAGTCCTAAGAGTCCTAGGACTCTTAGGTTCGCTTCAGTTTGCAACTTGAGACCAGAAAGAAATGGGATAGTTGAAGAGAAAAGAGCATTCCCTTCTGCCCCACTGTCTTACCTCCTCTCTCCTGGGTCCAGCAAGATCCCACACTATGGTAGATGTCAGCACTCTTTGTCATTCTTTATTCTGGTGGGACATCAGGAAGTAAGAACCATCCTCAGGTACGCCATCAAATAGGAATGCCAAGGAGAACTTCCTTTTGAAGTCTCTTGTTTGGGCAGAGCAGCCCCAACCACTTCAAGTTCAACCTTGACGTTTATACACCTGAGCAGGATTTCTCCTTCCTGATTTCCTTCACTCTTTTGTGACCTGCTGCAGAAACCTGCTAAGTCCCACCCTTCCTCATCCATTTTTGGCTCCCTTCCAATCCCAGAACCTCCTCCCTCCTCTCCCTTCTTGGCTCCTGGCAGGACTGGCCTAACCAGTTCACTGCCTCAGAGAAGCTGCTTAAGCAGGGTTGTTAGCTGATACCTGGTTGGCCTTGGTCCCTGCCAGCCTTCATAGATTCCTGCAATTGAAACTTTGGTCAGACCATGGGAAAGACTTTTCCATTTCTGGGGCTTGCTTAAGCAACTGTGTGTATACCAAGGTTAAATATCAGGATTTGGGGGTTTTAACCCAGCAGCTACCCAGGTGGACTTCATCCCAGGCTAAGGGGGCTTCACCTGTAGGGTCAAGCTGAGCCATATTTGCACCCTTAGTTTCAGATTATTCTCAGCAGAGACCATGAGCAACCAATCTGCCCACTCAGCCTAACGTGGCTGTACATGTAGCCTCCTGACAGTGATGAGGCCAGGAGGAAGGAATGGCCAGCAAATGCAGGTCGTGTCTGTTCTTACATTGCCTTTAGTCACCCAAGCTAATGGCTGGTCCATAGAATCCGTGGGTGGTCTTACAGATAAAGATGCAAATTACTCTTAAGAAGTAGTACTTACCATACAGTTTCCACTACAAAATTTTACTTTCCATCTCTGGAAATCAAGATTAGTGTTATCTCTTTCTTAATCAGAGATTGCCAGACTTTATGATTCCTGAATATTATCTGGGACATTTAAAATATGGATTTTTTTCAGGGTTCAGAACCATGAATTTAAAAAATTCCCGTCCTTGATTCCCACAGTAGTCTTGCTGCTTGGTATTTCTTGGTTCTTCTTAAGACATAGGCGGTCATGATCACCATTGTTACCTTCTTACAAGAATTTTCCAGCTGACTCTAGTACCTTAATTTTTCTTTCAACTCACAAGTGTCCTTCCTTAGGCACTTATTCTCAGAGATGTGAAAGCTATAGATAGCCTTAGAAGTGAGGACTCAACAGCTACTGCACCAGCACAGAGGTCACCCTTGCTCCACTTGAAGATCAGGCCTCTCACTCCTGCCACCTCCATGTGACCTATGGATTTCTCAGGGTGATCTGTCCCAAAGCTTTGCTTTGCCAGTTCATAGCTGAATGGTTTTGAAAGTACCGAATCTGGGGGTGCAATGACAATACACTTATTACAATGCTATTAGAAGTAAAGATACTTTTAATAGTAAAAGTATTTTTATCATTATTATTCTTATTGCTTATTTAGGAGATCCAAGACAAGTGTCTAACTTTATTATTCAAAACTTCTGGCATTTTCTGACTTGTAATATACTAGGTTCCAGAATATTTGTTTTGCTGGATATATGCTTTTCAACTCTATGCTCAATTCTTAGGCAACCTGAACTTTCTTTGATGTTTTCAAGTACCTAGCTTGGATCAAAGATTGGTGGCTGCTGAGAACTCTGCTAGCTGTGGGGAAACAGTGGTGAATAAAGTTACAGCCCCCTGTTCTCAGGGAATATATAGTATGGGAGATAGTGCTCTGACCATTATGCAATGGCTACGACACTGTGGTTATAGCAAATGTTAAGAGAGGTCCCTGGAGCTGTGAAATCATATTTATAAGAATTTGACCTGGTCACAAATTGAGATTGGAATTGGAATTGAGTTCACATTGTGTGGCAGTCCTATTGAGTCAACCATTCCAGAATAAGACTGTGTTCTATGTGTCATGGTCAGTTTTGCTTCAGTAACAAATGATCTTTAAATCTACATGGATTCTGACACAAAGGTTTACCACCAGGATGCTGTGAGTTGACTGTGGCTTTTACACTCTCCTAAGCTCTGTTGAGGAGACAGCTCTTTATGGAGCATGGTGGTATCAAGAAGTGGGAAAAAAGGACCCGGTGAAAACTTGTCTTACTTCCTAAGATCTGTTTAGATCTCTTGTTGTGTCTGCTTTTATTCCTTGGATTAAAATAAAAAATAGATGAGACAGAGACGCATGGTCTACCCATCAGGGTAAGCCATATGGTAGTGTGAAGAAGGAAATAACTGCAAAAATAATACAATTTGCTAGATTAAGGACCTGGGAGAGAAAGCTATTGCAAAGTACTTGGAGACTTGCAGGGCAAGAGTTGAAAGAGCCGAGAGTGAGGCTGAAGTGGAAACCATCGTTCTACTGTGAGCTGTGGGAAAATCATCTTCATCCATATGACATACTTTTATGGCTAAATGAATGCTTCTCAAGTTTCTGATGTGCTTTCTGTTCATTATAGAAACTTTAGGAATGATTGCTAACAAAAAGGAAAAATGTGAACTGTTCATAACTGTACAACACAGAATGATACTTCACTGACTTAGGAGACTATATAGTTAGATCTATAGGTAACTTTTAATAAAATTTATTTTAATATAGTTTAAAATTTTTTTAGAGAATTTCATACAATGTATCTTGATCACATTATGCCCTCCCCACTCCAAGTTGGTAACTTGCACAGCTTCTTCTGAAACTATGAGAGCTATTCCTCAATAAATAGGCTTGCATGTCAGGTCTCCATTCATTTCTCTAAATCCTGTGCCCAATGTATGTGGTATCTTCAGCAACAGGGTCTTACCTTCTTTATTTAAAAGCGCTAAGGTCAATGGCAATAGCCTATATTGTTTTGGGGGTCTCTGGAACTCTCCTGAACAACAACCCAAAAGGTTTCACATGGGAAACTCTACTTGAAGGAGGCATTATCTCCTCAGTTGGCATGACTTTGATAAACTATATAAATGCGTGTATTTATACATATACATATAAACATATACACACATATAGTAATTTTAAGTAGATACGAAATACTATAGTTTCCATGGTGTCTTCAAACATCCTAGTATTAGTTACCATTCTCCTTCTTCTGTTTTGTTCATTTTCTTTTTTTCACCATTTTGAGATGGATTAGGTTTTTATTAGTGTTTTATTTTTAAGCTTTTATTCTTCCAGTTACAATTGAGTCATTTGGTTAGAGCATAATTTACCCAGTTCCAGGTTGTCTAAATGTCTAGTTTTTAAAAATTTCCCACTTTATAAAAGTTCTACAACAAGTTCTCTATATTTGGTAGCATTCACATAATTTTTTAGATGGGTATTTTTGTCTGAAAATATATGACAAATATTATTGTCATTGGGCCACGTTTATGACTTCCTTTCAAGAAAAGTAGCTAACTATGCATGACTCCAGTGCAGGGTTTGCCAGCCCTCATTTCACACACTTCATGTTGTCAATTTTATCATTTTATCAGGGGAAAACACTGTTTTTATTTTGCATTTGAAAACTAAAGCTATACTTCACTACTCGTCATTATTCCTCTGTGCTTTTATCAGAGAAAGGGTCATTTGATTCAAACCAATCCTTTGTAGCAGATGCTTAGAATTCATTCGTAGTCTGACTGCATTTTCAGAGTCAATGCAACATAATCCTTGCTTTCTGCAAGAAGCCAATAAGGATGTGGACAGAGAGGACCACATATGTGGTATACAACATGGTTCATATCACCCTATAGGTGAGGATGTTATCTTAGGAATTAGATGTCTTTTGATCACTACTGAGCACTCCCTCTGTGCTCTGTATGTGCTATAGTTCAAAAGATGCCAAATGGTGAGACACGTTGGCACAACAGATGTGTTTTTTTCAGTTGATGGGTGACTCAGCTGTAGAGATTTGCTGTGTGGTATAAACAAAAGAATGGAGACCAAGCATTACTCTAAATGCTTCTTGGAGTCATGCTTTATGTTGACCATCTCAAACTAACTTTCAACTTTATCAGCATAGATTAGCAATGCAAGGTATTCTGATTTGACAAAAGCACAGATGGTTCACCTGTTTGTTTTTTTTTTTTTTTTTTTTTACTACCAAGCCAGAGTCTAAAAGCTTCTAACCATTGTAACTGTGTTGTGAGTCCAGTTAACTTTTCTTAAGAAACTAAGTTTTGTATTTAATATCTCTCTTGTTATAGGTCGTGCTAGTGTCTTGTCAAGCTACTCTGACAATGTACAGTGTGCCCACATTCCCCACCTCTCCTGTTGCAGGGAGAGGGCAAAAGCCTTAGAACACATAAAGACCATTAGCAGAACATTTGACTGTGCCAGTGGGGAATGCAGACAGCGAGAAAGAAATCAGCTCTTGTAGATGTAGTCTTGCTTTCTGGGACAGTAGAGTTAGTGTTGGAAAGTCTTTCACAGTCCCTGAAGGCCTCAGGTGGATTGGAGGTTGCTGATTTCTCTATCTTGAAATTGTGCTAACTCTGGGCTCGTGTTACCTTTGGTTTGTCCTCACTTGTACCCTTGACTAGAAGGAACAGGGACTGATGATGCTTGGAATGCTAAATATTCACCCCACAGTGTTTCACCTTCTACCCAAAAGAAGTATGATTTTAGGATTGTCTTTATTTCAGTACTATACACACCCACCATCAGTGGATGGAATAGTTTTATGAGATATAGCTTGGCCTTCTCACTGTCATTTAATGTTTTGCTTTTGATCTGCATGCAGTTGAACACACATACCCATGGTCCTCTCCTGCATTGCAAATATTATCTATACTTTCAAACAAACAAGATACTTATCTCCTCCACGTAACAGTGGGACTTTGGTTTTTAATCATTGTTTTCCAAATAAATCCAAGTTGTACCTGAACAGGTGTTCTTGCCATGAATTACTTAATTAAAAACGTTCCCCACAGGCCTTTGAAATACCAGAGGAAACAAGTGAAGCACAGAGATTTAATTTTGACTCACTCCTTTATTAAAATGGAAGGGAATACAATCTGTCTTGCTTCTACTTAGGGGACTGCATGAGAAATCCATCTGCAAAGAATGAAGCCTTTAACGGGGCACTGTTTTCAGGATGTATTAGGTCTTCAAAAAGATTGTAAAAAATTAAGATTCTGGCTTCACCCTGTACATACTGAATAGTCTGGGGGAGAAGCCTGGAAGATACACCTTGACACTCACCATAGACAATTAGTATTTTCTGTACCAATAGTGATTATAGTTTTTTTAAAACTCTGTGTTAGATAAGAGCATCTCCACTACTAAAACTATTATGCCTGAGAAGAGAGAGACCCAAATCAAGTGAGTTGGCATCAGTGTCCCAGGAGCCAGCAAAAGCTTGTCAGTGAATGGTTAAAAGAATTAGTGGATGACTCAGATATCACAAAGCCAACTCAACTTTCAGTTCTGCAGGAATCCTAAGAAACAAGCTATGGAAAATGATTCCTAAGAAGGAGGTCATGAGACTTCTTATGTGAGGCCAAGCTAGAATGCTTCATTTCCTTTCTTATTACTAAGGTAGATTTATCCTAGTTATCCTCAGAAGTGTGTAAATGATAGCAGTGTCTAGAATTTTACTGGAACTTAAAAAAAAAGCATCCTTGTACTTTTCATGGTTAAATAGAAGAAGTGGAGACTTGTAGCTGATATTAGACATACCTGATAGATATGTCTACAAGACATATCTATCTGACAGATAAGGAGACTTACCTGATGCTGATATTAAGACACTCTTGAGATGCAAGCTGCATCCTGTGGTCTTTTGCATTGTTGTTCTGATGCATAGTCAACCTCACAATGAAGAATTTTTCTACAAAAAAAATAGTTCTTCAAATCATTTTTTTTTCAGTCCTGTTTTAGCCCTTCTTTTCTTTGTGTCTTTGGTGAAAACAGAGACAGATGACTTACTTCTTGAGCAAAACCTTATTTGCCTGAAAAAAAGAAGTCCACAGGCATTCTTCTGTATTTGCATTTCTAGTAGCATACATTTAGAAAATCCAGGGTTACTCTTTAAACATATGGTATACTGGAACATCTTCAAAATGAAAGTTAAGTAGAAGAAAGCAACTTTAATTCCCAAGAGAAGAGGGCACTTTTCGCAAGTAGTGAGTGAACGAGAAGCATTGAGTCTCTGAAGTGTTTATCAAGGAGCTACTACTACTGAAAGCAATCTGGGTTTGTTCTACAGAAAATCGCATTTCCTCTCATTGCTTTACTTAGAGGACCCTAAAGTAATGTTTACGCATATTGAGCACTTGCTAAGTGCCAAAGAATTATCTAGGTTCTCTGTGTTTGGTATATGTGTATATAATGATGCTTTAATGATAATCTTTGCATTTTGGTTGAGGCTAGACATTATCTCTGCCATCCGGGAACTTGTTAAGATTTACTTGGCAGTCCTATCATGCTCTTCATGGACCAGAAAGCCTGGGAATTGGACTTACCAATTCCTAACGTAACAAGCCCTGTAGATGGAACTGCTCTCTGACAAGGGTTGAGAGATATTGATTCAAAACTCTTCTAACTCTTCTTCAAAAGGGATATTCTTAGGCATCTATGTCCCTGTGCATGTTTTAGGACTTGGCAATATTAAATAACAAGACATGAATTCAGGGAAATCCAACAAGTGGAAGCTCAGTAGGTCTCTGATATACATGAGTTCACGCAATCCAACAAGCTGTGACACCTCACCATTTTACAGTAGAATAATGTGAGGCCCAGAGGCTCTAAGTGACTAATGTAAGATCATACAACTAGCAAGGAACTTAAGTCATGATATCTCAGATATCAATGCTCTCAGTCTTTCTTATTCTACTGCTCACTCTGTAGGTCCTCCGTCTGATTTTACTTGGCCATGTGAGGACCTTTCTAATAGAGTTTTAAGGGGCGATAATAGTATGTATTGTCTTTGGTCTTTCCTTTCTCTAATAGAATTATGCTTAGGACCCACAAGATCTTGAGATTTTAGAAGCTTTCTGAAAAACCATCTATAACTGGACCTAATGGTCTCATCTTCTATTTTCTGTCAGCCAAAGAGCCCTTGAATCATGTATCTTTATATTTCTGATCTCATAGCTAAAATATATTATAGTTTCTCAACTAGATGATATCTATTTAAGTCTAGTATAATAATATTCAAGAAGAATATTCTATCTATCTATCTATCTATCTATCTATCTATCTATCTATCTATCTATCT
>NW_021604732.1:5840394-5857793 GCF_004785775.1 Grammomys surdaster
TCTATCTATCTATCTATCTATCTATCTATCTATCTATCTATCTATCTGCAGACCTATGCTTTATTCTGAATAATAGTTGCAGTGAGAGATATGCTTAGTTGGCCCCAAGCAACATAGGCACTATTCTATCTTCCATGCCTTAGTTAAATAGATTCAAGCAATCAATGGGCAGGATGACAAGCAAAAGTTAAGTGTTGTAAAGCTCATAAGACAATAATTTTCTAACGCATGGGAGCTTTGAGAAAGAAATGATGTGAGGGATAGAGCCTCGAGATTTTAAAGGGTCTACCAGCAGGGAGTGGGCAAAGAAAATCCTGTAGAAAAGACAGAACCTTGAAGAGAGTCTGGTAAGATCTAGCTTTTCTTTACTATGATCAATCTAGTTTGTGTGCATGTGTGTGTGTGTGTGCATGCGTGTGTGTATGTGTGTGTGTGTGTTACATTACTGAGATTGATCCCAGGGCTATGTACACAGTAGGTAAACACTTGACCACTGAATCTCTCTCTTCATTTCCTTTCCTTCCCATCCTCCACCCAACCATCTCCTCTTTCTCTCTCATTCTTTCTTGACAGGGTCTCTCTAAGTTGCCCAGTCTGAACTTGAACTTACTTTGTGACCCATTGCACTGGAAATCTGCCTACTCCAGACTCTTGAGTAACAGGTACACACAGGAACATGGAGTCATATATGGCTTTAGTTATACTCTTAAAGGAAAAAATGCAGAAATGGCTAACAGTTTACTCCAGGTATTCAGAATTTTGGCATCCTCCTTTTATTTATCACAATCATCACTATCATCTCTATTATATTATTTTTTTATTGTGATTGGTAATAATAGAACTTTAGGCAAAATAAAAGAAAGAACACTCACAATACAAAGGGAGACTATTCTTTCTTTTTTCTCAGATACATCTGGAATGTCATTTTGATGACACAGAAAGGGCGCCTTGATAATCTGTATTGGATGCCATGGTAAGAAATGAAAGACATCCCAAATGAGTTTTTGAGCATCATTGTTGAAGGTAAGTTGTCTTAAGACCGAACTTGATATGGAATTCTTGTCACACAAATCACAAAGGTTTACTATATGTAATCTATGGGTTGACTGTAGCTATACCTGAGTCATATCTTTATACTATAAGCTTCTTCAGGGAAAAGACCAATTTGTTTTATTTCTCATTTTAGTCCCTGCACCTGGGAGATAATAGGAATTCAGTGGATACTTAATGACTAAGTAACAGAGACAGTGACTGTATTTTGTCAACATGTGTTTTTCCCTCAATTGTTGTAATATTGCCTTCATTTTGAACAATCTCCTGGCTAGAAATATCCCTATTAGAATGACAGAAAACCTACTACATCATTGTGGTTGGTTTTCAAGGCTAGCTATAGGTGCATTCTGTTAGAAACCGTATCTGTGGGTGAGATACAGAGTTTATGGTTCAGGATAGAGAGTTTATTTTTCACAATCTGTAAAAGCAAACTCAGAAAGCAAAATATATGGTTTGACTCAGCGATGAGAAGGTATCACATTTATTTATCTATATATCTGTCTATCTAACTATGTATTTATTTATTTATTTTAATTTCTAAAGAATGGAATCTTCTGTTCATCTCCTGATCGTACTGAGACACCACAGGAGAAAGAGAGGACAAGTGGCGATCTTAGGACAGCTGATGAGCTTAAAGCATCCCAAGTCATCTTCTGAATGTTTTCACCACGAAATCCTCCAAAGAAACATTGGCCCGAAAACTTCATTTTCCATATGGGACATTTTGGTGCCCCATACCAATATATCTTTGGCCCTTTAAAATACCTTGCTAATGGAGATCCTGACTCAATCAACAAAGAGAACCAACAACAAAAAGACAAGTGTGGTGGTAATCTCAATAGGCTGAGCCTGTGAGCTCCAAGCCAACTTGGTCTATGTAGAAAGTTCCAGGTCAGCCAGGACTACAAAAAGAGATGTGACATTCTCAAACAAATACTCTAACATTTTGCTACAATATAAAGATATTGTATATTTAGCTACCTTTCTGCTATTCTTTATTTCTGCATTCAGCTAGTCATTTTCCCTATGAACTCTACAGATATTCTTAAACATTAAGCTTTTTTTTTTCAATCTCTCACTTAGAAGCAGAAATATGTTCCCCATAGTGACCTCATTTTTATCCTGTCTAGAGCAGATTTATGTCTCCCTCTAACTTCTCATTTGGATTTATCTCTTTAGCCAAAATGGCCTATTTAAGTTGTAATGATTGTTCTCATGTTGGAGTTCTGGCAACCTACTACAAAATGACAGATGCAGGAGAATCCAGTGGAGGAGGGCACCATGAAGATTCAGGCTTTTAACGGTAAACAAACATTCGGCATCATGGCTTTCTTGCTCACATTTTCAAGATGAATGTATTTAAATACACAAGAGACAAGCTCTTTTCAGGCAGCTGCTCATTTATGAGGCTTTTGGCACCAGTCACCTAGGCTTGTGTTTTTGAAAATCAGATGATTGATCCTTTCTTTAATCTTGAATTTTCATATTCATGGTATAGATGCTTCTTTTTAACTGGATCTCAAAACAGGCTCTGGGCTGAGAGATTTGGAGGACACTAAAAAGTTTCAACACTGGATTTTCCTTTCATTGGTCAATTAGCAAGTCTAGAGTTAGATATATAACCTTTTCATAAAGGAAATTGTCTGCAAAAGTCTTCAATAAGATCAGAATCGGATACCAAGTCATCAATTACTGAACTATGAGTTAATTTGCCAGGAATGTAGTTTTACCTTGAAAATCTGAAAATTTATAAGTGACAAGACATGTATGTTTTGATAAGTGCAAGTTTGCAATAGATTCATTGTATGTATATGGGCAATAAGGTATGCTAATCTAAGACCCCTGTGGAAAAAATAGGTCATAACAGGGTAGCTATGAGGAAAAATATTTTTCTTATTTCGCATACAGATTTGACAATAAAAAAGAAGGCTATGACTTTAAAAAGTTCAACTTCATTCTTTTGTCCTTTTTTCATCTGTTAGTCCATGAGTTATTCATATGTATAAGACCTTGTGAATAAGGTGAGAGAGGAAGAAAGAAATACATGCTTGTTGATTGATTGTAAGACATAGAAATACATGAAACATGTAACTAAAGAGTTCCAGGTAGGATAGAGCCAAATATAGTCTGTACTAGAGGAGAATGTTCATAGGGAAGTGGGGGCAGGAAGGAGGAAGAAATGAAAGAGTCAACTGAGATGCAAATTGCCCTTAAACCATCCTTTGGGTTGAGCACAATCAGACACTTTTGCCTCAGTTATAGAGCAATAGCTTCTAAAATGTGAAAGTATCTCAAGTCAGCTATTCTATGTTGCCTTCACTGCTGTCTCCATTCAGCTAGGACTCTTGAAAAAACTTGCTAGCTCTATATTTTCCTGTTTTCTCACATTTCAACCTATTTATAGAAAATGAAATTAATGATTTTTTTCTGTATTAGCAACAACTACAAATGGTACAACTGTAATGAAAATAAGCAAAATACTGTAGAATTCAGAAGATTGGCTGATTCACTTTCATCCATCTCTCTCTCCAACACACACACACACACACACACACTTTAGATGGAAACAGTTCACTGCCACCATCTTTGGCTAAATGATATTGAGTGACACTATTTTAAAAATTTCACCATCATCTCCTGTCTCAACCTGTTGCTTTATCTTTAGTAGTTTGAGAACTTTTTCCAATTGGGTGAATCTGGAGGCAGTGTTGATTTGAGGGTAGTCTCCATCTCGGTGTGTGTCCTCTGCCAAGAGGATACTTGAAGTAATGGAGTAGCTCATCTCAGATGGGAAAAGAACAAACATTAAGTGAAGTTAAACAATGAGGAGTCCATTTAAAATACAGAACCCACGTGAATCAAATTTGGAAGTGGGACTGATGAACTCAGTCTATTTTGGAAACTGGTGAATTCTACCCACTTCTGTAAGAGTCTCTGCTGTAGCCAGCACAGCAAGAGCTGGCTTGACTCCCAGACACAATACAGAGTCCATCTGTTCTGTCACCAAGCCTGATAGGTACTTGGAGAAAAGGCTGTGTGCACAGGACAGGTTTCAGTAAGGAGCGGGATTTTCTCAAGATATTAAAAATGCATTTGTCAGTCCTGGATTTAATAATTGAGTCAAGGACTATGCTGTCCTTATGTTTTTATTCCACACACAGTGGTTTAAAGTCCCTGATGCAAGGCCAAGGAATATAGCTTAGCAGAGTACATAGCTTTGAGTGGATTTTAAATTAGTATTTACCTGATGATAGCACTACTGCTTTTTAAAACATCTCTATATGTTAAGGGGCATGCCAGAAGCTTTCTGTTTTCTTTCCTTTCCTTTATATTTCTTCTTTTCTTTAAATAAAAGTCTACTGAGCTTTCTCTGTAGGCCCAGCATTGCTCTAACAATTCCAGCTTAAATGGTGAGCAAGGAACATCACATCACATACCTTTAATTCTAGCTAAGGACATAATAATAATAATAATTATATATATATATATATATATATATATATATATATATATATTAACAATGCATATTCATATGATTGTAGATGTTATGAAAAGACAAGTAAAATACAGCAATGTGATAGTGATGGGGAACGGAGGGTTATATTTTGGTGGAAATTTTCTCAAATGGGACAGATGCCTAAATTAGACTTTAGTGGATAAGAGCAATATTTCCATATCACACACAGATGTGAGGGAAGAGTTTTTCTGGAAGATGAGCATTTTAAAAACTGTTCCAAAGCAGCCATTTGTTTAAAAGATATTTGAGCAAATCCAGAATGGAGGAGAATAGTACACAACGGAGACTGAGGGGATACAGGGTAACAGACCATGCGGGTCTGCATAGGTAACTGCACTGGTAACTGGCCTTTTATGCATTATTTTCAACTAGTACAGTGACCTATGGTTTAGATACTGTCTGTTTCTCTATCTATGGAGATGGACTGTTATACTCAGGTTAAATATCATGGCAAAATCACATTGTTGTGTCCAGTGTCCAGATTTGGAGCAGCCTGGCCCCAGAGCTTATCCTAGTAATCTCAGCAAAAGTCTAGATAGTATTAACAATGCTTTGAAATGATTTCCTTTGATGGCTCCAACCACCCATCAAGCCATGTGATCATGTCCAACAAAGAACAATAGGTACCAGGAGGAATCTGAAGTCAAGAGTCAAAAAGAATGGTTATAAAATCAGGAAGACCAGCAGTCTCAAGAGACTTGAGGTCCCAGTGAAGGGGGAGGCCTGGGGTTGGGGGAGCATCCTTTTGGAGACAGGGAAATGGAGGAATGGGATGAGGAACTCTGAGAGAGAGGACCAGGAGGGGGTAATGGCTGGACTGTAAATAAATAAAATAATAATAAAAAATAATAACATCAGAAAAAATCTTTGTTCTCCTGGCTTCAGTTTTCTCATCAATAAAATAAGACTAACATTAGTATTTCCTCCCCACTTCTTAAAGTAGTAATAGAATACTTAGAGTACATAGAATCCTATCTATCTATGGTAAACAATCAATGAATTCTTTGCTAGAAACCAACGCTCCACACACCACATACACTTACTTACCATGGTGTCTTCCTTCTTGTCTTCTTTACACTGTTGCTTTGCCTTCTCCTGTGATCACCTAAATGTCCTGAGTAAGGCTTTGAAGATGGAGTCAAGGAGGCTACACGTGAGCCTGATACTCTGTGAGTCTGATGACACCAGATTTCAGGTCACTCAACTAGACCAGAAACTGAGATATAAGAGTATTTTGTGTCAGCCTCATAATGCGCAGCTATGTTGGCTGTGTTTAGTGTGTTAGTATCAAATGATACTGTGGTTATTTTTGAAGATGTTCAGTTGTTTGAATAGCTCCCAAATCTTGGCTTACTACTGCTCATCTTCACATTACCCTATTCCAGTGTGTTTCAATGTAATTTACAGCAGTCTCCCTTTATCTTAAAATACTTAGTCAATGGCTTAAACTACAGATATGGACTGAGCCTTAGATAGGCTTTGTTTTTTTGCCAATAGTTATAGGTCTATGGAAAAGTTCAACTTATAAACCAGGTACAATGAGAGATTAATAACAATGAGGAACAGTAAAACACAGCCACGATAAAAGGCTATAATAAAGTATTTGTGAAATACTCCTTAACATTTTCAGACCATAGTTGACTACAGGGAGCTAAAATCACAGAGAGTGAAACCAGACAAGGGAAGAGCCCTAAATGAATGGTAAATGGTATTTAAAGAAAAATGCATAATAACTCAGTATACAATCATGACAAGGTCTAGTTTGATTCATATGAATAGTTTCAGCTCTTAACAGTTAACTAAAATGTTGAAATATCAGTTTGGCTCTTTCATAGACATTTTTAATTTAATATGTAAAAAGCCAAACTTATTATCTTCCCTCCAAACCTGTTCTTTCAGTAGGGATATTTATTTTTCTAGCTTTCCAAACTGGGAAAGCTAGACATTCAAGTTTCATTTTTATTGTTCTCTATGCTGGCAAAACACATTGATTTTATCTTCAAAACATTCAAGATAGGATTTTGCAATACCTCTGCTGCCACTACCTGAACTAAAGCATCATCGACTCTTGCCTGAGGTGCTACAAGAGCCACTTAACTGCTTTCTTCATTTCTACTCTTCTATCCCAGGTTAATTTTCAACAGAGAAGTGAGAACGCTGTCAGGCTATCTGTGGTAGGTTGCATGATGATCGGCTAAATGTGTGCATAACCTAATCCCAAGACTTATGATCTTACCTTTTATAGCAAAAGAAACTGCCAGATGGGATCAAATTGAAGACCTTGAGATGCAGTGATTATCCTGGATTGCCTAGACACTACTGGTTCATTCTGGAGGTATGAGAAGACATTTTGTGTACTTGCCCTTTCCAAGATTCTGTTGCCTCCGGTATTCCTTTGCTTATTGCCACTATCTCCACCTTCAGAGCACATCACTCCAGTCTGTTTCCATCAGCACATCTCCTGTTCCTCTGTCTCACACTCCTCCAGCATCCCTCTTACACGGGTTGTGAGTCTCTTTAATTCTAAGTCAAGCCAGCCATCACTGTGACACTTTGCAATTAATTTTCTGAAGTCCACTTTGTGACTCAGATATTGCATCTATGACTTCATCTCTCATCTGCCAGTTACCTATTTGTTTCCAGCCACATTGCTGTTGTGCTGCTTACAGACACTGGGCATGTTTCCTCTTCTTTATGTTTATCCCTTTCAGATCTGCTCTCCACAACAGTTGTACTAGCAGAGCTTTCTTTCTCACCTTCTCAGTGATGACTTTCCTGACCATATAACCAGAGAGAACTCATCTCTTCTCCACTCTCCGCCGCACTCCCTGTTCTACTTGTCTGCCATATTGGGTTCTGAAGAATCTGTTGTCATCCGATAAGCTCTACATTTTATTAATTATGAGAGAGTAATATCTATTATGCTTTTCTTTGTGCATAGCTAGATGCATCAAATTACAGTAAGCTCTGAACACAGTGGGAGACTAAAACACGTTATTTATTAAAATGCATTGCAGGTGAATGAACTGTGAACTTAGTGCAACTCAAAGCATGATTTTCATGGAGGAAGAATGAGTGTGTATGTGTGTGTGTGTGTGTGTGTGTGTGTGTGTGTGTGAGAGAGAGAGAGAGAGAGAGAGAGAGAGAGAGAGAGAGAGAGAGAGAGAGTGAGAGTGAGTCAGTCCAAGGAAAGCTGAGTAAATGGTCCATGAGGTTTGAGGATAAGACAAGGTCACAGTTCTGCCAAGGGCAAGTCCTGATTTGCCTCTGCCCATAGTCTATACAGTGGAAGGTGGGTTAAAGCTTTATGTGGAGGTCCCAGCCCATGGACTTCATAGTACATAATTGTGCCTCTGACCTCTGACCATCCTGGAAACACTAGAAAAAGTACATAGAGAGAAGTTTAAAATTTCTTCTTCCTTATAAACAGTTGTTTTAAAGGCTTAGAAAAAGTCTTAAGAAAGTGACTCAATAGGAAGTCATACATTTTCACTTTTCCTCATCGACAATGATCCATGAGTAGAGTTGGGCTCTTTTTTCAGCATGTACTCAATGCAAATGAACAGGTCCTTAGCAGTCATCTATCAGTGATGACATGATCTACTATACTGTATATACACATAGCACTGTAAAAATGGCAGGAGAATTGGTGCTGTTGGTTCTCGAAGCAAGGCAAAGATTCAAAGAAAAGGCCTGGCCAAAGGAGCTGCATGGGGCTAGTAAACACAGAGCACTAGATAGTTTCCAACCCTTTTCTGACATTGCCTTCCCTGCCTAATTTTAGAAATCCAGTGGGCAAGGGAGAAAGAAGCTAAAAGATACAGTTGCCTGCATGTTTAAGGGATAGGCCATCAAGAAGTTGCAGGCTTAAGGCTTCTGTGGTTATTGTTGGGGTACTGTACTTGCCATAGTGAAGTACAAGCTCTTATAATGCTTTGGGTGTATGAAATCTTCCATGTGTGGGTGAAATATATTATTTCTTAAAACATGGACTATTTATCAGACACCACCCCCTTCTTGTCATTGAGCATATGACAGTTACTAATAAGAAGACATAACAGGAAGGACAAAAAACCAGCAACCAGGAAAGTACCCTCCTTCCTTTCCCCTCGGCATTGATCCTGTGGCCTTTTGACATTAGGACAAGACATTTTCATCTACAAAGTTCAGGTTTGAGACTACACAACTAAGTTATCAAAAATATTGTAAAATATATCATAATGTTTTAAAATAACTTTATGACTTTTAAAAAAAAATTGGACTAAAATCATACCTATTTTAGGCTGCATGACGCTTGCAGGCTGCAGGTCATACATGGCTGTTGGACCACTCGATCTGCTACGTTCTTTAACTTGGCCTTGAGTCAGCTTCTCCTGGAGACCTGCTGGTTGGGTTAAAAATATGAGTTTGATGAGTAACAGATGAAGGCTTTACAAAACACATGTTCAGAGAAGTGGGGGGCCTCAGCTTAAATGGAATCAACACAGGCTCCTGGCTTGGCTCAGATCGAAAGGCTTAAGATTGTCTGGAAGGTCATGTCACTTAGATGAGGATATATTACATCTTCACATTAAATTCTAGGTCTTTTCATTTCTTTTGCCATGTGGAGTTTTTTTTTTTCCTGCAGATACTCCTGTGATCTGTTGGGGTGAGTCCCCTTCTGGCACTCACAAGTATGTATTTTATCTCTCTCCTGAGCCATCTTTCTGTGCTGAAATAATCTCGAGGCTAATCCTGGCAGCTGGTCCCACGTGGTGTCACTCTTGGTACTCACGGAACTTCTCATGTTGAGTCTCTTCCTGCAGCTTTTACTCTTGGTGGTGGCGGCAGTATCTGCCAGGTGACATGGGTAGAACAGATGGCCTCTTTTTTTTTCTTTCTGATTCCTATTTCAAGTCAGGTCTTGTTGCTCTGATGCCAGGCATGTCAGAAGCCACGCCTCCTGAACAAGAAACTTTCCTTAGATATTATTCTTAAACCTTGATCTATCCTGGAAAAAATTTATTTTACATACAATTAAAATTCTAAATATATTTGCTTTATGAGTTAAAAATTACATATTGCAAATTCTTTTTTTTCATTTACCAGCATATATTTGCAAATTTCTATTCAATGGTGGCATTGTATGAAACATCAGATTTTCTTTGGTATCTGACCAACATAAAATGTAAAAATAACCGTGAATCTACAGAAAGATAACACAAATATTCCTCAAGAAGCTTCTCTTCCTCTTGGTGCCAATAACTGAGTTGATCAATCTAGCCAGATGAGAGAGTTGCAAGGTGAGGTTAATTGCCTCAACAACAAGGGATGCTTGATGGATGGGCCTGTCCAGATTTACAAAGTAAATCTTCTTCCTTTATTTTGTGCTCCCCAAATCCATTTTCAATGACCATAAAATAGTTTTTGGTTTTGTGATTCTTGGTCTCTTCTACTTGAACAGATTTTTAAAATATCTATTTTTTAATAGTTCATACTATAGGTGTTTTTAATACTATATGGCAATTGTTTCTTGTGTTAAAGTTCTCCAAACTTGAACTAAGGCCATTTGGACCAGTTGTCTTACTTTGTATAGAAAGAGGTTGAGATCCAGTCAGGCTAAGGGATGTCTTAAGGGAATGGTGTGAGATGGTGTAGTTGGTACCTAGAATCTCTCTTGGTTGTTAGTTCTCTGCCTATTCCAGTCAAAATTAGTGCTAGGACAGGAAAGCAGGGGCCACTCAATGGCTTTCCACCCACCTGCACTAGGTTACTTTGTTATGAACATCAAATGCCATACTGGTGACTCTGGATACAGATTTGGTGATGGTAGGCTTCCTCTAGGGGATTTCTACTTCAATGAGTCTCCATCCATTCCTGCAGGTTGCTGAGACACTGGGACATTTGCATACAGCATCCTACCAGGAGAAGAGAGGATTCTGGTGCTTAAAGCTCAAAATGGATGGTATCTACAGACTTTGGAACAGATAAAATAGATTCTTAGGTTTTGTGATTTTTTTGTTCTTGTTTTTAATCTCAAGCAGTTTAGGGGTCAAAATGGCACCTGGAATAAGTTGTAGCCTTAAGTTAGTTTATGGAAAATAGGTGGCACAAGTGTGTGTGTGCATCTATATATTGTTTGTGTTTCTTTTCTTTTTTTATTGGATATTTTATTTTCATTTCAGATGATATCCCCTTACCCCATTCACCCTCCACACCCAGGAACCCCCTATCCCATCCCCCCTTCTCCTGTTTCTATGAGGATGTGCCCCTCCACTCCCACCTCCCCACCCTCGATTTCCCCCACACTCTGCTTCCAGCCTTCTTGGGACCAAGGATCTTCTCTACCACCTATGCCCGACAAGGCCATCCTCCCCTTCATATATAGCTGGAGCCATGGCTCCCTCCCTATCTGCTCCCAGGCTGGTAGTTTAGACCCTGGGAGCTCTGGTTGTTTTTGTTTTTCATTTGCCAGCATGTATTTGCAAATTTCTATTCAATGGTGGCATTGTATGAAACATCAAATTTTCTTTGGTACTAACATAAAATGTAAAGATAACTGTGAGGTAACCCAATCACAAAAGAACACACACGGTATTCGCTCACTGATAATTGGATATTAGCCCGAAAGCTCTCATTACCCAAGATTCAACTCACAGACCACATGAAGCTCATGAAGAAGGAAGACAAAGTGTGGGTGCTTCGGTCCTTCTTAGAAGGAGTAACAAAATACTCATGGGAGCAAATACGGAGACAAAATGTGGAACAGAAACTGAAGGAGGGGCCGTCTGGAGACCATTCCACCTGGGTATCCATCCCATGTGCTGTCACCAAAAGTAGACGCTGATGTGGATGTCAGGAAGTGCATGCTGACAGAAGCCTGATATAGCTGTCTCCTTAGAGGTTTGCCAGAGTCTAACAAATACAGAGATGGATGCTCACAGCTGACCACTGAACTGATCATGGGGGTCCCAATAGAGGAGTTAGAGAGAAGGAGCTGAAGGAGCTGAAAGGGTTTGTGGCCCCATATTGTAAATTCTAAAATTGTATGGAATGATTCATTAAAACAAAGAAATAACTCTTATATTGAATCTTGTATGAGAGGCAAACACTGATTAAAATTTTCTTTTTTTCTGTTTTTTTTTTCTTTCTTGTGGAACTAGAGACTGAACCCAGGGCCCTGAGAATGCTCACAAGCTCTACTTGTGGAAACTGAACTGTATCTCCAGCCCTTAAGTGCTCTCTTGCTTCTCTCTCTCTCTCTCTCTCTCTCTCTCTCTCTCTCTCTCTCTCTCTGTCTGTCTTATGCCTGTATTTTAGCCATCTCTCTATATATGTATCTGAATATCTATCTATCTATCTATCTATCTATCTATCTATCTATCTATCTATCATGTATTTATATATATCTATTTTCTTTTTATAATTCTCTCAGTAAGTATAACACTTCAATGACTGCCCTAAAACTACTTTAAAAATAAAATATTTTATTATTTTGTGTGTATACATGTCTTTATGGGCACCACTTGCATCCCTGGTACCCATTGAGGTCAGAAGAAGGTGTAAGATACGTTGGGGCTACAATTACAAATGATTGTAAGCAGTCATATGTTTCTGGAAATTGACTCTGCAAAGGCAACAAGTACTCTTATCCAGCAATAGCTTTTAATTTTTCTTCACAATACATTTTATAGACAGTGTCACAAAATGTGAATATTCTCATAACACTGTCTTCTTATTGACCACGTGTTTTGCCACACAAATGTATCATGGTTTACACCATGATACATTTAGATAGGCATTTAAGTTAGTCCTGGTATTACTACCTTTGCTGATACAAGCCTATTTAATATAACACTGATGTGGATGTCAGGAAGTGCATGCTGACAGAAGCCTGATATAGCTGTCTCCTTAGAGGTTTGAATTTGGCACAATTCTGCATAGATTTAATATTTTTAAGAGCTCTTTATCCTTAGCACAATGCCTAGTGATTTTTCTCGTCTTATTTTGCTTTATTTCTTTCATATCATTAAATGTTATTTTATATCATTCATTTATTCCTACTCTAATTTCTTCCAAATGGGAATGTCACAGAAATAAAAAATACCCTTTTATTTATTTATCTCTGTGACACCAACATGAAGAAGAGGGCAGAGCATACAATAGGTACTTATTAAATGTTTGCTGATACTTTTTATAAATGACCTTCCATTTTCCCAGCAGAGCAACTTTGGCTCAGTGTAGCTGAAAACTGTGACCCATGCTAGAATCAGAATGTGACCAGCAGATGTTTAGAGAAAAGGCAGATCATAGGCATTTTTTTTTGATCAGTGCCTTAGTACTGTCACCAAGACCCAAGGTCGTCTTCCATTTTAGTTTGTTCTCTTTAGAATAGGCTTCACTTTATAGAAGGTCCCATGAGCACAGTTTACATTTCTTGCCCTCATATGTGGTAGAATACAGAGGGAAATGGTAGTCAACAGAAATCTGTTTCTTCTCTGGAGATAATGAGTTCTTTCCCAAGAGTTTAAAGAAGATCGTCTTTTCATGTAGACTAGCCAGGTGGGTGACATGTATATGTCAGATCAGTTGTTACCAGGAATCATGAAATTTCTTAGTCTGTCTGAGAACAATTTCTTTAAATTGAATCAAGTTGTTGAATCATCTGTAACAGGCAACTAACATTCAAACCAGAAGGAAGATTAAGATCCCCTGGGACTGGGGTTACAGATGGTTGTAAGCGGTCATGTGGGTTCTGGAAATTGACTCTGCAAGAGCAGTAAGTACTCTTAACTGCTAAGCTAACTCTCCAACTTCAGATTTTAATTTTTCTTAACAATGTATCTTGTAGGCAGTATGCATAAGCATGTATATTTTTATAACACTGTCTTGGTATTCTGGGTTCTAACTTTGTCTATGGGCAAAGTAGAAGTTTACATGAACCCCTGAGGAGGAGATAGAGTTGGAATCTGGGGCTGAAACTCCCTATGCTGCAACCCGTGGGCATTTTCAGTGTTGTATGAAGAGATACATAATTTTAGACTATTAGTAGGGATGATTTTGCTTGGTAAGAATGGGTTTAGAGTTAAATGTGACTTTAAGTGGTCTTTTTTCCTTACGGATATATATGTATATGTATATGTATATGTATATGTATATGTATATGTATATGTATATGTATATGTATATGTATATGTATATATTTGTTAGAATAGTATCCAACAAATGCTAGAGGCTATAGCAGAGAAGGGGTATGGGAAATTATACAGGGTTGGGGTCCTCTCAAGACAATGCAGGCTACTGAAATGTGAGACTCTATTGGTTCTGCCTTCAAAACCTTTTAGAATGAAATCAAACTCTCTATTGCTACTCTGAATAATTTCATTGACATCCCTGTCTTGCTCTTGCTCAGTGCTTTGGTTTTCTTTATTGCCTTCTTTCTCCACATAGCAACAAAATAACTTAAAATGAAGGTACAGATGTTATTTCACTCACTCCCACACAGCCTTTCTCCAGATGTGTTAAGTTTCTGTTGCTATGACACGTACTGAAGACATAATCAACTTATTTCATTTTAGCTCATGGTTTTAGAGATGTCAGTCTAGCTTGTGATAAAAGGGCACATCATGGCGGAGTGTAGAATTAATATTGAATAAATAAAGCCTGGAGGCAGGTTCACTATCTGCCTCAATGGTTTACATTCCCAAATTAAAGACACACACACAGCCTTTATATTTTGATATGCCTTAAACAGCTCAATAGCTGGAGTACTGCCTAATCACCACTTGATTAATTCTCCTCCCACCAATAATCCTAAGTTATTAGTTACTGCACTTTATATTCTATTTTGGTTGCTCTGGACTCTGAGGGCTGCTTAACTGGGCCTCCTTGTGGGGTGCACGCACCTGGTTCCATCACATGGCAGTCATGGCTCTCTGTCCTGCACTATTCTCAGGCATGGCATCTCTCCTCTCCTATATACTCTCCAGGCATGGTAGATCTCAGTCTTACTCTTCCTTTCTCCCAGTTTCAAGCCTAGGAAAACCCCAAAACCTGCCTCTGTCTGTCCTTCCCAGGTATTGGCTGTTAGCATTTCTATTTACCAGTCAGAACCAACTAGGGGCAGGTTCCCAGAAGCTACGCCAGCCATTCCTGTAAGCAGCATTGGGAAACCAAATTAACATTAGAATACAAGCAGCATTAGGCCAACCCCACTACAGTGGAGTGCAAGGCAGTGGAAGTTACTTGCCTCATGGTAGCTAGGTAGCAAGGAGAACAATAGAAAGGAGTAAGGCCAGGGTCTCAATAGTCAATTCAATAGCAAGCTACAGTCTAACATTCATTTTCTAGGCCCCACCTCTTAAAGGTTCTGCCACCTTCCAGTAGTACTGTATGATGATGATCAAGCCTTTAACACATGGTTCTTTGGGGGTCACTTACCCAAGTTATAACTCTTTGATAAAAGTAGAATGTACTGCTTTTACTCTAATGCCTATGACCACTGTGCCATGTTGTAGGATCTTAACCTTTCCTTATTCCGCTTTCTCTTGAGCATGCCAAACTGTAACCATCTGAAGGTCTTGGAACTTGACTTCAAGTTTGTCACGTGATTGTATCCTTTGCATTAGAATGCTATATCTTCCAAAGATCTTCCCTAAGCAGTACAGCTAACATGAAATACCCATTGTGAATCAAGTACTATTTTGTTTTAATGTCTTTACATTTTACTTTATATAGAAAGATGCTTTGTTCAACTTATGAGTGTTTAATTAATGTTCATTGACAACAATGCCAAACTCCATTATTAGGGTGTGTGTGTGTGTGTGTATGTGTGTGTGTAGACATGCACTTGATATCTGGAGTTTTCCTCCATCATTGATCATTTCTCACTTTGTCCTTTGAAGCAGAATCTCTCATTTGAAGCAAAAATACATCCACATGAGTAGTCAAGCTAGTCAGCTTGCATCAGAGATCAGTGTCTCCACTTTCATAGGACTGATATTACAGGGAATATCCATACCTGCTTGACATTTACATGTATTCTGGGGATCTAAACTCTAGCCCTCATGCATGGACAGCAAATATTTTATCCAATAAGATATTTCCCAGATCCCCAAATTCTATTAGTTCACTCTCTTTGCATAGGATGCTTGCAACACATGTTGTGTATAAAGACTCAGGAATGCACAGCAGACCTGGGTAGTACAAGGGCAGAAAAATGGGCGAGTACAGGCTTTCCTCAAGTCTATGAAGTGCCGTTTTGTGGGAGAAGGGCTCTGAGGTTAAGCCACATTGCATTAGTGGGACCAGAAAATGGGAATTAGAACACTTGACACAAATGCACACAGCCACAGAAATGAGAATGCCCCAAATTGCTGGATCAATTTCTCCCTCTTCTAAAAGCAGTGATTCTCACTGAGAGGGATCCTAAGACAATCTGTGAAATAAAGGGCCAGAAAAGAGAGGTCATTGGACAGGAGAAGTAAAGGACACTATTTTATGGGATCACAGAAGAGTTTCTTGAGGGCAAAGATAATGCTGAAACAGATGTGCACAAGAGGAAAGAAGGGGGAAGGAAAAAGTTTTAGTATTTATTGCTTTAAACTTTTTATTTTTGTCCCTTTTGTTCTATCTAGTGGAGAATGGAATTTCTCAATATATTTGAGTGTAGTAGAGAGTGCCCTGAGGTCAAATCAGTATACAAATTATTTTAAAGCATACGTTTAAAAGAATTGACTGAAAGTGAGGTTAACTGCCTGATGTGAAAAAATAGTAGCATGCTACTCAAAACTTAAACAAAAAACATTTACATAAACATATAAAACTTAAGTAGATCTTCCAAGGCAATTTGCAAGGTAACTTCATCTCCAAGTCTTACCTGACAAGGTTATTATTAATCCATTGTTAAGTAAAAAGTGCATCTTGGGGCAGGGTAAAATTGACATTCATATTTAATCACAGAGAGGTTATGGGCAATTTGAGGTTGGAAATGAGTATGGTAGTGAAATGTGGGTTGCTTTTATTTTACCATGCAGAATTTCATAATGAAACCACTTGAAAGATGAAGAAAATGGAAGAATTTGTGAATTGCAGAGGGATGAAGAGTATGAAATGAGGCCTGGCCAGGGTTGCATATGTGCCTTGGGTCAGTCTCTAATTGCTCTCTTGACTTTTGGAAGCATGGGAAAGATAGCTTATGCAGAAAAAAGATGGCCTTGTTGAAGAAATGCTCTGATTGACCTCAAAACTGGACTTAACAATTCAGTGATGAGGCAGGCTCAGTAAACTGACAAAAGAAGGCAGAACATTAGTTGGACCTGTTGTGCAAACTTTACTTGATTAGGTTAATAGAGGAGGGAAGACCCACCCTAAATTTGTGTAGCACTATTTGCAGGGCTTGAGTTCTGGACTCCATCAAGAAGAAGAAAGGATGGCCTTTCCTTCAGTCTCTGCTCCACACTTTGTCTCCGTATTTCCTCCCGTGAGTATTTTGTTTCCTCTTCTAAGAAGCACTGAAGCACCCACACTTTGTTCTTACTTCTTCTTAAGCTTTATGTGGTCTGTGAATTGTATCTTGGGTATTCTGAGCTTTCAGGGTAATATCCACTTATCAGTGAGTGCATACCATATGTGTTCTTTTGTGATTGGGTTACCTCACTCAGGACGATGTTTTCTAGTTCCATCTATTTGCCTAAGAATTTCATGAATTCATTGTGTTTAATAGCTGAGAAGTACTCCATTGAGTAAATGTACCTCATTTTCTGTATCCATTCCTCTGTTGAAAACATCTGGGTTTTATTTCCAGCTTCTGGCTATTATATATAAGGCTACTGTGAACATAATGGAGCAC
>NW_021604732.1:5857893-5859044 GCF_004785775.1 Grammomys surdaster
GTTTGTGTGTGTGTGTGTGTGTGTGTGTGTGTGTGTGTGTTGGAGCATATTTTGGGTATATGCCCAAGAGTAGTATATACTACTCAGGGCATACTCAGGGAATACTATGTCAAATTTTCTGAGTAACCACCAGACAGATTTCCAGAGTGGTTGTGCGAGCTTGCAGTCCAACCAAAAATCCTCTTTCTCCAAATCCCCGCCAGCATCTGTTGTCACATGAGTTTTTGATCTTTGCCATTCTGACTAGTGTGAGGTAAAATCTCAGAGTTGTTTTGAATTGCATTTCCCTGATGACTAAGGATGTTGAACATTTCTTTAGCTGCTTCTTGGCCATCCGATATTCCTCAGTTGAGAAATCTTTGTTTAGCCCTGTACCCAATTTTTCAATAGGGTTATTTGATTCTCTGGAGTCTAACTTCTTGAGTTTTTTTTTTTTTTTTTTTTTTGTATATATTGGATATTAGCCCTCTATTGGATGCAGGATTGGTAAAGATCTTTTCCCAATCTGTTGGTTGCCATTTTGTCCTATTGACAGTGTCCTTTGCCTTACAGAAGCTTTGTAATTTTATGAGGTCTCATTTGTCTATTGTTGATCTACCAAACCCAGAGCCTATTGTGGATGCCAAGAATGCTGACAGGAGCGTGATATAGGTTCTGCCAGAGCCTGTCGAATACAGAGGCGGATGCTCAAAGCCAACCATAGGACTCAGCAAGAGGTCCCCAATGGAGACATTAGAGAAAGGACTGAACGAGCTGAAAGGGTTTGCAACCCCACAGGAAGAACAACAATATCAACCAACCAGACCCCCCCCCCCCCCCGCCAAGCTCCCAGGGACTAAGCTACCAACAAAAGAGTACACATGGAGGGACCCATGGCTCCAGCCACATATGTAGCAGAGGATTGTTTGGTATCAATAGGAGGTGAGGCTCTTGGTCCTGTGAAGACTTGATGCCCCAGTGTAGGGGGCCGAAGTGGGTAGATGGGTGAGTGGGGAAACACCCTGATAGATGCGGGGTGGGGGGAGGAGATAGGATAGGAGGTTTTGGGGTCCAGAAAAGGGGATAACATTTGAAATGTACATAAAGAAAATCTCCAATAAAAGGAGAAGGAAAAGGAGGAGGAGGAGGAGGAGGGGGAGGGGGAGGGGGAG
>NW_021604732.1:5859144-5935102 GCF_004785775.1 Grammomys surdaster
AAGAAGGAGAAAAGGAGAAGGAGGAGAAGGAGAAAAGGAGAAGGAGGAGAAGGAGAAAAGGAAAGGAGAAGGGAGTAGCATTACTTGGGTGCAGTGGAGCATAGGTGTGATATGGAGTTAGAGGGGAATGTGTCTGGGGAATCTATAGGAAGGTGGGGGAAGGGAAGTGAATATGATCATAATATATTATATTCTTGTGAGATGTTTACAAAGAATAAACACAAACGGTTTTTTGAAAGTTGGGAGACATGTTGACTGTTTTTAATGATAAATAATAAATGCTGAGAAGATACATGTTTACTCTTTTAAATGATACATAATATATACATGTATACAAACAAGTCTCATTATTATGTAAATTTATGTTGTTTATGTATCAGTTGCATTAAATTTCATTATTCAAAATGAAGAAAATAAAGAAGAGCTGGCTTATGGGTTGAGAGTCCTTGCTGGTCCTGCAGAGGATGTGGGTTCATTTTCCTGCACCCACACAGGCTGCTCACAGACAGCCCAGGGGATCTTATACCTTCAAGGGCACCTTATATACAGTGTGAGTATGAACAAGCAGCCACATATAGACTCATAAGTAAAAGTGAATATTTTTCAACCTGAAAAAAATACAGAGGATGCAGTTCATGTCTCTCTTCTCCCTGAGTATTGATTTCATAGGAGTGCTTACAAGTTTCAGGCACCTTGATTTTCATGCTGTGATGGATAGTCCCTTGAACTATGAGCCAAAAATAAATCCTTCCTTCCTTCCTTCCTTCCTTCCTTCCTTCCTTCCTTCCTTCCTTCCTTCCTTCCTTCCTTCTTTCCTTCCCTTACTGTTGTCTGGTATTTTATCACAGCAACAACAAGTAACCAAGTTACAGAAGTAATCAAATTACAGAAGTATCCAAGATAGCAATAAAGGCACAGAAGAAGCAGAAAGTGCTGTTTGGTGAGACAAAGGCCAGAGAACAAAAGTCTATCAGGCTTTCTCTGTGGGACAAAGTATCTCTGAGATGTCAAAACTTCAAGTGAGAAATCTCACTCTTCCCTCTTACTTTTCATAGCTTCTCTGAATATTTGCTCTTCAGTGACACACAGTGCTGTGTGGGCTTTCTCCATCTGTCATGTTTCCTTGTCCTCCATGATTTTTGTCTACTTCAGAGTCTTATTTACAAGTTTGTATTTTGCTGTCTCTCATTCTGCTCACATTTTTGCCTATGGGAATGTGGTCTTCGCCTCTCAGTCTTTTCAAACCTCCTACCAACCCCTCTCACACACTGCTTCCTTCTTCTACCTGCGCACTGCTCCATTCCTCTCTAAACACTCTCCCTCCCTCTTTCTTTCTTTCTTTCTTTCTTTCTTTCTTTCTTTCTTTCTTTCTTTCTTTCTTTCTTTCGAAGCTTTGTTGTGCCCGATGTTATGATAAATGCACAAAACGCTCCAACATGTGATTGACATAACTTCTTACTCCCTAATCTGCTCTCCAGAGTTCTGCAATCTAATGCTTATGTCATGGTGGGGTGAATCTTATTTGACTTATAACCCCCATATCTTGGCCATTAAATGAAACTGCCTAGAGGGGCTAGGTAATTCTAACAGAAAGAAGGAGAAACACATATGTTCTGGTTAGTTTTTGTCAACTTGACACAAGCTAATACCATTTAAGAGGGAATCTTTATTTTAAAAAAATTGCTCCCATAAGACAGGCTGTAGGTAAGTCTGTGGGCTATTTTCTTAATCAGTAACTGATGTGGGAGGGCCATGTGGTCCTGACTTGTATAGAAAGCAGCCTGAGCAAGCCATCATAAACAAACCAGTAAGCATCACTTCTCCATGGTCTCTATCTCAAGTTCTATCTCCCCTTCTATGAGTTTGTGCTATGACTTCTGTCAGTGATAGAGTATGACCTGAGAGGTGTAAACTGAAGTAAACCTCTTCTTTGTCAAGTTGCTTTTGGTCTTGATGTTTGTATTATGGCAGTAGAAACCCTAAAACAACATCTTGTTTGCTACAAATACTCATAACCACACAGGCCTTTGGGGTTCCTGAAGACTGGGAGAATGCTCCTTTCAGGAAGGATGTTGCTCTGCTAAATAAAGTCAGATTCTACCATTGTTCAGATAGCCTTCTGAGCTTGGCACAAAATGACAGACTCCTTTTACCAGCAGGGTCTCCTCTTCTCAGACCTTGTCTGGGGAGCTCAAAATCCCTACAAACTTAATGTCAGGTAGCCTTGATTGAGATTATCGGTTTAACTTCTTTTCTTCCGATAAAAATTTGTTCAGCTAGCTCCTGAGATTCCTGGCATGCCTCTCCATACTTGTGAGGCATCTCAGTATCTTAAGCCTTCAGCCAATGCCAAAGGTCATGTATATTCCGACCTTCATTTCCCAAAACTATGTAAGCCTTGAATCACTCCAAGTGAAGTCGATCTGCCTCCCTGTAGCTGGTCCTGGTGTTGTCAGTACTATAAGTACACACTGGACTTCCACACCCCACTTTCATCTTCTCTGCTCCAATTTGCCCTCCTGGACTGATATTGGGTTACAACCCATAAGGGCAGTAAGGGTCACATAAGAATTGTGTTGAACACTCTTAGCATCTATGAGTCACATGTGATCCTGAGCTCTGGAGCCCAGAGAGATGCTGTACAGGCACAGAACAGCTATGCGTTATTTTATTTATTTTCCTAACAGTTTTACTTGCTCTTTCTTCTGAAGCATTTTCTCAAATCAAGCTACATCTCCATTACTATTTCCTCTCCTCCATCTTGAAACCTTAGAGGAAGGGCTCAGAAAGATGAAGAGAGAAGGTCTTTATATGTTTTGTAAAAGTGCCTCTTCTTCTAATTCTGCAAGCTTAACACTGTACTCCTGCTGCTCTGTTGGGCTGTCAAACTGACAGGAGTGATTCAGCCCTGTAGTAATCATTACAGCCTCACTATATAGCATATTAAGCAACACAGCTCACATTGTTCTTCCAATGCCTGTGCCCTGGAAAAAACAATCAGCTCCTAAGCAGCTGGACATGATCCATCTAATGCCACCTGGCTACTCTGTTTTGTTTGTTTGTGTGTTTATTTATTTATTTATTTATTTATGGCTCAAATTCTTACTGCAGTGAACAATTTTCTTACATATTACTTAATATTCTGGAACCATCCATTTGACTGTTTGAGGGACAGAGCATACTGTATATTCTTTATCTCCTTCCTCAATTTCTGAAGGAAATGTGAATGTGTCACCTTAAAATGAGAATTGTTGAGATGAAGACACATACTCTGCTTGGTAACCGGACAGAATTCATGGGGACCAAAGGTCTTTGTATCCTCTTCTTCACTTTCCAATCTAAGGACAGAGCCATGAATAATTGTCTTAGTTATAGGTTTAGTAAAATGTGCCAGCAGGGCTAGTGGAATTTGGGAACAGTTTTTATTGTGTTTTGTTTGTTTGTTTGTTTTCAGTTTTCTTATCTCTTGCAAAGCCTGGTGTTACTCTTCCCTTGATCTTGTAGTTGGCTTGAGATTTATGGCATTTTGTTGAAATACTATTCAAGACAGAGTTCCAAGCCATTGCATTCTGAGAGTTGATTTCCAGAGAGAAATGATTAAACCTGCTGGTTCTTCTTTTGTTAACCTGTCTTTGGATTCAGGGATATGCCTTAGTTATGACCTTAGAAAAGTTAATAGAGATTTCTTTTTTGTTTTTCTTTTCAATCTTTCATCCCCCTTGTCAGGATTATATCTTGACTTGATCTTAATGTTCAAAACTAAGAACATCCTTCTAAGAGTCAGGGAGGGATAGTCTTAGTGGTATGGAGAGAAAGTTTTGTTTTGGGGCCTTATGCAATTGTGACAGTTATCTAGGCCCCCAAAGATTTGAATCAGTAGGAATCACATTGTCAGTTAGAAAAAATAAGTTAGAATGTTTTAATTTTAGATGCTATTTATTTTTAAATGGTATTAATAATGTCATCACATATTAATACAGAAAGAAAAACTCAATATATATCATGTTAACATATGTCATGAAGTCTTGGTAAACACCGTTTTTCCACTCAAGCAAACAGAGGAGTGAAAAAAATAATTGATATCACAGCATTAGTATAGAAATAAATTTAACTTCTCAGATCTCCAAAATGTGACTAGAAGTTTCTAAAGCAATTGGTTAGACAAGAATGTTGAGAATTTGTGCGTATGTGTGTGTGCGCGTGAACACATGTGCACAATGTGAACTATCTTTCTGAATGGATAGCACATTGTGTTAGTTCATGGTCAGTAACTCACTAAATTTCTACAGTATCTCACATGAAAGAGACGCTATTATTATCTTCACTTTATAGGAAATGGGCTACATTAAGGCCAAGACTCAAAGTGATGCATAAATATGTGGTAAATAGCAGGGAAGAACAAATTAGGTTTCTATCTTATCACCATGTAGGCTTCTAAAATATATTTGACATGGACATATTTAGAACACTGAGTGTTGTACATTGACTTACCTAGCTTTGGAAGACAATGGGAGTATGTCTTGCTTACCTTCTAAAGAGACAAGGAGATGAAACTGTGGTGGATACCATCTTGAACTGTCCACATGAACACCTAGAGCTAAGGCCCTTGTTCTATGGAGGCTGTGTTTATCTGTGGGAGTTACTCTCACTCAAAGAAAGACTTGGATACAAGGGTGCATCTTTTCTCTTAGAATAGCAAAACATTGGCTGCTTGGAGGCTATGTTCATCTGCTTCCATTGCCTCAGGGAAAGCCACTGAACCTGCCATTCTGGTTGTGGGTCTCCCCAAGGGTTCTGTCAAGGTTTTCCTTGTTTGTGTGGCACTGCTCAATCCTCCCTACCCAAAACAAAGACATGGGCCAAAGTCTTCTGTCGTTGACCACATTATATTCCAATTCCAATTCAAGATCTGATCATGCTTTTGGTGCTTCTTCATGCTTAGAATTTTCCCGTGCTAGAACTTTCCTTTAATTTTTTATCTCCCTTCCTTTGCCCTCCCCTCTCCTCCCCTCCTTTCCTCTCTCATTCCTTCTCTTGTCCTTTTTCCACTTTTAGTTTTCTTTTCCAGGTTAGGTATAGTAAAATGTTCAGCTTAGCAGCCACTGCTTTCCATGTCTCTTGGGTATCCCTAACATGGAAAAGCGGCAGCCTAGTTAACCTGCTTCTGTTTTGTTTTCTCTTCCCATAAATTACAAGTAAGTTTCCAGTGTGACCGCAAATACCTTCATTCTTGTGAACCAACTTCCTTTTGAGCAGTGTCATCCTCCCTGCTGGGTTCTGGAAGTAGGACAATTTTCAGTGTTATTTTTAATCATGTAGCACTCAGGGAGATAATGATATTGATTAAAATGTGAGCCCGAGGAAGGTATTTCTCTTCCTGAGTGATCCATGAGGGGGGAAAATGTGCTTTGATTTATGTCTCCACTAGGTGGTGTATTATTAAAGTGGTACTGCTTTTGTGGTCACTAGAAGAAATAATTTACTATTATTCTTTTTTTTTTGTTGTTTTTTTTTTGTTTTTTTTGTTTTTTTGTTTTTTTTTTTAAATGTAAAGATTTGCTTTATTTCTATTGGGGGGAAGGAATAGGATAGATATAACTGTTATCCAATCTGCTGTCCACTGTGTACACACATACTCACACACATACATATACATACACACCAAAAGTTCCCCCCCACCAAAAAAACAAAAAACACCCTCAAACCGTACCAATACTTCATATTTTGACCAAAAGAATAGATCCTGGGAAGAAGTGCAAAATGCAAAATCAAATGACCGAGAAATGTTGAGCAAACAGCATCATTAATATACAAAATATTTATATTACTGAACTAATAACAAGTGATGTTCTCCATGTCTGTAAAACTTTGGAACAACAAAGCTGATTGTTAAATCTAGTCCATGCCAGCTTCCAAAACCCAGAGGATTTTAGTTAGCTTCATTTTTCGATGCTTCATCAAAATTTTCTACAAGATCTGGAACATCATCATCCTCTTCATCAATGTCTTCTGGTTTGGGTGCTTTACTATCCAATACTTGTCGTGGGAACTGCTCAGCTAACTTTCTAAGGCTCGTCAAGCTGTCTGCACCAAGCTGACTTAATATTCCAGGAAGCATTTCTGTGATTGGTTTGGCTTCTGCATGACCAGTAATTGCAAAGGTGTTAGCGGAGAGGGAAGCTTGGACTTTGGGATTATTGAAATGAATAACTGTTCCATCGTCTTTAATCATGTTCACCTCTTCAATACCAGCTATATTGTTCACAGCCAGTTTCTTTAGTGAACTTTGAAGCTTTTTGTCATCAGCAGTAGCTGTCCTATGTACCACCTTCTTCTTCCTGCGAGCTGTCCCCTTGCCCCCTATCCGGACCTGAGCTTGAAGTTTGGCTAACTTTTCTTGATTCATGCTGTTGGTAAATCGGGTGTCTTCAGAATCCCAAACAGAAATCTCTTACTATTATTCTTAAAGGGACAGAATTAAGTGCTATGAAAATGGAAATGCTCATACATTTATGGCTAATTATGAAGAGATATTCTAAAAGAAGCATTTGTCATGTTTTTAAACAAAAAATATACAAATCTATATAGCCAAATCTAGCTTCTATTATAAGAAAATAAGATTTGAGACAAAATTCATTCTGTGCTTTGATTCTCATCTCTTATGAGATCTTGAACCTGTCCTGTCATATCTCTGGGTAGGCATCCTCCCTCTCATGTAAAAGGAACCATGAAGTGGCTGCTAAGAGTCTTTTCACTTCTGATACTTAATTCCATTTAATTCATTACCACAGTTAAATCACAAATGGCGAATAAAGATAAAATTAAACTGTGGGCTTGTTTATAAATATTTCATGATGAATATGGCTGTGATTTTGATCCATTCTAACTTTTAAATATTAAATAGGGGCCTCTACAAAGATGTACATTCAGACTGAGTTTCAGAATCCTTTATTTTTAAGCCAGACAGCTTCAGGTGTTGAAAACCTCTTGTCTACCCCTTACAGCCGCTCTGGAATGAGATCCTTTGAAACTTGCAGAAACTCATCTTGGGAGCAGAAGAGGTCTTCACAGATAATTATCAGCATTAGCGAAGGTGAGAGCACCCAGCTCCTTTGTTCAGTTTTGCAAAAGACATGTTCTCTATCATTCCACTTTCCTGACTGATTTTACTTGAATTATAGGACTCCCACTGAAAAGGGTCTTATATTTTATAATGCTATAGACATTTTCCTAAAAATTCTATTGAAAGTAGATAAGAAGACTTGATATAAAAGAAAATAAGAAGAAGGAGGAGGAGAAAGGAGGAGGAGGAGGAGCAGGAGGAAGAGAAGGAGAAGAAGGAGGAGAAGGAGAAGGAGAAGGAGAAGAGAAGAAGGAGAAATACATAGGAAATCACAGAGACTACACTCACAAGACATGAATGGGTTCAAACCAGACAGAAATCCCAGCACTGAAAAGGAGAAGGGGACACGAAGTCACACCCCTAAGACAAAGTTATTTGCTACTGATACCCACTGGGAAAGGCAAAATCAGTTTTCTCCAGTGCAGGGTCACTGGACGCATCAACAACACTCTAGGGCAGGCCCCATGTCCCAGAGTATACAGAATGCGTTCCGTGCTTGTTTGATTTTTTTGGGGGGGATGTTTTATCTTGGTATTTTTATTTGTTTTAATTTCTACTTTGTTTTGTATTATTTGGAGAGAACAAGAGAGATACTGATAGAATGGGTGAAGCCTGGTAGATAGGGAGACAGGGAGGATTTGAGAAGATTGGGGGAGGAGAAAAACATGATAAAAATAAACATACTGTGTGAAAAAATTAATTTAAAAAGTAAAAAGAAAGAAAAGTTCACAATCTTCTGTCACCATGTGACCTTCTCCACTTCTTCACATGAGCCAGGCTGTCTGCTTTCTTTGATTTCCCTGGCATGTTGTTCCTCGTTGCCTAAAATTAATTCCCTGATACACACCTGATACCCCTCTCTCTGGCCAAAATTTTCTGGCTCCATGGTTTCCAGTTGTTATCTCTTTCCTTGGAAAGTGCTTCCCCACAGCCTGAGTTAAAGAATTCCTTCCCTATTTCACCCTATTTTTGATATAGCTTCTGGCTAAATGCCAAGTATTTCAATGATTGCTGATGCTTTCTATTTTGCATATCCCGGTAGATCTTAGTGACTTCCAGAGGCAGGACTAACAATACTCTTGGCATTTGTCAGTGAATGGGTGAATGAATGAATGAATGAATGAAGTCAGATGGATATTGAATGCAGCATGCAGAGGAGTTTTCTGTTTCATCAGCTTATTTGTTGGGCCATTGTACAAATGTCTACCTAGCCTCCTTTCCTGGTGTATGTATTCAGGACCCAGGATTTGGTCTGACCTAAGCTCTGTAGGTGGGAAGTATTCTGGGAGACAGTTGTGCAATGCATCAACAGTGTAAACCTTGTCTGTGCAAAGCCTTTTTATCTACAACCTTCCAGATCTCCTTAGTGTACCAAACATGCTCTGTACTAATACATCACGATGACCTTAACATGCCAGGTGAGCTGCATTTAAACCAGCATGGCTTTTCCATCCTGCTGAAGTTACAGTAAGTTTTAGACTCTAGGTTTTCAATTTCCAGAAGAACTGCAAAGACTCTTGGGATTAGTAGCAGGAATTGAATCAGTTCATTTATCATTAAGGGAGAGGTCTGGTCTAGCAATTCTCTTCCATAAGGCAATTTTTATTGATCAGGAATTGGTGGTGGGTGGGAGGGGGGACAAGACTGAAGCCCTGACAGCCAGCAGAAATAATCAAAACAGTCAATCTCAAGAGGGAGGAGGTAGGGGGACCCTCTAGAAGGTACCAGAGACATGAAAGGTGAGAGACTCTTAGGACTCAAAGGGAGGAACCGTAGATGAAATGCAGTACAGTGGGGAGACAGAGCTTGTAGAGTCCACCTCCTGTAGAAAGACAGGGCATCAAGTGGAGGGATGGGGTTGCCATCCCACAATCAAAAACTCTGACTCAGAATTGTTCCTGTCTAAAAGAACTGCAGGAACAAAAATGGAGAAGAGCCTGAGGAAAAGGAGGTCCAGTGTCAGGCCCAAATTGTGATTCATCTCAGGGGTAGGCCCCATGGCTTGATACTATTACTGATGCTATGGTGTGTTTACAAATAGGGGCCTATCATGATTGCCCTCTGAAAGGACCAATAAGCAGCTGAAAGAAGTCAGATACAGATATTTACAGCCAACCAATGGACAGTAGCTGGTGACCCATGTTGTTGAATTAGGGAAAAGCTGGAAGAAGTTGAGGAAGAGGGCCACTCTATATGAAGACCAGCAGTATCAACTAACCTGGACTCCCGAGGTCTCTGACACTGGCCCACCAACCAGGCAGCATATATCAGCTGATATGAGGCCCCCAACACATATACAGCAGAGGACTCTGTCTGGACTGTCAAAAAAATTTAAAAAGAAGAAAAAATTATGTGTGAGAGTATGCATCCATTTTCACACAGTCTTCAGAGTCCCCAGAAGCTCATCTTGTTTCCCCAAATTTGTCTGATCAAGTGTTAATTTTCTGTGCACATTTCTTTTATTTTGCCATGTAATTATATTGGATCAAATTTTGTCACTTACATATTACATTCTTATTTAGTTATTTGATGACTACCTCTGCACCCATGGAGGAGTCTAACTGCTTACATGTGTATAGTCTTCTTTGAGTATAAGATTGCATACATTTCCTTAGATCCCACATACTATGTCACAGCCTGGCGTTCAATAATCATCACAGAAGGTCATTGTTTTGAATAAATGTCTTACACTGAGCTCCAAAGCAACAACAACAATAAAGGTAGACCCAAAATCAAAATACAGCTGCCCAGGCTGAAGTTTAGTATTTCCAAACTGAAAGAATGTTGTTATTTGACATTATAAGCAACCAGAAGACAGCCAACAGAGAACTTTCCAAAATAGAACAATTTGATATCATAATGAATTCTCTTTGCCTTTATCTTTTTACATCCAAGATGAACTGGAGTAACCTATACTAACCCACTTGTTTTTTTTCTCTACTATCATTGATCCTACCTTTCAATATTCTATGTTTGAAAACACCATTTTGGTCTCTTATTTCTTCCTGTTTCACAGGTCTTTTCTATCTCTAAAGGCAACCCTTTTCATTCAACTCTACTTACTTGAGTCTACAGAGTGAAGCATTGCCCAACCACAGAATATTTAGTAACCAATTGGCTTGTGGGATATTTGGGATCTGAGAGCATAAAAGAGAGAGGAGAGATGAGAGAAGGATCAGGTAGGTGGAGAAGCTGAGCAGGGATACAGGATTAACAAAGTTATATCCCACATAGAGTTGTTCCATAGTGGGGTCAAAAGTACCCTTCGGCTTCTGCCTTGGTTAGTCATTATACAAGAGGCCACCCAGAAGGGTGTGTATGTCCTTGTGTGGTTTGCTAGGATACTTGTTGGCAACTGGAGCATATCCTTTCATGAAATGGAATCTAGGCAGCCTATTTTCTTGTCTACAATAACAAGATAATACCCTCTAATAAAAGGCTTATGAGACTGAAGTTTATTGAATATTTATATAACAGAATGTTATTGACTAGACCTATTGTTAAACTGAAAGATCAACTACAAAGCCAGAGTCTACCTAATAAAAACAACAATGGCATTTTGTGATATGGGACAGGAAATAAAATCTTAAATGAAAATGTTTAATGTATGCATAGAAAAACACATTTCATTATCTTTTGGTAGCTGGTTAGCTGTGCCTTCTGTGGTATCAAACAGGCATATCAATCCTGGGCCCCGTAACGGAACTGGGTCTGGGCCATTCCCTTTAAGGGTAAGAGGGTTCTTCCCCACTGGAGGTCAGGCCTCTATTCCAGCCTTTGCAAGATTAGAATTGCCACAGCCCTTCTATACTTAGAGAAGGGAGGAGATGTCAGGGGCAGCCCTGCTTACACATTGAAGGCCTAAAATCAACCATAGGCCTAAAATCAGCAATAGGCCTGTCATACATGTATACTAACACCAAGTCTTGGGTCTCAGTGGAAAAACATTGAAACAGATGGCTATAACCTAATGTAAACAGGCAGCTTTTGTGGAAATCTACAAGCCTGAGTAGTCATAGACCTTGTAAATAGGTAGCCTTGGCAGACAATACCAACTTAGATAAGGACAAGCGAGTCATAGGCAGAGTCATAGTGACTTGTCCCCTGAACCTTCACCCAGCCGATACCCGGTTCTGAAGATATCTGTATTCCCCCTGAACACCCACACTCCAGTGTCATTCCCTTCCCCACATCCTGCCTTTCTGTGTTTATAACCCCTGTGTGAATGAATTATGATTTGAGAAAAAAAATAATAAAAAAAAAGAAAAACACATTTCAGAAGCCCATCCTAGCTTCTTTCTTTTTCTTTTCTTTTCATAGATACTTCTAATTTGATAAGAATAGAAATGCCTTCTCAACAACAAAATTAGGTGTTTTCTCCATAATTCCTGAGATATATACCATTTCAAAATACAAAAGAGAATATGAATCATTAAAATATGAGTTAGCAATACTGCTCCTTACCAATAGTCTACAACATACAAGGTATCTTTCAGATCTATTTCTTGAGAGCTTGTTTGGAGGAACTGGGGTACACTACTACTCATGGCCCTTAATGTTTTTGAGAAGGTCCTCCTCTGACGAATATGATCCTTTACCACTGAGTGCACAGCATCAGGAAGAATCCGCATGGAATGGTGTGGGAGGAATGGGAACATTTCCATTGTCAGCCAGATCGGCCAGCTTGAGCCTGATGGTCAGTATAGTTAACAATGTCACAACCAGATTGCTCTCCCTTCCAGATCTGTTCCTTAATGATTATGAGATTATATGCCTGAGAATTATTCTCAGTTTACCTCATGCAGTAATCAAAACAATATTACATTTATTTCTATTCTACAGAGAAACGGAAAATTTACTAATTCATTTGCTCAGGGGTTACAAATTAGCATATTGTACATTCTGAATTGTAATAGGCAGTGTGCCTCATGTGAATTTAAATTCTTAATAATTAAGACTCATTATTGTTAAGATATCGTCTATTCTTGAAATTTGCTTTCCTTAGTCCCTTTAGGGCTCCTGTTCCTCAGAGGTCAGCCAGCCCAAGGCTTCAGAGAATAGAAATCTATTCTGCATGAAAGTAGCAGTTCTAAGGAAAAGGCATGACAGGGGTTACACAATCTGGTTGCTCACTGGAGGAAGTTAGAGAGTGTCCTTGAACTTATAATACCTGAGGCTATGTTCAAAGTGTTTAGAAAATCAGAAATAAGCAACAAAAATTAGAAAACATTTTATAAACCTTACCAGTGTAGTATAAACCAAAAAGAGTGAAACAACAGTGTTCATGAGGATGTGCACATGAACAGATGTCTTTAATTATTATTATTATTTTATTTGTAGCACTCTGTGAGTGTGTATGTATACACAAGCACACATATGCAAGCAGGTGCATATGCATATATATACTCCAGTGTGTGAAAGCCAGATGTTGGTATTGGTTGGCTTCCCCAACTGCATTCTATCTGATTTTAGACAGGTTCTTTCTTTCAACTCAGAGCTGCTTAAATAAACTGATTGGTCGGGAAGCTCTGCAGGTCTGACTATCTACTAACAGTTGTAACTTAGGTTCCAGATGCAGATGACTACATCTAGTCCGACTGGGACCAGAGCTTCCTGCTCTTTTAACATCACCCACAAGGTTAGTTGTTCCTGAAGAAATAGTTACTGAATAACATTAACATGTCAAATGTCATACATAGAACAATGACAGATTAGGTCTCAAGCTTGGTTTTACTTCCCTCCTTGACAACAGGCTGCCACCAGAAGAGGTCAGGGAAATGCTGAAACAAACTCACTGGCTCATGTTTCCATTCCTCCTTTGATCCTTCTTTTGAATCTCCTTGATCTGAAGAAACTAAATGAAAAGTGAAACACACAAATAAGAATCATTTTGAGTGATGGTGTACAGAAGAAGGATTCTTGATCTCACCCAATAAATATCCCCCTTCCTTCCTTAGCATTATGCATGCAAATCAGTGTACAATGAAGCCACAGCGCTTGGAGGAGAAAGTCAAGGTGCCAGTTTTTCAAACCCAGCAATTTAAAGACTGCATAGCATAAGCCCTTGAGATCGTGGATCCTGCTTGAACCTGTGACAGTTTCTGCAATGTAATTGTGTAATTTGATTCCAAGGAGATTAGAACATTGCTTCAGGATGCAAGCATCTAAGGCACCAAAGGAAACTAGTGTTTATATACAAAGGAATCTGACACATGAAAGCTGGCTGCCAATGTTACATTTAAAAGAAAAAAAAAACTAGCTGAGCACACTCCTCTAGATGTTTCATTTCCCTGGAAACAGGCATCCTATTGGTAGTCTTGCAGACTCTAGGAGTTCTCCTTGATGTACAGGTAGAGGAAGCAGACCCATATGGTTAAAGGTTCTTAGTTCTGTCCATTTACTTCTCTTAAGTTTTGTTTTTGATTGGGTGACACAGCAGAAAAAAGAAGACACACAATCATTGATCTCAAAGAGCTTGCTGTCTAATGGGATGGATGAATAGAAAGTTCTGGAAAATAAGACAGGGACCCAAGAGGAATTTTTATGTTTGAGGAGAAAGCCTATCTGTTCCTTAAACACATCTATAAGTAACCTTGAGATAAAAAAATAAGTGAAACTTTGTTATTAGAACTGCCTCTTTCTTGTTCATGATTAATCGTATATGGAAAAGCAAAGACTTCTGGGATATGGCCAGGGTAAGCCATGTTTCTCTTTTTCAGCTATCCAGGCATCGAGGCCTATGGGCCATATCAGGGGCCCCAGTGAACTCCTATTATCATACTGTTAGTGGGGACTGCCTCAGACCATCACCTTTCTCTTTAGTTGTTCAATTCCCTTTCAAATCTTCTTTGCTAGTAGCCCCAACACTTGGGCCCTAAGTGTCATTCCATCGATATATATCAAGCTGGCAATATTTGGTGCCTCTAGCCAATTTAACTTCAGGAGACTCAGGAGTTAAATGTCATCCAGGAAACAGCATGAAAAAGATGAGATACATGACCTGAGCTTATCTCTAGCAGAAAGCCATTGTGGTTTAAACCAAAGTTGTACATAACTGGGAGATTTAATTAAACAAACTAGAACCTTCACATTCCTTCCAACCAACTTGTTTCTTTTTGTCATCACTTTCTCTACATTGACCATCAGTCTCCCATGTCACTGCACTGGGAGCATCTCACAACCAATAGTTGGATAATCTCTTCACCTGTAAAGAGGTTAAGGAAATAGTTACTGCAAAAACTATTGGGAGGGCCTCTTTTACGGGAAATCCTCCACCTAGAAGGGTGACATCACCATACATTTTGAAGTTGTGACAGATATTCCTATTAACACCACACATAAAATATATACGCAGCCTAAAAAGAACCTTAAGTAATTCCTTCTTCTTAGTTTTACGCCAGCCAGGCCAAAGCTCACAATGACACCAAAGGCTTATGGACCCATAATCTCATTTACAATCCCACTCCTGCCTCGTATTTGCCTGTCTTGTATTTTGCATAATTCAGAATACTACTACATTCACTGGACTGTTTAGATCCCCAAGCCCCTCTCAGCTGTGATATTGGGAATCCTGCCATCTCTGCAGTAGACATTCATATTTTTGGCTTTGAATTAATTTTCTCATCAGAAAACAGAGAGTGATACCTGACAATGAGAAGAGACATCTTGTATAAACCTATGACTGTTTCTTTTGCTCTCAGTTTTGCTAAGAACTTCCCTTAACTTTCTTCTTCATGTTCTGTTTCCTCAAAAACTTTCTTTTTACAGTGGCAACTAGAATGGAAAAAAGAAACTGCTTCAAGACCTTATATCTTCAGGATCTATGCTCAGGTACTTATGCCTATTGTGTCTAAGTCACTACCATCCCACGGTCCACAACAGTCACACCTAGCTATTTGTACCTTGTTTGGGCTTGAGGTAGAATGGGAGGTTACATATATCACAGACATGTTCCAACTCTGGCAAAGAGAGAAATAGATTTCCTAGAAGTCTCCCAATCCTCTTTCCTTTAGATTTAAACCTCAGAATTGCCTTTGTTTCTATGTACATTGTTCCTCTTTGCATTGTACACAGAATGTACCTGTCCTTCAAGTTGTCCTAAAACTATTCACTTTCTCAGAGGTAGATGAATGAACAGTCTTGCCTCCGTATAGGTGAAGAGGGGTGCCAGTTGGGCCCACTAAAAGTATCTGGCCTTGGTCCTCTCAGGACCCGAAGGACTATAAAGAATATTTTGGGCTTCCTTGGTATCTTTACATCTCTATTTAGTGTTCCATCTTGCTACCTATCTCCAAGGTTGCCCTACCCCACCATCCATAACGTAATTCAATCCATATAGTCTGCCCAAAGTATACATCCAATGCCATTTGAAAGAGTCTGGGCAAAGGCTTTTTGGTGTCATACAATCTCTTATGAGTACTTACCTCTTTCAAGAATTAACTTCCCATTCCTTTTGTTTTTCAATTATGCTAGTTATTCTATGAAAATACTTCTAGGTTTGCATCAGAATGCATACTGATCCAACAATTCTCAAAGGTAATTAGTGACCATTTGTTCACTCATCCACCCATCTATATATCTATCCATCCATCCATCCATCCATCCATCCATCCATCCATCCATCCATCCATCCATCTGTTCATTTATCTCTTAGATTTATCATCCTATGATTGTCAGGCATGTAACAGTTGCTAATCACTTCACTAATATGATGATAGCTCCTGAAATCTGGTACTGTTTTTGCTTTAAGTTCCTCAATTCTCTGTTTGCGAATAGCCAGTGTCTTATCGTCTAGCTCTGGTAGGCAACCAAAAAAAAAAACAAAAAAAAAAACAAGAACCTGTATTTTAAAGTTGGGTCTTTTGGGGCATTCCTGATCAATAGCTCATATGAAGGTATCCCACATCTGATACTGAGACTTTTTTTTTTTTTTTTTAGTAACTCATAGCTTCTGGGAGAAGCATTGTCCAACCATGTAGGGTAACTCCCTTCTAAATTTTTTTAAAAAAAAAGTCATATATATCATACATACATATATATATATATACATATATATGTATATATCATATATATATGTATATATCATATATATATGTATGACAAGAGAAGTAGGTTTACATATGTCTTCTTCATACAGTTTTCATTTTGACTAACCTTCCTCTTCATTTCCCCATCCTTCCACCTCCCACTTCTTTCCATCTTTAACTTTTCTACCCCCACTATTCACTCTCTAGGCTTTCCTTTTGCACATATTTTCCCTCCTTCATCTCTAAAGGAACCCCTCCACCAGTGGCCCCTTTCTAGTCTCCCATAGGATCTACATATGAGAGAGAACACTGATTTCTGTTCTAATATTTACTATGACTTCCATTTGTTGTTTTGGGTTTAGAGTACATTTTACTCTTATTCTCCTTCCCTATGTTCAAAGCTTGGATTATGTGTTTGCAATATATCTTCTTTCCTAGTATAGGCATTTGTAGTCATAAATTTCATTCCTAATGGCACTTTAATGCTATGTAATAAATTTTGAGTGTTATGGTTTCATTTTTATTTAGTTCAAAATGTTTGTGTAATAGTCTGTGATTTCTATGATTTATGAGTCATTTGGAAGTACAGTGACATATTTTCTAATATTTGTAAATTTTCCAAATTTTATTTGTAAGTTATTTCCAGTCTAAGACTCTAATTACTTATAACACTTTTGTGTAAAAATATATTGATACTATTGAATGATTCAGCATATGGCATATGCTAGAGAATTCTCCATGTACTATTGAAAAAAATGTGCATTTTCTATTCCTTGGTGAGCTGTCGTATAGACATGAGTTGTCCTGCTGTATGTCTTATATGGTATTGTCATATATTAATAGTCTACTTCTGCCTACTTCTTAAAATTATTTTTTTGTGAGAATATATCTAAGCCTATAATTGTTATCCATTGATTATTCATCTTTTTGGTTCTATCAGCTTTTATTTCATGAATTTTAGTGATTTCCTGTTGTCTGTACATATTGGTAATTGATATATATTCTTGAATACTTCATTATTTTAAAAATCCTCTCTGTCTTTACTGACATTTTCTTCATAAAGTTTATATTTTCGGGTACTAACATAGTCTTACAGCATTTACACCATTAATGTCTTCACAACATATTCCTTTTCTCATCTTTTTTGAAAAACCTTGTTTTATTGTGTCAGTGTATTAACATATTGCTGGTTTTATGTTCTGCGATTGCCTTTTGCTTGAAATGCTTTGATTTGTTTACATTTAATGTTTGGTTTATTTCTTTATTTATTTGCTATTTTCTTGACACAGTGTTTTATTATACGACCAAATCTAGCCTCAAACTCAGACTGAAACACAACCTGAGACCTGCAGCTCCATCCCCACTTCATTCTGGCAAGTGCTAAATTATAGCCGCACATGACCACGCCTGACCGCAGAGCTTAATCTGTGTGGCAGTTTGAATTAGAATGGTCCCCATAGGCTCATATATTTGAATTCTTGTTCCCAGTTAGTGGAACTGTTTGGGAAGTATTAAGACATGTGGCCTCATTGGAGAAGGTGTGTCATGGGGGGGTGTAAGCCTGAAAGTTCCAAAGCCCCCACCAGGTCCAGTCTCTTTCTCTCCTCTCTTCCTGTGGTTGTTATTTCTGGATGTAACCTCTCAGCTACTGCTCCAGTGTCATTCTAGTGACAGTGTCTTAGTACAGATATTAAAACAAAACAATTTGTTTTTAATATTTTGGTAATTGTTTCTTGCCTGTCATATACACTTCATTTATAGTTTTCTCTAGTTCCTAATTTCCCACTTTTCTTACTATTTATTTCTTTGTTTCCAACATTTTTTTTTTCTGTGACAAGAGCTCATCTAGCCAGGCTGACTTTGAAGACCCTATGCAGCTAAAGCTGGCTATAAACTTTCCCCTACTGACATTTTGCATATCATTTAAATTCTTTTGTTCATTTTCATCATATATTTTAAATTGTTTCTTTAGTGTTTGCTCTATGGTTTATGATAAATTTTACTTTATCAAAACCAAGCTCAAATATACACAGATTTAAAGAATACAGAACTTGCTCCAATGTAGCTATATTTTCTTAGTCCGTTTAGGATATTTAATGTTACACATATTTATATTCATATTAAAGAATCCCAGAAATATAGTTTTTAAAAGTTCAAGATATGTCTTTTTTTAAGAGTTAAAGAAGACAGGAAAAGTATGTCCTTTTCCTTATACATACACACAGAGTCATTTTCACCATGTTCTTTAATTTACAATTTTGAATTACTAACTGGGGTCAGCTCCATTCTGCCTAAAGGATTTCATTTGGGAGTTTATTGAGGCTTGAGGCACAAACTTTCTCCATATTTGCTCATCTGGGAAAGTCTTTATTCTCTCCTTTTCTGAAAGTAACTTTGGAGGATACAAACTTATTTACTGATTTTTTTTCTAGGCTGTTGAGCAGCTAGCTGTTTTTTGAATTCTACTATTTTTATTAATATTATAAATAAGGCATTGCTATTTCTGTCATCAGTAGTTTGTCCTTGGATTTTAACAGTGGTGACATGATATGTCAAATATTGATCATTTAAAAATCAGACTTAGGTCTTGTACATTTTGAATGTTTAGATTTCATAAATTTTGGAAGTTTTCAACCATGATATATTTGGCTTATTTCTTTATCTTTAGACTTTATTTTCATTTTTAATCTGGTGTATATTTTTCTGACTTCAATACTATAATCTTAATACTTCATTCTTCCAGATCTCTTAGGCACTTCTCATTTTCTTCACTTTTTGCTTGTTTTTCAGATTTTAGAGTGTCCACTTAAAATAATATTTACTGATTATTTTGATAATTCCAATGTTCTGTTGAGCCTGTTTTTGAGATTATGTTTAATTATATATAATTCAATTTAATAACATTTCTTCCTTCCCTTTTTTTCTCCAACCCTTCCCATATACCCTCCCTATGCTCCTTCAGATTCATGGCTTTTTTTCCCCACTAATTGTTACCGGATGCATATATGTATATGTAAGTACATATATGTTAATAAATATAACATGTTCAATCCATATAATGTTACCTGCATGCAGGTTTTCAGAGCTGACCCTTTGGTACTAGACATCAAATTTTTTATTACAGTTTTATACTTTCAATTTTGTTCCTTTTTATATTTTTTATCACTTTTCTGATTTTGTGTATTTGGTCATTTGTTGTTACATTTTTCTATAACTCTTTAGGTATAGTTCACTTTAACTCTTTAAGTTATATTTTTATATATTCATTTGCCAAAGTCAATATCTGAAGCCAATCAGACATTATTACTATTGACTTTTTTTTATTGTGAATAGGCTTTTAATCTTCATGTAGTTGTCAATTTGTGATATTTTGCACAATTTACCATAGCACCCAACATTCGTGTTTCCACTCCTACAGGATGTGGCTGTTGTTAATTTATTCAGTGATCTGGTTTGATTTTCTCATTTCTTTTTGTGACCACTAACATCATTCAAGTATTTTTTCTCCCTCAAATGCTTTTTGTCTTCTTTTAAAATCTGTCTGTGCTCTTATGTCATCTCACTTTAATGGTTAAATATTACTCAGAAGTTACTCTTAAACATTATGAGAATTTTAATTTTGGCTGATGATTATATGTAAATTACAGAATGCTTTAAAAGTTTAGATAGGCATCAGCTATGCTCAAGTTTCCTGAAAAGGCTCACTTTTAGCCTTGGGTAGTATATAGATAGTACTTTCCTCCTTCTTCCAGAATAACCACATAGATTTTCAGATCATTGGTGATACCTAAGATGTTACTAAGGTCTTGAATGACTATCTTTCTCTTCATAGTTTTTAACCATGTTTTGGCATATCAGTTGCTGGTGTCAATCAGTATTAGAGTGCTTCAAGCAGCAATGACATTTGCTCTCCTGAACTGACAATGAGATTGATGATAGCTCTTGGCCATGTGACTTTTTCTGCACACTATTTCATATGGAGCCAGCCTATTCAACTAGAATAGTTGTCTGCTCTCTGTCCAGTTGTGGTGAACTTCCAAACTGAAGAGCTAGAAAGCTGAGGAATACAACAACCTCAAACAAGGGTTGTTTCAGGTTTGGGGTTTCTTTCTACCTCCTCTCTCTGAAATTTCATGACAAATATATAATTTTAATGTTATCAAGATTAAAAATATGCAACACAACTAAAATATTTTGTTATTTGATTGGTGGATATGAGAAAAAGAGGAAAGTAATTTTGAGATTTATGCTGCATTGGGTATCATTCCTAGTTTAAGTAGTTGAGAAGTAAGAAGAAAGAAGTAGAGTCAAAGGAATTAAAATGTCTGCGGAAGACTGATGTTGGCGGCCTGGCAAGAAACCGTAAGCCAGTCCCAATTAAATTGTTGCTTTAAAAAAAAAAGTACCCCTCCTAGTGATTCTTTCTACTATCTTTGTAAGCAAAAGAATTTGCTTTGTTGTGACAGGAAAGTACTCTTTCAAAAGGGGAAAGAGAAATCAATTTTTACAGATGCCACCTTTGAATTCTCTATCTGTATAGCTAGAAATATTAAATTGAAGTATAATGGCCCAGGATTTGTATTAGGGTTCACACAGAGTCTTGTGCTTGGAAGGTTTGACAAGCTCACATTGCATTGCATACTCATAGCAGAATTGAGACATCTGTCTGGGTCACTGATATAAGCACAAAGCATGCTACCACCCTCTAGTTTGCTTTACAAGATTCTGGGCACAAATAAGCAATCTGCCTTCCAAACTGGACTAGTATGAACAAGTAGATCCCTTTAAATGGGAGAACAATTTCCTGTGGTCCAGCTAATGTCTTTATCTAATCCCATGCCTAATGGTGGTGACTTCTTAATGCCTTCTTATTTCATCAGAATGATGTCTTGGCTTTTCTCACACTTGAGTCTGCTTTGGTCTCTCCACAATGTGTACTTGGCATTGAGCTGTAGATATACAGCCTCTAAATCATGAAAATAGCTGGCATCTCATATAGTATAAAGTGGTGTTTTCAGCTCAAATAACACAGATAGTTCTTAAGGAAAATAGAGAGAGGTCTAGGAACTAATAATTCTAGGTTGTCAGGCATTAACATTTAAAATCATCTGCTATTAGTTAGAACTATCTCCCAAGAGGAATACATCTTGTTGCCTCGGCATAAGTCTAACCACAAACCACAGAGTCAGAAAAACCTAATCTTAATAAGAGGAAGTGAGAAAAGATCAGGATGGATAAGTAATGAAAACAAATAGAATGTAAGGGGAAATGACTTTGAAGAGGAGGTAGAGATCATTTAAAGGGACTGATCACTGGAAGAACAGCAAGACAAATAAAGAAAGACAAGAAAAAAGTTCTGTCCCTACAGGGCCTGGTAACTAGTTTTCTACTTTAAAGGGGTCTGCTAGCCTTCCTGGGATTATGCTTACCTATCTATGACTTCAATAGTCTGGGCAATGATTTGCTAGATTTTTGGTGCATTGACATCCTGAGGACAAGGGTGCCTCTCCAGACTGCTTTTCCAAGTGTTCTTACCTGTGTTAATTAGATTGCAGGCACCCCTCTTCTCATTATTCTGCTCCTTCATGCAAGCCTTTCTGATGTTTCTCCAGCCTGTAGAGTATATACCTTTTCAATTTTAATGCCAACCAAGAACTTTTGCATTGCTATTTTCTCTTCTTGAAGTGTCCTTCTTTGAGGTCTTTGGGAAATGTACTCCATGACTTAGATGTTTGCAGGAAAGTCAGCCACTTGGATGGCCATTCCCCAGTCTTCCTTTGTAACACTAGGCCTTGAGCAGCACTCTTCCTTACTTCCATCTCTATTTTACTGGGTAAGTATATTTACTTATTATGTAGTACAGGATAACCTACCATCTATAAATATTTTATTAACATATTTATTATCAATCCTTCTTTAAAGCCAAGATTTTGACGTAGTTAATAGTGCATTCTTATGACCAAAGAGAGTATCTAACACATAATAGATATTCAACAATAATTTAGTGAATGTGCTACATGTCTGGCCACAGTGATAGGTTAGAAAAGTTTAAATACCCCTACTTAATAGATTAGAATGTTCCAGTATATAATAGGGTAACAGCTCAAAACATCTTATGATTTAGTTGTTATTTTTATGTTATTTCCTTGTCACTGTGTATACTTGTCTTGCATTTATACTAGACGCTGTGCTTTTCCTCCCAAACTCTGTAACATCCTGCTCTGATTAATAAATTGCAATCAATTGCAATGCCTAATTATCTCCTTAGGAAGCCTAAAAGAATGTAATAGATGGGGCATAGTTATCTCTCAGCATGAGAAGGAAGCTATGGCTGGGTAACCCAGAAAAAGATGTTTCAAGGAGAAAGAAATGCAAACGGAAGGTTCTAGGTAAGAATAACTTAAAAAAAAAAAAAAACTGTGAGCACATCCATATATCAGGTGCAAAAAATGTTGCCAGATACATGGAGTGCTTAAAGTATGTTTCTTATGTATTATCAGCATTCCAAGAATGATTGAAAGATGTTCAAAGTGCCTGATAAAAACACAGCTTCCTAAAGAATCTCCAGGTGGATGAAATTGCTATCTGTGACAGTGTTGTAGTCCAGCAATCTGCATCTTTACTGACGTCCACATGTCCTCCGATGTACATTAGTGTGTGGAATAAAATGGGCAAGAGGCATATTCAGATTTGTTTTGCTTTTAAAAAAGCACTTTGCATTGAGGTAGGCATTTTACCCCTTTGTTTATTAATGAGCATTTCTAAGAATCTGTTACTGTGAGTGAGAAATACTGGTCTGAGTGCTGGCATGCAGAGATAGATAAGATGGCGCTTGATACAATTATTGATGTTAGAGAGAGGTCATGCCCTGGATAGTTGGATCTCACTCTGTTATCTGGAATATGCATGAGAATGTGCTCAGAGTCTTTGAATCCTTATGGAAAAGGGTTAAATGTTACTACCAATGTGATACAAAGAATAGAAAAGAATAGAACTTAGGCCACGATACCACTTTCCCAGGAAACTTAATTGACCTGTAGGGAAAAATATTCCTGTGATCAAGATGTCCATTTAGGGAGGATGTTACTCTATTACTGCCATGATCCAGATGCTATTGGAAAGCCATCTATTAGGAGTGTCAGAAAGGGAGTTCCAAAGTCAGTGAGACATGGAATTTAATCAAGTTTAGTTTCCTTTTGATTCAGAGTCACTGATGAAAAATTCTATACTTATAGCCCAAAAGTGTAGCTGCTTATATTATGAATGGTAATTATGTTTCCCCCAAAGCTGTATGAGAGTGCCTGCACATAGCTTTTGGAAACCTGTCCCCAGTTGGTAAATAAAGTTCCCAGACTTGGGCAAGGGTGAGAAGGAGGGAAGGAAGGAGGAGATCACCATGTTGGGAGAGTGTGAAGGGAGAAGAGATGCCATGCCTGAAAACAGTGCAAGAAAAAGAGGCATGGCAGCCATGTGATGGAACCAGTAGATTGCGTCCCAGAGTACCTCTAAGCTGGGCAGCTATTTGGGTTCAGAGCACCCAAGATAGAACATAGAATTAATAATAACTCAGGATTAACCACGTGGAGGTTAGGCAGTGGTCCAGATATTGAGTTGTTTAAGGCATGTTAAAATATAAAGGCTGTGTGTGTCTTTCATATGGAAATATAAATCATTGGATCAGGTAGAAAACCAGACCACTGGGATTTATTAATATTCAATACAACCAACAGAAAACAGATTTTTTATAGACCTTAATTTTAGAAGTATAAACCAAGAATTTTAGAGTACAAGCTGATGCACAAGTCTTAAAACCTTTGTAGACCAGAACAAAAATATAGGTGCTAATATAGACAGCTGAAATCCTTTGTGGTTTCTTTGTGCTAAATTTTAAGTTGCATATCTTATAGTACTTCAGTTATTTTGTTCTTAGACCATCCCCATATGGTGGGCATCATTCTTATTCCTGTTTTACCGGTAGAGTTAATGAGATTTCAGTCCCATGCCCTTTGCTTTAGTCTTTTATATTGTAGTTTAGGATAGATAACATATAGAGAAAAGAACCTTGTTAAGTTCTAAGATCTGGGTGGTCAAATGCATAGCTCTGGTGGGGCCCGTTTCACGATAATGTCACAGTGACAGGTTATATATGAGAGGGAGAGGCTGCAAGGGAAAACAAGAATCCTGAGAATGGAGAGGCTCGAGACTTTGTGAGAATTCACTCACCATAAATGATTAATTCTTTCTGAGGGGAAGGTGATACCCCAATAATCCAGAATTTCTTAAAGGCTCTACAACTTTCTTTTGTCAACTACAGAGCAAACTTCCAAGGACATGATCCTTTCTCCTACAAACTACAGAAGTTTCACCAGGGAGTAGAGGATTATTTTGGGCTGATTCAGCTGTGCAGACTAAGACTGGGTTCTCATACCATGCGTTGCCTCTGTCTCTGGCTTCCTTCTACTCAGCACCCAGGCCTTGTCTTCAATGTTGCTTTCTCAGAACAAGTTTTCCAGTGTGCTTCCCCAACCAGACTCAACCAGATTGTCTCCAGGCTACCATCCTTTCTCTTTTAGTTATGCTAGCTGCTCTGATGACTATAATGGTGGGAGATGCTTTAAGTACCACATAACAGAAATTGAATTTATTTCACAGAAGTTCTAACTCCTCTTATGATGTAATGGTGGCATAATGATTGTGTGACCCCAAATTTTCCTGGGACATTGCTCTACCTGGGAGATAAATATGACTTCCTTTTCAAGACAGTCTTTATCTGTCATCCTAGAGGCTAAAGCATGCTTGGGCTCACACCCAGCAGCTCTAGCTTTGAATATGAAGACTTCCTAGGTGTTCCCGCTGTCCTTTCTCTGCTGACTCTTCTCTTCCATTCCATCTCCCTGTCCCCCTGCCTACTATACACTATAGTGTTAGTGCCAGCTATGCCTAACTATGGGAGTATTTTTCGGAAGCCTTTCTGTTTCTTGTTTCTATTATGTGACCGACACTGTTACTTTTGTCTGTCATGCTTACATCCTACCTTTCTGCTTGGAAACTTTCCAAGGTATTTTCTTTTCTATGAACTCACTTCTGGCATCATTGGAGCTTATGCTATTATATCTCTCACAGAATTCTATCATAAAACCTGTCACACTGTCACACTTCATTTCATTGAGCCCTCCTCGGACTAGATCAGAGATCATCAATTCTTTTTTTTTTTTCTGCAAAGACTTGGTAAATACATTTGGCTTTGTGAGCCACACAGCAACAGTCTTGCCACAGTTATGTAGCTATAATGGTACAAAAGTAAACATAGGCAACATGCAAATGACTAGAAGTGGCCGTGTGGTACAGGCATGGGGCCAGGCTTATCCCACAGCTTATAGCATGTCGTAGATCACTGTTTCATGTCCCAGACTATTGTCATCATTCTAGACTACAGATAGTTTTAAGACAATTGTGATTTATTTACCTAGATCAGGCGACCCAGATTAAGCCCGATAGCATCACAGATTAGATAGTTAGAAAAATGTTGGCTGACAATTTTCAATAGTTCCAGTTCTAGTAAAGACTGTTGTGAGCAGAGACATTTTTTCCCTTCCAATACTAGTATTAATACCTTTTGGGCTTCAATTTCAATTCATCTTACTAGTTGGGGTGATGCTAGATCATCCCCGTATCTATGTAGTCTCATCATTCCCTTTTCTAGCTCTCAGCACAAGGTGGAAAAGGACACATAATTCCAAGGTTTTCCCAATTGTTGTATAAACTTATTAAAAAATCCTCACGTGCAAGTTTTATCCAGCCTAGCTTTTGCCCCTGATAGGTGGTTTTGCTTTCGCTGAGAGATACCCATCTTGCTCCTAAACCTTGGATCCAACTCATCTGCCTTCCTTTGTTTTCAATCCTGTTCTCATCATAGCTCCTGTGGGATCAAAGATGTATTTGGGACCCTTTTGATGCCTTAGAGTTCACCAACAGAGACTCTAGGTTACTGAGTTTGGGCAAGATATGGGTCTTGGTTTTGTCTAGCCACCCTGCCCCCAGAAGGTTCTGAATTTGTGCTGAAAATGAATACAGTAGTTACAGACTGAATTCTTGGGACAGAATAGGATCATTTTGTATTGTAGCTCTCCTCATTACTGTGTGACCACAGGAAAGGGACCTAATGTTTCTGATCCTTGCTATGTCATTTTGTTTAATGGGCTATTCGAATATTCCTCATAGGATTCTTATTATATAGAAGAAATAACAAGTGAATAGTACTAAGAGTCTAGCTCATGGCAAACATGAAATTAGAGTCTATTCTATGCAATTGGGCAGATTTTGTTGTAATTGGAATTATTTTTGTTTCTTTTGCTATGATTACAATGAGATAACAATCTTGTCCCTTCTTCTGGGACACAGATTAGTGGGATATGTTCTTCCCTAATTATGGCAGATATTCAGGAAGATGTTAGAACTGCTGCTCATGTTAAGTCTATTATTATATCATTGGGCTAAGCAAGTCACATGCTTTATATTTCATTATTTATGGAAAGAATTGAAAAGCACCAAGGCAGACATGATAAAAGTGGAAAAGAACAGTAGGCAGTTTTATCAAAATTTACTCTATGTGCACATTATTCGTATCCTGTGAGACCAACTTATTGCTATAATTGTATGAAAGGAGGACAGTTTTCATGATGCTTCACTAGGAAAACGTCCTTGGGGAAGTTGTGGGTGCAAACAAGCTGAAAGCCCAGAGGTAAGATGAGTTAGGAAGCTGAAGGCACAGAGAAGTTCAGCTTTATCCTATTTCAGTCCACTTGATATGCAGTTTCCCTTATGCCATTTGTTGGAGAGATTATTCTTTGTACAAGATCTATTCTTGATCCCTTTGTCAAAGGTAGGTTTCTTTACCTGATCTCTGTTCTATATCCTTGGCCTATACATTTACTTTCATGTCAGTAACTCATTGGGTGTAGAATTATTGTCATGTGCCAGCATACCTACATGTTACCTACTTTCAATTGATCATGACAGCTGTAGCTTTCCCCCTCTCCCACCCTCAATTTTGCTTTGACTCTTCCGTGTCCCTACTTGGTTTCACATAAGATGCATGATTGCATCATCTATTTCTGTAAAAATTATTATTGGAATATTGATAAGAATTGCCTTGAATCTGTAGGATTCTTTTGCCAGTATGGACACTGGAACATCCTAAGCCTTTCAGTTTGTGAATATGCAATGTCTTTCCATTATATCTTTTAGAATATCTTTTAGAGTTATTTAAAATTGCTAATGTTCAGGTCTCCCACTTTTTGATGAACTTCATTCCTAAATGTTTTATTATTGTTGGTCTGACTGACATTTTTCTTAATTTCTATTTTAGATATTTGATTGTGTATCAAAACTTTTTGATGCATGATTGTGATATAAGTGCTTTTTATGTGTTTATTTTAGAACCTGAAAATTTAATGTGTGTGTGTGTGTGTGTGTGTGTGTGTGTGAATATGTAAGTGGGTCAATGTGTATGAGGATATTTACATTAGGATTTTTGTGTCATCTTTAAACACATATAGTTTTATTCTTTCCTTTATGATTCCCATGGATTTTCTTTTCTTTGCCTAATTGCTCTCCCAGGACTATTTTGGATCAAAGTAGCTAGAACGGGCATTCTGACCTTGCTTCTGATCTTAAAGAAAAAAAGCTTTTTATGTTTCACTATGTTTCATTGAGTAAAATTGATTAAGTATTTAAAAATAAGACCTGAGACTTTAAGACTTATAGAGCAAAACAAAGAGAAATGCCTCCATGACATTGAACACGACAATGACTTCAGGAATGTGACAGGACAACTGCAAGCAAAGGTACACAATTAGGGAAGTGGAGCCTGCTCAAATCAAAGGCTTCTGCACAGCTAACAAAACTACAGAGAAAAGGCAATCTAAGAGAAAGGAGGTATCAACGCAAACCATATATCTGCCAAAGGATGGGTAACCAAAATATATAAGTAAGTTTTGCTAATTTTCATTGTATGGATGGTATATGTATACATACACCACCTGTGTGCTTGGCCCATAGAAGCCAGAAAAGGGGCTGAATGTCCTGGAACTGGAATGAAAGATGATTATGAGTACAAGGAACTGAAACCTTCTCCTCTGTAAGAATAGCAAGTGCTCTTGTGTTCAGCCATCTTTCTAGTCCCCTATAAACAATTCTTATAACTCCAAAGCAAAAAAAAAAAAAAAATCAAAAGATCCAACTAAAAATGGGCAAAAAAATCCACAGCTACCAGGTATAGAAAAAGAGGGTTTGCTCATTCTTATTGTCAGGAAATTGCAAATAAAAGCCACAATGGGATATTACCTCATACCTTAACAATTAGGTGGAAAATGTTATTTTAGTCATCATCATCATCATCATTGCTATTGTTGTTATTGGTTAAAGGTGTACATGGTATGTATGTGGAGATCAGAGGACAACTTCATGAAGTCAATTCCCTTCTTATGTGTCTACATAAGTTATAGAGATCAAATGGAGCTAATGTCTTTATCTGCTGAATCATCTTGCTGGACATTCACACACACATATAACATACACACACACACATATATATACATATATATACATATATATATATATATATATATATATATATATATATATGGGCAAAATATGGAGTATTATAGACTGTTGGTGAGACTGTCGAAAGGTAGAAATATGGGAAGCAGTAGGGTAGCCACTAAAAAATAAAAAGGGTTACCATGTAATTCCCAAATTCTGTTTCTGATTATATAACCAAAATAATTTAAATCAGAATCTCAAAGAAATATATAGGCATTATATTCATTAAAGTAATAGTCAAGGTGTGGAAATAGTCTTTCATCAACAGATAAATGACTTCATAAAATACACATCTGACTGAGTGGTAGTGTGTGTGTAGACTATCATTCTGTCTTAAATAGATACTACTATTTGCAACAAATGCACTTTATGAAGTTTAAGCTGAGGAAAATATGCCATTTACATGAAGAAACAATAATATAGGATTCCATTTATATGATGTGTCTAAAATAGTCAAAGTAACAGACTCAGACACTAAATGGCAACTGCCTGGCTTTGAGAAAGTAGAGAAATCATCCTCAGTGGTAAAACGCTGCAGCTTTGCCTGATGTCTAGAGCTTTGTGGTACAGTGCTATATCTATAAGTGACAGTACTGCATTGTGCTCTTACCTCTTTGCTATGAGAATGGATCTAATGTTATATTCTTCCCACCATGTAGAGAAATTTAAAATCATGTAGAAAAAAGTACAAAAATGAAAATTTAAGGAATATTTTGAAGGATGATGAGAACATTTCTGAAAGACTGACTTCTAGGATAGAGCCTTGAAATGTTGGGTAAGTATTTCATTTGACGCTACAAAACACACACAGTGAGGTGATGGTTTAAGAAACCTTTTTCTATGTCAACAATACATAGAGAATCCTGTGACCATCTTCCATGCGATTCATCAGTCTGATGACAGGGCAGAACTCGGCTATTAGACCAAAGATAGGACATTAAAAATGTTACATCACATTGAACAGGGATGTTGGTCTGCTTAGGCAATCCCCACAGTCCAAGGTACCATTCATCAGACTGCGAAGTTGGAGCTGATCTTCTGTCTCAGAGTGTGGAGAATATCACCCATGCTACTATTTTAATTTCCAATCAATATCCATCTTCTCCCTAGACTCTTTGTCTTCTGCTTTTCAACTCCTTTACCAAAATCTAATCTTGAGGACACAGAGTCAAAACCCACCAGGTCCTGGTTGATAAATAGCTGATTCTTTGATCAGATGAATGAAACTTAGAGACACAAAACTATTGTCTGTGATGGAAGAAGGAGCGTGAATTGGGAGTAAACGCAGGGTGGAAAAATGCTGGGAGAAAAGACAGCACCATTTCTGTAGTCTAGAAAAACTCATTGTGAACCCACAGGAGCCTGGCTGTGGGCAAATTTATTTAGATGAGTTTGTGAGTCGGGAATGAGTAATGATCTGAGGTGAGGAGTGGAGTATAAAGTACAAAACTTGGATATGCCACAGGCTATTATTAGGCTTTTTTTTTGCCAGCTTCAAAAAGGAATATGTAATTTATTTTGTCTCATGGCTTAGGAGTTTTTTTTACAGCACAATGCCGATACTCCCTGTCAACAAATAAAATAATGTAAAGCTATCTTTTTATAGTAGAGGATGTAGGCAAAAATGCCTATATAGTTTCGGTAGTTACTGTCAAGCATGGGAGGACAGTGATAAACTAAAGTGGGAGTGGATTGCAGTGGCTTTCCTAGAAAGTACACCTTACATCACCAAGAGTGAATGCTGAGACAATTGTGTCTATGATGGAGTGGAGACCCAGGGTTTTGGCTTCCCAAAAGTGCCCATGAGAGCACATTTTGCATGTAAACCAATAGTTTAATAAGCTCATGTCAGAATACATTATTCAGAGGTTTGAGCTCTGCCCTGTAACACACAGAGAGAAACATGTACAGTATTGGAGTTAGCATCACGTAAGTGGACCCTGTAGGTTGCCTAAATCCTGACTCAAAATTTTCATATGATGTATAGCACCCATACTTTATAGATTTAAGGGGTCTGACATGTTCAAAGTCATCATACCTATGATGGTTATTTGTCCATTAGCATTTGACTGACTGTCTCCCATGGCACTGAGTCATTTATGTAAAATGACTTCCTTTTTATGACTGTTTCTTTAGACTCAGTTGGAGTCAGAGGTGACTTGAGTGTGACTTTTGGACTAAGCTTTTCAGGAGCAGCAGTAATTTCTGCATCTTCTGTCAACTGAGTATGAGCACTACAAGGAAATCTGTCATATGCACTCAGTTAATTGTTCTTAAGCTCTGAGCCACCTCTTCAGCCTCTGTAGTTATCACTTCAAACCATATTATATGCACAGCTTTCACCTGTGCCTGTCTTGTCCACCTACAGGTTGAACACAGTTCTGGTGAGGCATGGTCCTATTACTTCTCTCTACAATTCTACAACTGTACAATATTATCATGGACACTCAGATGCAGAATAAACATTTTTAATTGGATATATTATTTACATTTCAGATGTTATCCCCTTACTCCACTCCCCCAGAAACCCCCTATCTCATCCCCCCTCCTCCTGCTTCTATGAGGAAGTGTCCCCTACTACCCCCCGACTCCCACCTCTCCACACTCGAATTTCCCCACACACGGTGTCCAGCCTTCATGGGACCAAAGATTTCCTCTCCCACCTATGCCCGACAGGGCCATCCTTCCTTACATATACAGCTGGAGCCATGGGTCCCTCCCTAAGTCCTCCCAGGCTGGTGGTTTAGACCCTGGGAGCTGTGGTTGGTTGGTATTGTTTCTCTCCTCATGGGGCCACAAATACTTTCAGCTCCCTTAGTCTTCACTCTAACTCCTCCATTGGGAACCCCTTAATCAGTTCAATGGTTATCTGTGAGCATCTGCCTCTGAATATCTCAAGCTCTGGCAGACCTCTGAGGACACAGCTATATCAAGGCTCCTATCTACATGCACTTCTTGACTTCCACATCAGCATCTACCTTTGGTGACTGCACATGAGATGGATACCCAGGAGGAATGAACTCCAAACGGCCCCTCCTTCAGTTTCTGTCTCACACTTTGTCTCCACATTTGCTCCCCTGAGTATTTTGTTACTCCTTCTTAGAAGGACCAAAGCACCCCCACTTAGTCTTCCTTCATGAGCTTCATGTGGTCTGTGAGTTGAATCTTGGGTATTTCAAGCTTCTGGGCGAATATCCAATAATCAGTGAGTGAATACCATGTGTGTTCTTTTGTGATTGGGTTACTTCACTCAGGATGATGATTTCTAGTTCCATCCATTCACCTAAGAATTTCTCGAATTCATTGTTTTTAATAACTGAATAATACTCCATTGTGTAAATGTACCACATTTTTGTATTCATTCCTCTGTTGAAGGACATCTGGGTTCTTTCCAGCCTCTAGATGTTATAAATAAAGCTGCTGTGAACATAGTGGAGCATATGTCCTTGTTATATGTTAGAGCATCTTCTGGGTATATGCCCAGGACTGGTATAGCTAGGTCCTCAGGTCCAATTTTCTGAGGAACTGCCAGACTGATTTCCAAAGTGTTTGCACCATCTTGCAATCCCACCAACAATGGAGGAGTGTTTCTCTCTCTCCACATCCTCGACAACATCTACTATCACCTGAGTTTTTGATCTTAGCCATTCTACTGGTGTGAGGTAGAATCTCAGGGTTGTTTTGATTTGCATTTCTCTGATGATTAAGGATGCTGAACATTTCTTTAGATGCTTTTCGGCCCAGAATGAACATTTCTTAAGTGAGGTCAAACATCTAGAGTGACCTAGCTCCAAAGTGATGGAAGCAGCTGTGAGGTGAGGAAGTTACTTCCTTATGACTGTTTCTCTAGACTCAGTTGGAGCAGAGGTGATTCATGTGTGACTTTTGGACCAAGGCTTTCAGGAAGAGCAGTAATATCTCCATCTTCTCTCTGTCAACTAAGTATGGGCACTATAAAAATGAAGTGAGAGGAAGCTGAGCAAGAATCACTGCATGTAGGAATATTGCCATATGCACTCACATGGAGGTGAGCAATAATGAGCTAATGAATGTCTGTCTAGTTCCACACCATCTTCTCTTGGCACAGAGATTGAATGGAGTATGGTGTGAAAAAAAATGCCACATGGCCTGGAATAGGGGCTGGAAGTTTAAGTACCTCTTCCCCACCTCTCTCTAATAAAAATATTTGACATAGCAAGCTTTAGGAAATGCCAATAATTCAGAATGATTACTGGAACCTAAAAAAGTACTTTTGCTTATCTAAAATAGATATATCCTATAATTTTCAAAGAAATTTTACACTGAGTTACTTTATAATAATAGTATCAGACTAGACATACTTTACTGCATTTAAAATAAATGAGGGGAAAAGGTTTTTCAATACTTGAGTGATAATATGGCCCAATCTCCTTTATCAGTATAGCCTTAGGGCATGCACACATGAACACCTAATTATGGTTTTCAGTGAAAGAAGGGAAGGATGGGTGGGGAAAGAGGATAGAAAGTGACAAGAGGCTGGGGAATGGAGGGGATTAGGGCAAAGCAGAGAGGGAGGGAAGAAAAGGGAGGTTGAACACTTTAAAATCAATTTTTATTTTTTTTTTAAGCAATGAGTAGTCTTATATTCTCTTTTGTGCTTTTCTATGCTTGTAGAGGTGAGAGTTGAATCCAGGGCCTTATGCTTACTAAGCACACACTCTACAACTGAGATACAACTGTTGATTTTCACTGAAGCCTCAATATGTGCTGAAACTAGCTGTGTAAACTCTGAAGTTTAGGATGCACAGTCTGACTGGTTGCCTTCTCTAATCTGTCTCTTTGAAAGACAGAGAATTTGAGGAGAGATTGGAAAAACTTTGTATGGCCTCTTAGCTAGTTAATAGTAGGACCAGTATTAGAACCTACTTGTAGTTCTCATGACTTATAATTCTCTCACCTTATTAAAAAGTTACCACACAATTCCTGTGATGATGTTTATGGCTAACATGGAAACATATAAATTCTTAGGTAAAATTTCTACATAAATCAATATATGTGATTATGACCCAGTGACCTCCAGTGACAAACTCTGCTAACTTCAAGATAAAGTTCAGTCAGGTCCCAGCATTAGTTTACATTTTGGTGAAATTAAGTCCAGGATTTAGCAAATCCTGGAAAGGGAAGGGGAAATGGAAGAGTTTAAATACTTCATGACATCTCAGTTTCTCTACTCATACACATGGCCAAAGGCAGCCTATAATCTTACCCTATGCCTTCCCTTCTTCCCTTCCCTTCCCTCTTCTCTTTTCCATGTGCAGACAAAATATGATCATCTATCTCCCTGCTCCTGCTACCATTTGAATACATACATCCCCATTGTGATAGACTGTGTCCGTATCCAGTTGGGATTATGAGCCAAAATAAGCCTTTTCCTCCTTCAGTTGCTTTTATTCAGAGTATTTGATCACATCAATAGGGAAATAACTATGGGAGACGTGGAACCACTGTTCTTCCTGTGGTTTGCTCACAATTCTCCTGGAAAATCATCCACTCTGCTAAGTGCTTAGTGTTCAAAGATACATATTTTTCATACAACATTAATTTTGAATACAAGCCAATTCACCACTTCATCTGTTGCTCAGCTGAAGAAAGCAGTCTGTTCTCATACTGGAGCAAATGTAGCCTGTGTCGGCTATGCTTATCATTAGTATTATCTCCTCCAATGCAATATCTTCTGAGGGGGCACAGATGGGTGGTTCCCGAGGATTGATTGTGTTTTCCTAAGGAACTGACTTGATAACTCAGTCCTCTGTTGATATTAGGCATCCCTGATCTGATCCCTACAACATAAGTACGGTAGCAAATTTCCTCTTGCAGCATTAGCATGGCTAAGTATCACACACTTTAAACTCCATTAGAGGTTTTGTAACCAGGACTGAAACTGCACTATTTGTAAAGTGCACGGATAGCTATTGAACAACTTTTAAGATTCCTGTTACAATTAGGATATTTATAATATAAAATGTGCATACTACTTATTAATTTAGTTTCTCAGATGGTCTCAAATCAGGCTGGTCTTGAACTTGCTGTGTAGCTGAGGATGCCCTTGAAGCCTGATTCTCCCATCCTTCTATCCCCCAAGTATTGTAATTGCATGCATGCACCACCACACATGATTTCAACATGTCATTTTGAAAAATGAAGGTATTTAAAATAGGTCAATAATATGGATCAGAACAGACTATTTTTCCAAGATGTAAAGGGTGATAGACTTCAAGGAACAGTGGACAAATAGACAAAGGTCCTGAATTCAAAGCTGAGCTCTTTCATCAACAGTTGCATAGGATTTGACATGCCTATTACATTATCTGAGACTTGATTTCATTAACCATCTTGTGTGTACATCATGATAATCATCTCAAAAGTTGCTTCCAAATTTATGTTTTCTTTCAGTGTATTCAATATGCTTTCTTTTTATTTCTGAGAGTAAGGACAAGAGAAAATATTTCACTAAATATTTCTCTTCACCCACCTGCCACATTAAAGATCAGAAAGCAAAAAGCCAAATTGGGCTTAAAATTTGGTTCATTTCCTAATTAGAACTTTGATGCTGTCTTACCTTCTTTGCAAGAATGCTTTTGTGTTTGCAGGTGCAATCACTTACCAGAATTCAACTTCACTTTTTATGCCCAGCAGTCTAAATGGGGGAAATCTTCTGAATGTTTTTCTGTTCTTGCACTATGGCTTTTATCTAGATGGTCTGTGATGCTTTCTTTGACACACAGGGATCCTCCTCTACTCTTTCTTTCAGGATGGTAATGTCCTTTTTGGATGTCATCAAAATCTCATTATGATGTTGAGAGATACTGCCCAAATCTGTCTGCTTTTTCAAGAATCAAAAGCAAGAAGAGTAAATTCATCTTAAGAGCCAAGGTAAAGGATATTTTCTGACCTTGAGTTTATTTTTTCTTCTACCAGCCTGAGAAGCAATAAAAACAAAACAAAACAAGAGAAAAACTGTCCTGTAGCCATTAAGGTGAAATTCCCCAAGTTTTCGTAAGTATAGAGGTAAATGAAACATAAATATCTAAAGGTTTTAAGGTGGACAGTTTCAGATTAATAAAATATTCTTTTCTACAACCTTTTGACTTGTTCATAAAGAAAGGAGCGATCTTTATTTGAAACATATTGAATAATATTGAGGGTAAAATCTAAAACCCAAACCAGAAAGAAAGCACAAACAAACTTGTAAATGATGGTCATTGTAAAGAGAGGATATAGTTATAGGATATGAATTTTGTGTATGCCAGAGTAGATTATGTTCTCCACCTGCCTATCATGTTTCTTCCTTGCTTTTCAGGATTTCAAGTGGCAAGCATGGGGTCAGTGCTCATTTCTAACAATCTCTTAGAATGCAGATTCTCAAACTGTGTTGTAACCAATTTGGGATTGCTTATCAGATATCCTGCATATCAGATACTTATATTACAATTCACAACAGCAGCAAAATAACAATTATGAAGTAGCAATGAAGTAATTGTATGGTTAGGGGTCACCACAACAGGAAGAACCACATTAAAGGACTAAAGGAAGGTTCAGAACCACTTCCTTAGAATATGCCTGCTTTTGTTGCTCTTCATCTTTAGCCTCCTCTTCAGTTAATCTGCATATAACAGGTACAAAAGAGTGATTAAAGTAAGCTAAACATTGTTGACCTTTTAAGAATATATATAGTTTTAATTTATAATTAAAATGTCTTATATGGGGAAGACTAACTGTTAAATGTGAGGCCATGCGAATGGAACAAAATGTTCTAAGCCGAGAATATGACAAGTTCTAAACAATTCTATGGTAGATGAGAATCCAGAACCCATGTCCAACAATACTTGGATGGCAGGAACTTGAGATTGGATGGCCAGAGACCTAGAGTAGAACCGAACAAGAAAAATCAATGAAATGATTCCTAATGATAATCTGCCATTCATATATTTCAGTGCCTTGTCCAGTGGAAGCTTCCTCCAGCAGCAGATAGGAGTGGGTACCAAGACCCACAGCCAGACACTATGCAGAGTCTAAATTGGAAGTTTCCACCTGCTCTCTCTTCCCATAAATGGGGAGGGAAGACTCTAGGAGTCAGAAGGGATGGAGGACCTAAGGAGAACATGGACCATAGAATACCCTAAGCAGGTCTCACATGGGCTCACAGAGACTGAAACAGCCAGTGGAGGGCCTGCATGAGTCTGCACTATGTCTTCTGCTTACATGCTGTGGTTGTTAGCTTGGTGTTTCTGTGGTAATCCTAATAGTGGGAACAGATGTATCTCTGATTTTTTTTTTTCTGTTCTTGAGACTCTTTTCTCCTATTAGGTTGACTTGTTCAGCCTCTATATGAGGGCTTTTCCTTGCCTTACTGTATCTTGTTTTGTTCTGTTTGGCTGTTACTTTTGTGAGGTCTGCTCTTTTCTGAAGAGGAAATGGGGATAGGGGCTTCTCTTCTTTAAGGAGAAGGGGAAGAGGCAATAGGAAGAATGATTTATAAGGGTGGGGCTGGAGGAAAGGAAGTCAGGAGGCTGTTATCAGGATGTAAAGTGAATAAAACAAATAATAGTAAATGAAAGTGAAAAAAATCCTTCAATTTGGTATAGTAATGCATGTAGGCAATCCAGCACCTGGAATCTGAGGTAGGAGGATAGTGAATTCCGGGGTAGGCTGGGATACATAGAGAGATGCTGTCTCAAAAGCCAAAGAAAATCAAGAAAAGAAGATACATCCTTTTGTTACGCTGTAAAACCACCAAATGTTAAGTCCAATTGTCAATATAGGGATGCTTATCAAAGGAAGGTAGTGGGGAATTTAGCTACCATAAAGAGAAGGAAAGAAAAACAATGAATAGTTTCTGAATATAGAGTAGAATCCAGGGGAGTTTACTTCTTCCAAGTGCTTGGAACTTAACCTCTGGTGAAGTGTAACAAGAGTTTTGCTCCAATCTTAGCACTAACATTTCCATGACCGCTCTTGCCACAACCTTTCTCCTTGGTCCTCATAGCATCACTGTGCATCATGGGCTGCTGTTGCTCTTCCCCTTTTAAAGCTACTGTAATTACACATAGTGAAGGTGTATGATAAGCTTTGGTGACAATCCCCATATGTTTAGGCGGATGCATTACCATGTTCCCATTGGGACAAACATTATATTAGTTACTTTAAAATTATGATAGTTAAACATCTCACCCTGATGCATGAATTGAAAAATTATAAAGTCTGGTCTAATACTATATTTCTGATGCGTGGCGAAAAGCATACCTTAGATCTAGGAACTGATGGACCATAGGGAAATAGTAAAAATCAACTTCCCTCCTCTTGAAACTTTGAGACTAATAAAAATAGCATGGAGTATGTGCAGAAAGGAAGAAGAGTGCTCTTTGGAACAAGGAAGGAGAGTATAAGAGGAGGTTGGGAAGAAATAAAGGAAGGAGCAAAGACGTGGGTAAATAAATGGAAGAAGAGGAGAATTAAAACTCTGTTTCTAGGAAAGAGAGCAGCAGTTGACAAATACGGACCAGCAGCAAGGAGACAGGTTTGATATTGTCTGTACTCTTTGAGAGGAACGGAGGATTTGACTTTTGATTTTGCAGATGTCTCCTTTTAAAAATAAAATTATTAAGCTATTCATTTACCTTAAATCCCAATCACAGCTCTCTCTCCCTTGTCTCTTCCCAGTCTTTCCCTCTCATCTCCTGTTCCCTCCAAACCACCTCTATCCAATTCTCTGCAGAAAAGAGGAGGCTTCCCATGGATGTCAAACATTCTTGGCATATCCTGTTGCAGTAAGATGAGGTGCATTTTCTTCTATTGAGGTAAGACAGGGCATCCCAGTAGGGGTAAATAGTCCCAAAGGCAGGCAGTGTAGTCAGAGACATCCTCTGCTCCCACATGGAGACCCAGCTGCACAACTGCTACGTATGTACAGAGGACCTAGGTCCATCCCATTCATGATCTCTGGTTGGCAGTTCATTCTTCATGTTTACCTATAGGCTTAGATTAGGTGATGCTTTTGGTTTTCTTGTGGTGTCCTTGACCCCTCTGGCTCTTTCAATCCTTCTTCTCCCTCTTCCACAGGATTCCCCAGTTCCACTTAATGATTGGCTGTGGGTCTTTGCCATTTCTCCTTTTGGACACATCAAATATTTTAATAAACGTTGTGTCTATTTCAGCTGAGTGCAGCTTGGAGACGGGCTGATGCTCGGGCAGCCAAAACCTAATCGATCCATTCTGAAGCAGTTCATGAATCCATCCACACATTGAGAGCCTGGCCTGGATGAGAGGAGGTGGTCATGAGGCCTGGGCTGCAGAGGAAAATCTCAGGCATATGCATCTGAAACTGAGAAATCAGGTTGCCTGGGATTGTTATATCACTAGAAATAGTTTCAAGCTAACACTTGAAGAGAACTGAATTGAATGTATTTAATACAGAAATGTACACTAGGGAGATGCTCATTTGAGCCAGGAGAAAACACATTCTGAGTTTTATAGAGGAAAATCTACTAGTGCTTCGTGTGTGTGTGTGTGTGTGTGTGAGTGTGTGTGTGTGTGCGCGCGTGCATGTGTGTGCCTTATCTCTATTCACAGGAATTTTTTTTTTTTGCAAAAGGTAGAAATGGAGAGTAAAAGAGGCTGAAGGAAAATCATGACTCCATGTTGCTTCATATCTAAAGCTCATTCATTTGAACTTAATGTTCTATGATTTTGAAAATGTGCAGATATTTGGGGTCCTGGATAAGGCATGGTCTATAGTTTCCTCTAGAGTTCAGGAGTAGGTTCATGATGCTGGTTTTGGTTGTGAGTGGGAGATGAGCAGGTGCTGGATATGTTGAGCCTGGTTCTTCTGGTATGTACTGTGGTAGAAGTGTTAGTCATTCTGAAGCAACTGTGGTAAAATTGCTGCTTTCTGCCTCTGTCATCTTGCGTCTAATGGTGACATTAGCCATAGCAGCCCCAGGGTTGGCTGGAAATTTCCTCTTAATGGACATGTTGGTTAAATAGAAGTCCCCTATAGATTCCAGACATTATATAAAATTATGGCAATCACTTTTCTGAAAACCATCCAGAGTAATTCTGTGAAGTACAGAGGGATCTGTGATTGATATTATGCCATTTGACAATCAGACTTTTTCCCTGTGAACGTCATCTGTAGATATAGATGGTGTTTATATGCAAGACATGTAAGTTCAGCCCTTATATGTGCCCTTTGTGCTCAATTATTATCCTCTGGCATTAGTTCAGGTAATAGGTTTTTTTTTTATATTGAATTTTAAAGGAGTAAGAATTTTAAAGATATCACATACAGGAGTCTCTATGTCCCATAAAACAAAGGCTGTATAGATAGGCATCATTTGTCTATTTATCATTCAACTCTCTCTCAGTTTGGTCAGAAACTCAGGCTGTTCCCAAAAGAACTACTACTCTGTATTCAAGTGGTTCCAGTGCAATTGGATCAAAAAGGCTCTCTCCTAGGACCAGCATGCAACTAGAGTGGCCAATAAGTGTATCTGTGTAGTTCAGGCACACACAGGGTCAAAGCGAATAAGCTTTAGATGTGAATTCTGACTTCTGAAAGGTGAGGTCCTAGATGGAAGCACAAAAGCTTGAAGTGTCAAGAAGCTATCTTGTACAGTATGGAACAAACCGACCTGAAAGTGAAATTTAAAAAGGAGAAAGGAGAAGTTACAACAGAGATCAGGGCAGTCATCTGGAAAAAGAGGGTTTGAGAAAGACACAGATAGATGTCAGGGAAACTGGCAGGAAAGGACAGAGAGATAAAAGGATAAAAATACAGAGAAAAAAAGAGAAAAGGTAAAACACTAGGGGGGGTACGCGCGCGCGCACACACACACACACACACACAGGATGCAGAAATAAACACACAGACACGCAGAAATATAGAGAATACATAGAAATAAGCACACAGAGAGACACACAGACAAACTCACATACATTTTAAGAGTCAGAGACAGGGAAAAAAAAAAAGATTCACCTGATACCTGCTGGTATCTTTGGGACTCTTGATACTGTCTGTATGAAAAGTTACATTTCAGTGCTGGAGAGATAGTTAAGTCTGTTAAGTAGTTGTCTTATAAGCATGAGGACCTCTGCTTAATCCCCAGAGCCCATACAGAAATGGTTGCTGGCAAACATTTGTAAATCAGAACTGAGGAGTCAGAGACAGGTGGATCCTCTGGGCTATCTGACCACTTAATAAGGTTCAGATTAGAGACAGCTTCTATCTCTAAAAGCAAGGTGGACAGCATCTGGCACCAGAGCTTGTCCTTTGGCCTCTACAAGCTTCCCCAACACATGTGCCTCCACATATGAACACAGGTACACACATATACAGATATGCCCACAAAAGACCTGAAACTATCTCATCATGAAAGGTCCCAATTCTAAGAGCCTATTCTTCTTTACTTGAACCAAATTGGCTAGAACCCCAAAGAATACAAACTTAGAATTCCATGCTTCTGACTCCATTGTGGTTACTGAACCAACTATGTCCTCATTTTATCTCCAATTCCTCAAGCTTCTCATCATTTAAAAGCCAGCAAGGATACCTGCTCCGCTTACTTCTGGCTTCGGATTTTAAAGATGCTATAGGGTTCATGGACATCTTCCTAGATCATCATATCATAGTCTCTCCCCCCCAACCCACCCCCTGCTGTCTCTCTCAAAAAAAGTATTTGTGGCTAGTTTTTAACATTGGAGATTTAGCAGAAAACAAAGATGTGGCAAAGCTAATCCACACAGGTGAGCTTTCTAAGGTGGCAGAAAACTGCTCTTAAAAGTCATCACAAATTTGGGTTCTTGATATTTCTAATGGGAGAGACTTGCTTTGAATAGATGTGAGTATTGTTGTTAAGGACACATTGAGGAAATCAAGTAGAAAATTAGTGTGATCCTCCAGCCCCACTGGCTTGGGGGTTTTCCTTTTGTTTTCAGATTGTAAGTTGTTTTCAGATAATAAGAAAGGGGGACATTTAATTTTTACTGATTTGGCAGGGTTAAATCTTTGGATAGAAAGAACTGTGCTTCTTGGACCTTAACCTTATGACCTAAACCTTATTTGTTTCTCTATTGGTATCCATTGTCAGTAGTATGGCTGTAACCCCTTGTGTGCATAAGAAATAATAGACAGCAGTTATGACCAAGTTTTCCCCCAAGTCCAAACTGAAGAGTTCTGGATGGAAGTAATATGTATGTACTATCTCATACATATTAATCAGGTCTCTGTTACTATAATGGAATATATGAGACTAAGTTTTTACAAATAGACCTTTAGAAGATGATACTCACACTATAGCAAGAATTAAATATGGGAGAATAGGTAATATATATCTGATATAAGGCGATAGAATAGACATTGCATTTCCTTTATATTTTTTCTTACTTACATATAAAGTAGGCATTGAACTTCATCTTATAGATGAGGATGGTGAGGTATAGAGAATTTAGATGAGAGGTTTCTAGACCTTGCTGCAGAACAGCATGATCTGGGGTAGTTGCTTAAAACTAACAGTTGTCTTGGCTTAAGCCTCAGAGATTAAACTTCCAGAGGAAGAAGGAGCCTACATGGATAGAGTTAGCTAAGCAGGTGATCCAATGTGCAAATCACTTTGGCTGATGTGGTATTCAGCCATGGCCATGATAATAGTGCTATAACACCAGTACTTATTCAAGATCAGCCTGTGTCAAATTCTGTACTCCCTATGTTTCTTTATTTTTTGTTGGTAATCCTTCAAGGCAACTTAAAACAACCATAGATATGCTTTATATTTTTTCCTACACAGGGAATTACACCAACAGATATTAAATTACAAATGCTGTTGACATTTCTGGCCAACTGGTAAAGAAGCATCTTGCTTCCCATCTAGCCATGGTTTTGTTGAACACAGGGATAATTAAATGCTCAGTGTCCTAGACCAGTTGGCAAGTGACATTGAGCCAGTTATCTGCTTGCAGGAGAAATTAAGAGAACAAAACACATTCACTAGAGTGTGGAAGGTCAGCTCTCCTTAATAAAGGGTTTGCAGCTATGTGAAATTGGAAAAGAAATGATGTATTCTGAAACTATTTTCATTCCATTAGCTTAAGTCAAGAAGAATAAAGGCAAATGCAGTTTCAAAGATTAGCTTCCAAATCTGATGTGCACTGGAGGGGAATAACTGACTTTCTTCTACCAATCACACCCCCCCCAACACACACAATACACTCAGCTTGAAAATTTGGAACCGGAATGTACATAGCTGTTGGTAGCTCATTTCATGTTGCTCTGTGACATCACACAGGTTTTCCCGAGCTGTGAAAATCTGTCAGTTTCATTCTGCTTTCTTCTCTCAGGCTAGATATCATCAGTATCCCACCCTTTCTGGTGAGATGTATATACAGTGTATGTTATTGTGCATGTGGGTGTATGGATCTGTGTTTGCATGTACATGTGTGTATATCTACACGAGGACACCAGTGGCTGATATTGGTTATCTTTCCACAATCATTTTTTTTATCTTTATCATTTGAGACAGCATTTCACTGAAGCTGGACCACATCCACTGAACTATCCTTGCTGGCCTGAGTTTCAGAGACCCTCTTGTTGCCTACCTTCTATTTCTGAGTTTACAGGCATGTGTGGCCATGCTTAAATTTTATGTGTGCTCTGTTGTTCCAAACCCAGGTTCTCATGTTTGCCCAGCAGGTGGCTCATCTTCTGATGTGTCTCTCCATTTCCCCATGTTTATACTTTAAAAAGGAAATAAAATAACTACCGGTTGCTGGTGCCTTCTGCCATTGCGTTTGGTGTTGGTAACAAGTCTGCTTGAAGGCACTACAATCAAATATCTTTACATCGTCTGTGTTATGGCTCAGAAAATTCTCTCATAATAGTGTTGGCTTCCTGAGAGTTTCAGGGTGAATATAAAAATAAAATAAAGGAGGGAGATTCCAACTACAGACATCAATGTGATATCTTGAGTCTTTTCCTAGAGTCCAGATTGCTCCTGGTTTAATAAGACTGCAAAGACATTTTCCAAGTGTCTATCTTTTTAAGAGTGATAAATGCATACTATATATATATAGACTCCCTCTGCTATCCATGGTAAACAGTTCTTTGCGGCTTTCAAAATATCTAAGATATTTTGAAACAAAGGCTGAGAACTTGCTTACAAAACTCCAAGACTGTCTAGTTTATACAAAGAAATAAATCCATGTCCCCACCACAGCTAAAATTCTAGAGATAAAAGAGTAGGATAGATGATTAGGGATGCCCTTGATATACACCGATTGGATTTTGAAGCATCTGCAGCTAAGTATCAAATGTCTGGTGTCATATGGCCCCTAGGTGATATAGGTGTAACACTATGAAGTCTTTAAATAAATGGTTCTAGTATGTTTTAATAGGATGCCCTCATTATTAAGAGTATGTGATGGATACTGAGTATCCATCCCATTTGCAGTCACCAAAGGTAGATGCTGATGTGGAAGTCAGGAAGTGCATGCTGATAAGAGCCTGATATGGATGTCTCCTCAGAGGCCTTCAAGAGTCTGACATATTCAGAGGCAGATGTTCACAACTAGCCATTGAACTGATCATGGGGTTCCCAATGGAGGAGTTAGAGTGAAGACTGTTGGAGCTGAAAGGGTTTGTGGCCCCATGAGGAGAGCAACAATACCAACCAACCACAGCTCCCAGGGTCTAAACCACCAGCCTGGGAGCACTTAGGGAGGGATCCAAGGCTTCAGCTGTATATGTAAGGGTGGGGGGCCCTGCTGGGCATAGGTGGGAGAAGAGATCCTTGGTCTCATGAAGGCTGGATGCTCCAGGGGGTGGGAATTTGAGAGTGGGGAGGTGGGAGTAGGGGGGTAGGTAGGGGTACATTCACAGAGAAGCAGGAGGAGGGGTGAGGGGATAGAGGGTTCATGGGTGGGTGGGGATGGAGTAAGAGGATAGCATATGAAATGTAAATAAAACATCCAATTTTTAAGAAAATCATATGAAATTAAACAATAGTTCCAAAAAAAGAGTATGTGAAGAGAATCCAACAATTATTTTTTTCACAAGTGATGCTTTTGAGCCAGCCAGTGATACATCTTTCTACTGAGTCCACACTATAAGCATGGCATTTCCAATGGTTAATGGCAAAAAAAAAAAAATCTCTGAGCTATAGTTTATCCAATGGCTTTCCTTCAGCTCTCATGAAAACTTACTTATATTTTTGGCCACCTAAACATACATGTATTCTGTTTTTCCTGGTTGCTTTTATTTCCAAACACCTTACACTTACCCTTTACCACTACATTTTAAATCTAGATTAGGATTATGCTGAGTGTTTGTTTAAATATTATCCTATTTCTTGTTTGCTCTCAAAGTAGACAGAAAGAAATCCCTATAGTTCACAGAGGAAGAACAAGCTCCTTAACTGAAAAAAAGAAAAAAAAGTTAAATAATACCAAAGGAAGAAAGGGCAAGAGAGCATCTCCCTCTGTATTAGTTCAACTTAACATCTTTTTTAGTTTCTTCTAAGTGGACCAGGTATCTTCATCTTCTCAATGGGGTAGTTAAGGTGTGTGTGCATTTGTATGTGTGTGTGTGTGCGTGTGTGTTCCTTTGGGGGAAGAAAGTGCAACTGTCAATAGCTCTGAGGGGATCTGATGGACAAGAAATCCTAGAGTAGAAGTGTTGGAAAATCAGATGTCTCAGTGGGCTGTGGCTGAGTAGAGGGCAAAGTGGTAAAATCTTGCCTAAGGATAATCTGCTAATATTATCAACATATATTGTACAAAAATATAAAATATTTCCTCTAAAGGATCATTTTTATATCAGTAATATAAAATCTATAAGAATATTTTTATACATTGATTTAAATCTTTATGTCCATGAGTAAACTTGAGGATTTGTCAGATCTGCTTAGAAATCTCTATACAAGATTCTATTACTAAAAGTACTGTTCCTTAATAATTTTTAATGATGGGGAAATGATTGTACTCAATGAAGCACACAGTCACAAAATGATAGAAATGTAATACCGATTGTGCTGAAAATGAGGTAGTGAAAAGACTACACAAATGCTATGTGGATTTTGGTTGATTTGTTCTTTCTTCTTTATATTGTCTATGTAAAACACACATGTAAGCTAGTAAGGTGGTTCAATGTAGAAAGACACTTACCACCGATCTTGATGACATGGATTACATCTTAAGGGCCTACATTGTGGAAGGAGAAACTGACGCTGACTAGTTGTCCTCTGAACTTCCACTTTATAATAAGTCACCCTGTAGTCCATTCTTTGTAGTTTAGATACACATGTCAGGGGGTGATAGAATCTGTTTTCATGTTGAGAAGTGCTAGGTAAAGGGAAGTACCAATTATTCTTAGGTCCCTGGGTATCTAGGATGGGGTAGATGGGTTCCAGTCAATCACATTTTCCTGGAAAAGTACTGGAGGACCAAAAAGAAAGCCAGAAATCAAGGATATCTAGGAACCAGAGGACCATGCCAGGAAAAATATAACTTTTTCAGTGTTATCTCTGATGCCGGTTGTTGGTCAGGATTCAGGATTCAGAGAGGGGTATTCTGATTGGATATGCTGGGTCTCCTAAGAGACCTGAATTGAGCCAGACAGCAGGTAAAAAAAAATTATAGTATAGCAGCTATGGTTAATCTTCATTGTCACCTTGACTGGCTATAGAATCACAAAGGAAACCTATCTCAATGTGTGCATATGAGAGTATTTCTTGAAAGATTTAACAGAAAAGGAAAGACCCAACTAGGATATGAGTAACACTATAGCATGGACAGGATGAGTACCACCATTTAGTAAGAGGACTCTCGAAGTTCTTCCACCAAGACAACATACAGGATTTCTGCGTAAAGGTGTGTAGCCACTAGGAAGGAAAAAGGATGCTGGGAAGCATGGGGAGAGAAGTAAGGCCATTTCTCTATCAAGTAATCTCCCTGGGCAAGAGAGACATAGTTACTGTTGTTCTCAGAGAAGATCAATTGGTGCTAGAATATAAAACAAATTGGAGGTGGAAAGATGGTTAGGAATACTCTCTGTCCTGAGTGAATATTAATGCTAACTTCTTGTGGCAAGTAGACATCTTAAGTGAGGATCCTCAGATTGTGCTGGTGTGTCCAGTCTCTGAGACACACAGTGACTGTGTCTGTCCACCACAGTAAAGTATATGTCATGCTGGGTGAATCCGATGGTTCTCAGTTTAACTTAGGTATAGAATACATTAGGAGACACAGATGCAGAGAGCCAGTCCTTGCATCTGCAATAACTTAATCACATTGAGCCTAACCATGTCTCAAAGCCCTCAACTATACAGAATTAAATGGCTCCCTGTGGGAATATTTATGCCACACACATTCCCAGGGAATACTGAGGGGAAACTTAGTAACACAGAAATTCAGCAAACGCATATACTCTCAAAGCATAAATGTGAGTGAATATGGAGACTTGGCTGAGGGCCCCTTTTATTTCATACCTCCACTTGTGAGTTCAGAGCCTACTTTGTGTTTAAGTGCTTTTGAAAATCATGTCATGCAGGCTTGGGGACTTGGGATTACAAATGATATCCCACATGGCCCATTATTTTTAAAGCTCTAACTCAAGTGTGTAAATGCCCATGCTTCTAGGCAGAATGATTCATGCTTCTCCTATGTGTTTTCTCCTTTGAAGGTTGAACCAATAATTCTGCCATGTACTTTATTAGTTTCCTCCATCTTTCTTCTCTGGCCTTCTACCCAAAGGCTTCTTTCTCACTCCTTTGCTTCAGCTTCCCTCTTCCTCCAATAAAGCCACCTTTACAGATGCTGACACGTGTCACTGGAGCACTTTTTGCTTCTTGCATTCATAACTGATCTATGTATGATACCTCCAGCATCTTCCTATTACTCACATTGAAATGCTCATGCTTCCTTAGCTCGGTCAGTGATGCTTGTATGTCATCTTCTCTATGTGTGTCAAGCATTCATTTTCCACTCTTACCACCCAGTCTCCCTTTTTGTTTTTTAGCCTACAAGTATATTACACACAGAAGTTAATAGCCTCTATTTTTCTCTCACTTTTCACTTTTGTAGACTGTTATTACTATTATTGGTAAAATTTTCAAGTGAAAATATCAATTTCTTATTAACCTAACTAGGATTCAAGGCTCTATTACCTTTTCAATTTACCTCTCACAGTGTTTATACCAACCACTGGTGCCTAACAATTTCTAACTACCGAAAAGCATCTGTCTGTGTTTACTTATTCTCTTTCAACTGTCTCAAACTCCCTAACTTCATTTCCTCCCTTTGAAGCCTTGAAGATCATAGAAATTATTTTGCAAACACAATCTTGGCTTTAGTGCATTTTCTGATTGTTGAATGTACATAGTCCTTACCCTAATGTCTATGTGATATTCTATCATTTTAATTTGATACAACTTAAAGTATTACTTCTCTATCATTAAAGAGTTCCTGAGCCAGGAAGTGGTGGCACATGCCTTTAATCCCAGCACTTGGGAGGCAGAGGCAAGTGGATTTCTGATTTCTAGGCCAGCCTGGTCTACAGAATGAGTTCTAGGACAGCCAGGGCTATACAGAGAAATCCTATCTCGAAAAACAAAAGCAAGCAAACAAGCAAACAAACCAAAAGACCAAAAAAACCAAACCAAACCAACCAACCAACCAACCAACCAACCAACCAGCCAAACAAACAAAAAAACAGTTCCTGATACTGGTTTTAGTCTCAAAAGTATAATCTCTCTTATGAGTTGTAATTTTAATAATAACCAATGTAAATATCAATAGTGACATTCATTACATGATTTCCACGTGCCATTTATTGTCTACAGTTTTGTATACATTTTCTTATATGTCTTCTTTCCAGCACTGGATGAAGTAGGTGTGTTATTATTGGTCATTTGCAAGAAAAAGAAGTCAAAGGCTAGAGCCACTAGTCTGGGGTCACAGAATCAGAAAGTTATAAAATTCAAATCTGAGCCTTGACTTTGTTGAAGCTGAGAATAACTCATAAACCAGTTCTCTTATATCCAATTTCTCACTCAGTGAACTGATATTCATTTCATACACATTTGATGCAAATTCAATGTAAAACATTATCCCTATAACTTAAGTGCATTACTATGATAAGCATAAGTAAGCTGCAGAATCGCAAGCTACTTTACCAAAAGAGTCTGTTTGCAGTAGAGATGCAACATATCCTCATTAATGATAATGACATTAAGGATGACAGTGAATTACCTTCTTCTCTTTATTGAGAGGTAGAGTTTACTTCTACTTCCTTGCATCTGATTTGGTTTTAGAGACTGGCCTTTTTTGTAATATGGTAGAATAGTTTCCATTCCTGAAGCTCACGGGATGGGCAGGTTCTACTTTTCTTGGACTGTGTTCTAGAGGAGTCCCTCGCTTCCAGTAAAGGAGTCTAACTGGTCTGAGAGTGCAACAGAAGCCATAAACAGATAGTCAGGAGGACAGTCTCAGCTAAGCTTTCTTGTCAGCTTGCTATGGCACCACGCTTATGCGTTGATAGGGTTTGTCAGCTGATGGTGTTGGAAGCTTGGTTCTAATGTGTCAGTATTATGAGGTCATAGGACCATTAATGGAAGGAGCTTAACAGAAGGTGACCAAACATTAGAGTCAACACTCTTGAAAAAGGGTAACTAATATTTCTAGAACCCTAGTTAGTTCCTCTGAGAGTTGGTTGTTTTTAAAAGAACTAGACTACCTTCTTCCCATTCTGACTTCTGTCTTACCCCTCAATCATTATGTCATTTGCCATGTCATCACTCAAGGACCAAGCAAATCATGCTTAATTTTGGACTTTCAGCTTCTAAAGGTGTGAGCTACTGAAGCTATTTGCTTCATATATTACGCTGTCATGTACATTTTGTTGTAACGATGAAAAGCTGACTAGTCTGTGAGTAAAGTCATGATGCTGCCCGACTCAACTAGACTATCTGCTAGCTAAACAACAATGAACAACTTCAAAGACAGGAATCTAGAGACAGAGCCAACCAAATTCTGCCCAAACTCCAATCCCACAAAATAATGAGGCATAATAAGTTTATCAAAGGTACAGAATTTTTTGAGTTAATCTGCTATATGTGCAGCAATTGATAAGTATAGTCTTCTAGAATCACTTGACCAATAACTGAAGACTGCCCAGCTTGATTGTGTGAGCTTTTTGGTTTCCATATTCTTTCTCAGTTAGCTGCATGTGTCATTTTCTCTTCAAGAGACTAAATGCTTTTATTTTTACAATGTATATTGCACACATTGATTATAGCACAATTTATATATTCTAGTTTATATTTCCTTCTAGTTGAAGCATTGCTGAAAACTGAATAGAATCTTACAATGCTAAATTTCCATGGGAACTATTTTGTGTTGGGCTGAATCTGAGTCAGTTTTCAATATTTGCTTTAATAGATAGTAGTCAAAGATAAGGGGTCATATAATACAAATATTTATTCCAGTAACAATAACTGTTTGTGGGAGAGAAGGAGGCAAGGAAGGTGAAATCTCCACAGAGAATTCTATATGTTTTACTTAAGGGCCTGCCCTCCTTATTTATCAGTCCTCAAATGACCTTGCTTTCTGACTGTAGAGTGTATCAGCTTCCTGGAATGTCTCTCGTGTTCATTAGCACAATATTGATCTCTTGAGTGACCTCCATTACTCAGTGTCTTCCAAGAGTTCTTTGAGAAGCAAAACAAATTGTTACCTCTGGCATGGTCTGCCTGTTCCTCCTCCCTCTTACAGTTAAAATTATTTGGTTGTTCAGTGATCCAGGAACAGTAGAGTGGAGATCTATCTATCTATCTATCTATCTATCTATCTATCTGTCTGTCTGTCTGTCTGTCTGTCTGTCTGTCTGTCTGTCTATCTATCTATCTATCTATCTATCTATCTATCTATCTATCTATCATCTATCTCTTTCCTATTACAGTAAAGTGGTTTTCAAACTTCCTAATGATATGACCTTTTAATATAGTTCCTCAAGTTGTGATAACCCTCAACTATAAAACAATTTCACCACTACTTCATAACTGTAATTTTGTTACTGTTATTAATAACAAAAATATCTGATATGCAGAATATCTGATTATTAACTCCAAATGGATCATGACCCATAGGCTGAGAAACACTGGTTTAGGTAGAGCTGTGCCATTTTTTACTCCCTTAGCAGTTAATCTACTGTGTGGGTCAATGACTTGACTAAGAAACTGCCTCATAGGAACGCAGGGTTTCCTCTAGGAAGAAAGGCTCACTATAAGCCTTGCTAAAGAAATAGGTGTGATGATTAGTCTTTTTAGAAGATACTGTACTTTCCTTCTTAGAATCACCTCTCCCTAGCAGTATGTGTAGAGCACAGCTATGTTTCTTCATAAACCTGATTGCTTTTCTGACTTACTCAAGAAAGCATAACCTTTTCTTTACTAATTCTGTCTTTATGTCTAGGCATGTCATTCCTAACACTTTGGATTCCTCTGTTTCTCTAAATATCCCTTCCCTACAACCATGTGAGAGCTTTTCTGTCATATGTCTGACCTCCATACTGGCTCAAATAGCATGCCTTTAATAAGGATGTCCCAAGGGAGAACACCAATTTCCCTCTCTCCCAGATTTTAGCTATTTTTTTTATTTAGTACCATTTTGTTTCTGTCTGTCTGTCTCTCTGTGTCTATGTGTCTCTCTCTTTGTGTATTTGTTTATGTGTATGTTTCTGTGTCTGTGTATACGTGTGAATGCTCATGTATTCATGCATGTGTGGGAATACATGCACACATATGTACAGGTACATGTTTAGAAGACAACTTTCACTAGCTTTTCCTCAGGTAGCATATAACTTTTTTTTAAAGACAAAGTCCTTCACTTGGGCATAGAAATCATGATAAGAGTTAAAATATGCCACAGTACCTAGCTTACCACTACAGCAATATCTTCTAGAACTTGTGTCTTTTTAACCCACAGAGAAAACTCCCTCCAGAAATCTTTGTGATGATTCTCTGAACCCCTTGAAAGGCCCAAGCCTGAGGTTGTGTCTTTCCCTTTCTTTATGCGCTTTTGGATCTATTTGTATATGACTTATAGGTAAGCTGTATACTCTACACCAAAAAATATGCCTATACAAATTTATTTTCCATGTTCTTAATATTCACAGAGGGTTTAGTTGTTCTCTATCTTAAATGTCACAAATGAAATAGAAACTTTGAGTGGCATTCCACAGAGCTAGTTCTTGATTTAGGTTGTGTTTAACTTCCTGCTGTGTACAACTGGTATGCTTATTTGATCTTGAAAAATTACTTGACCTCTATGAATCACGATGTTCTACCAGAGGAAACAATATCAGAAACTAACTGATGAATTTGAGAGAGGGAGAAAGCAAGGGAGTAGTGCATCACAGGGAGTTGAAGGAGGGGAGGGAAAATGATGTAATTGTAATTGAGAAAAAATAACAAAATATTATTGAAAAATATCTACAATGTTGAATAAGATAGTCCATTAAAGGAATCTGTCAGAAACTCTGATCCTAAATTCATTTGGTGGCTATATCATCATTTCTATCATGGACTGACACATTGTGATCAGTGGGGTGAGAGAAAGGAACAATATGCTTTTCCCAACTTGAAGCATTATACCACCAATTTTTAGACATTTGTATATCACTTAGCATACCATAATATAAACTCAATAATAAATGTGACTCTATACAAGTGCTGATGGCATTACATGTGAGTGATTTTCAACTCTTGTTGGATATTGGTTTTAATGCTTTGTCTTATACCAGTTCCCCAAAGCATTTCCAGACCTGAGGGTCCCTTGTCCCAGATGGCTTCAATTGGCAATAAAAAATATCTTTACAGCCAGTGGTTGAGCACAGAGATGGGGCAAGGCTTTTAGATTGTGTGGGCAAGGGACAGAGAGAGAGGGGAGAAAGAGGAGAATTGCCATGACTTGGAGGCAGAGGGATCAGATTTAAGAGCTGCAGGAGAGAAATCATCCAGCAAAGTATGTAGAAAGCAGAAGCAGGCAGGGTGGCTGCTCAGAAGGTAACAGGGCAGTTAAGCCAGGGCCACCAGAGGGGAGTGTTTGCTAGCAGCAGGGAGTTTTAGAAGTGCACAGCCATTGAGTTAGTCAAGGCATATCAACATTAGATGGTGTGTGTGTGTGTATGCCTGTGTGTGTGTGTGTGTGTGTGTTTATGTTCTGTGTCTTTCACTATTGAATCTAGAGAGCTCTTGGGAGGGCACAGCCTGTGTGTGTGGGGAGGGGCAGGGGGAGAGGGAAGGAACCACAGTAGTTTAACTAATTCACTGCTACAACCTCTGATGTAACATAGCTATCTGAAGAAGAATTAGAAAACAGACTTCCCAATTTTTCTTAAATATTATGAACACAATTTTGCTCATGTAAGAGCCAAGAATACATGTTTTCAAATGTTTTTCAGGTGATTTCTAACATCGAATTGTATTTATTAGCTTTCTAGCGCTGCCATGACACATTAGCATAATCTGGGAGATTTACAGTGTCAGACACATGTTTTTTTTCTTTTATTGGATATTTTCTTTATTTACATTTCAAATGTTATCTTCTTTCCAGGTCATCCCTCTGGAACCCCCCTACCCCATTCCCCCTCCCCCTGCCTCTATGAGAATGCTCCCCCATCTACTTACCTACTCCTGCCTTCCTGACCTGGTATTCCCTTACACTGTGGCATTGAACCCCCACAGGACCAAGGGCCGCTTCTCTCATTGACATCAGTGGCAGAAACATGCTCTTATAGTGTTGAAGTTAGGAGACCTAAACTCTGAAATCAAGTTGTCAAGGGGAATTTCCCCTCTGGAGATTCTTCTCCCTCTAGTGACTCTGGGAAGGATTTTTGTTTTTTGTTTTTATTTTCATTTCTTTTCTTCTTTATAGCTTTTAATGGTTATTAACAGTCCTGTGTGGTCTTTGGCTTGCCTGAAATCTTCCCTCTGTAGTTCCTCTGTAGTGCCCACTGTGAACCTTGTATACATTTGACTCTTCTGCTGCCGAACACCACCTACAGCATGAGGGACAACTCTAGTTCAATACAACTTAAGTTTTTTTTTCTTTAGCTCCTACCATGTATAATCTTTGGTTGGTGGTTTAGTCCCTGGGAGCTCTGGGTGATCCAGTTAGTTGATATTATTCTTCTTATAGGGTTGCAAGGGTTGCAATCCATTCAGCTCCTTCAGTCTTTCCCCTAGTTCTTCCATTGTGGTTTTGGGCTCAGTCTGATAGTTGACTGTAAGTATATGCATCTGTCTTAATTAGGTGTTGGTAGTATCGCCCAGAGAACAACCATATCAGGCTCCTGTCAGTAAGCGCTTCTTGGCATCAGCAAGAGTCTGGGGGTTTGGTGTCTGCAGATGGGATGGATTCCTAGGTGGAGCAGTCTCTGGATGGCCTATCCTTCAGTCTTTGTTCCATTTTTGTCCTGTCTTTCCTTTGGACAGGAATATTTCTGGGTTTAAATTTTTGAGATGAATGGGTGGCCTCAACCCTCAATTGGGGGCCATGCTTACTGCTGGAGGTGGTCTCTACAGGTTCTATCTTCCCTTTGTGAGGTATTTTGGCTAAAGTCATCATCAGTGGCTCCTGGGAGCTTCTCACTTCCCTGGAGTCAAGGACTTTCTCATGGCTACTCCAGTTGCCCATGCCCCTCTGCTACTTGTTTCTATTCAATTTACTGATCCTCTGTAGTTCTCTCCTGTCTCTTCCAATACCTGTTTCTGCCCCCCCCTTTCCCTCCAATCCCCTCTAACTCTGTTTTATTTATATGAGTACACTGTAGCTATCTTCAGAAACACCAGAAGAAGGCATCAGATTCCACTACAGATGGTTGTGAGCCACCATGTGGTTGGTTGGTGGGACTTGAACACAGGGCCTCTGGAAGAACAGTCAGTGCTCTTGACCGCTGAGCCATCTCTCCAGATCCAAATACAAGCTAATCTTAACTTCATTACTGTAATGGTCCTATTTATGAATAAGAACACATTCAGATCAAGGGAAAATATTGAATATATTACTTTTGGGGAGACAATTCAACTCATCGTATTACTTAGAGTTAAGAATCATTATTTTACATTCTATGAAAATAAAACAATGATCATTGCCACCACCATTTATTAAGCACTTGAAAAGAATTGTGTCAATTTACATGATGAGTACATTGTTTTCTCATTCCAGGTGTATAAGAAATTTGAGCTAGGAACCCATGATAGGTGACTCTAAGGTCCGAACTTGAGACTATCAATTTAACTACTATTACAAAGATTGATAAAGATGACCTTAGATGCTTATGTTATCTCCTTGTTAGCCTTTATTTTCTGTACTGATGACCTATGGTTGGAAACTTTATAGCTATAGGGTATTTATTCCAATATTTAAGCAGGTAACAAAATGAGGTAAGAAGAGCCTTAGACTGGAAGTCTGGTTTCCTACATATTGTTAAGACATTTTGTCTCCTGAGCCACAGGCAGAACCATGTTTATGCTATTGGAAAGGTAACAGAAGTAACCTCTGCCCATAGGGACTTAATATTGCCTGGGTTGATATTTAAAAATGATGCATGGTAAACTTCAAATGAATGGTGTTTTGAATTGTTCCAAAAGGTAGAATTCAAAGACTTACTAAAGTTGCAAAAATTCTCAGAAACCATTTGATGCCGCTCATTCTTTTGATGTGTTCTAGATGGAAGCCATTTCTGGATTCTCCCAAAGTAGACACAGTCAGCATTCCAGAGTTTCTGAACATCATTGATATTCTCTTACCATGTTGTCCCTATACTCAGGCAGCTTCCTATCTACCACATTCAACATTTTCCTCCCAGCCTTGTAACATTGTTCTCATAGTTTGTGAGGTAGGTACTCCTGAGAACCTCATTTTCAGACAAAGTTATTAAAGTCTAGAATCTTTAGGTTTCTTGCCCAAGATTGTAGATTTGTAGGATCATGAGCCCTATTTAGCTGATTATTAAATTCTATTTCAACTACTTTTTGGTACTGGTTATATTTTTTAAATCCTCATTTAATCATTTCCTTCATCCTTGTATTACAGGCAAAAAAGAATATGGTCATTGTTGGACTTATCACTAGGAATGGCTTTGAACAGCATGGGGACCTCTGAGAAGACCATGGGAAGAAACAGACAAATTTTGGTTTTGTTTTACTCATTGAACTTCCTAAAGATCCATAGTGAAGCACTGTCATCTGGTGTGGTGCCACCTTCAGACACAGGAACTCGTGACAAGACCTTGGGCGAGGGCTGTGGAGTTGACCAGAATATCCTGCCATCACAAAACACCTGAGAAATTAGGTAGAATTAAAATCAAATAGAAACAAAAACAAACCTCCCAAAACTTACCCATTTCAGCAATTTAGAAATTGGCTAAGGCATAAGGCAATCTGAGGAGCACATGTGCTTAAAATCCCAATGCTCTGTGGGTCTGGCAGGCTCGACTGTCATGGAAGCTTTTCCAGGATGGAACAAGTGACAAGGATCAGCGGCGTTGGTGTCCCAGTGGAAGGAAAAATGAGCAGATTTGAAGAGGTGGCCAAGCTCGGCAATGCTTTCAGTAAACATGAAAGATGCCAGATAAACATGGCTAATCAAGCTGTAACTTGCAGTATGGACATAGTATGTATATTCTTGGCTGAGGCAGCATTATCTCCGATAGAACCTATATAATACCTAATGCAGTTGCATATTTACACCGAACCACTGGTGGAGGATAGAAGATTCTGTGGTTGAAGATGTTTGAACTTAGCATTTGTTCAACTATTTGCTAGAAACTAAATTGAGAAGACCTTGAAATGACTTATAGGAAGCAAGACAAAAGACTGAAGGTATAGATGAGGCAAGAAGAGTGAGAAGAGAGAATAGAAGGAAAGGAGAGAGGGAGGGAAAATGGAATAGAGGAAAGAAAGGAATGAGTGGAGATATCAGGCTACACATCCTAAGAGAGGCAGATTTCAGTTAGTCAAAGAAAATGATTAAGTAATAACCCAAAGAAAAACAGTAGTAACAACATTTCAGGAAGGAACAGAGACTCAGAGTAAAGATATGATACACTAATTTACATAAAGGTATCACTTTCAATAAAAAGTTATGAGACCCAGAGTCAGAAGAGTATGTACCATGCTCAGGAGAAAATATATGTTAACACAGTCAATGGAGCCTGATTCAACATATTTAAAATACTTGACTTAGTAGATAAACACTTCAAAAGTAGCTACCATATTCAAATAATTAAATGGAGCCATGGGTAAAACAATGAAATGAAAGTGTGACAAAAAATGAGATGTAGCTTTCCATAAGGGAATAAATAAAAATGGAAAAAGAACAAAAATGAAAGCTAGGGATTAAAAAAAAAGTAAAGCAACTGAGACAATCGGAAGTATTCGATGGAGGAATCAGTAGAATTGAGCAGTAGGATCAGTGAAGGCAAAGAGAGAACGAGAACTTGTTCAATCTAGAGAACAGAGGAGAGAGTTGAAATGAGCAGAGCCTCAGAAAACTATCAGACACTACTCAGATATACTAAGTGGCATCTAATAGGAGCCTCAGGAGAAAGGGATAAAGAGATAAGATCAGAAAAAAAGCATATTATAAAATAATGAGAACATTTCTGCAAGTTGGTGAAAACCATTAATGTGCATATCTTGAATGTTAAGTGAGTGCTAAGCAGATGGGTACAAAGAAAAGCACCCATAAACTGATCAGGGTCAAATTGCTAAAAACCAAAGCCAAACACAATGCTGCATAGCTATAAGAGAGTCTTGTAATCTTTGATTCACATCTGTGCATGAAGACATATTCATAATCTCTGTCTCTAGTGAGCAGAAGCATAGGTCTCATTTCCATGGAGACATGAGAGCTGACTGGGACCATCTCTTGACCAGATATCTTAGGATAATGTACAGATGGTATTAGCCTGTGACTATGAAATACAGTACTAATAATGTAGAGAACAGGTAAGAACCAAACCCACATAGCTTGGCTATGTGTCAAACAGTTGTTCTAACTTAATGAGTATATTTAGGACAGATGCTTTGACTGTGAGAAAAGTATCATTTGCTTCTATGCATAACAGTAATGATTAACACCCTCTCCTGCCCACCATGGCAGAATGTTCATACCTGGAATGGGCAAAGACCAGGTTATTAATGGATTGACTCCTAACTTGCTCAATGAAGATTGGATCCTTATCCTAATTTGTCTATCCCCAAGTCCCATGATTGTCCATTTTCTTGCCAGTGTCCCAAACCAAGCTGACTTCTTTATGTAGGAATTATTAAGAGCAAATTTGAGAATTACTGCTCAAAGCATGGCCTGTTTAGTAATAATTAACTGTAAATTCAATGCCCAACACTTTGTACCATTCCCCCTCCCTAATTTTCTGGAACAAAAGTTATCTGTTTTCATTTTGAATTTTGCAGCCCAGATAACAATCTCTGGGAAATTGCCTCATCCACCAATATCTCATCAGCAGTGGGTCTTGCTGTGTGTGAAATAGGTCATAAGCAGAGCAGATCGAGAGAATGGGAGAATTTCCTGCTTTAATCTTCTTATTCCCCTTATCCTCAAAGGGTATTACCTCAGCAGGATTCAAAGAAGGCCTCCTGATGCTGATAAAACTCTAGGAGGTAGAAAAAAAAAGAAAGAAAGAAAGAAACAAGCTCAAAACCAAATTCCCAGCTAGCAGGAGAAAGCAGAGTCTAATTTCTATCAATAGCATTGCATTGCTCATGAGTAACTTAAGGTCAAGGGGCTGATCTTACTTAACTTGTGCCTTTGAGTATTTCCACAGAGTAGGCATTCAATGGCAAAACATCATTTGCAGAGTATCTGTTGTATCATATTGTAACTGGGCTTGTGTTTAAAACTAATGAATTGGCTTCTGGGTAGTATTGTGTGGGGTATGCGACTTTTAGGGAACACGTTTCATCAGCTGGAGATTCTTTATTGCCAAAGTCTGTCTAGTTTCCTTTATCAATCTCCATCATTGCCAAACACACCCAGAACATTTCTCAGTGCATTGATACATATTGGTTCACCTTTAAAAAATATTCTTATTGTATGTGTATGAGTGTTTGCCTGTATGCATGTATATACTTGTGTGTTTTATATCCAAAGGGGCTAGTTTTATTTACAGTAACTGGAGTTACAGATGGTTGTTAACTGCTAAGTAGGTGCTGGGGAGCAAACCTGGGTCCTCTGCTAAAGCACTGAGTCATTTTGCTCTCTATTTTTTCCTTCTTTTTAATAGATCAGTATTTTTAAATGTGCTGTGCAAATAGCAGCATTTAAGTACACATATTAATAACTCATTTCAATTTGCCAAACAAATTGAAAATCATTTCCTCAAGTACTTAATTCCCTTCCTAATTCCTTATTAACTGAATCCCTAAGAGGTTTGTTCTTTTGGCTTTCCTGTTTTCCTCTCCACAGTGTGCTTAACCTTTCCAGTCCCACTCACTTCTTATCTACAGGAAGATGAGAGGTAGGGCAGAGAAGATTTATTACCTTCAAGGTTTCCTTTATATGAAATATGTTAGTAATGTCCACTTCTGGTCATAAGGTTTTCTGCTAGCAATAGAACTAGAATTTATTAAACCCCTGCTGGCCCCAACATTGTGGATGTAAGTCTGTATTTTAAGCTCAAAAAATGTTTTACATGGGGACTGGAGAGATGACTCTACAGTAAAGAACACTGGTTGATCTTCTAGACGACCTGGATTCAGTTTCCAGCATTCACATGGTTGCTTCTCACATCTGTAACTCTAATTTCAGGGCTACTAGCCTGCATAGGCACCAGGCTACACAGATACGTATACAGGTGAAACACTCATATACATAAAAACAATAAGTTAAAAAGATGATTTCTTTTAACAGTAATATTTGAAGTGTTCAACTCTACTATATTGACTCTCAAACTTGGTTATACATTGTTGTAAATAGCAGAGGGATTTGAAAACTGAATATTACTGAATAACATTCAGTAATATTAGATACTGAATATTACTCTTAGAGAATTCAGATTAAATTGGTATGAGCAATTAACAAAAATCCCTAGGTGATTTTAGTAATCAGGAAGTTTAAGAATTTTATGTCTGACATGTGTTGCATGTCCATTATTGTGGACCTGTTTAAATAGAATGCATCATGTGCCTATGCTCTGTAAAACCAGGAGACCAGAAGATAAATTTTAGTATCTCTATTTTGCAAATGGAGAGAATCAAGGAGTGACAAGTTGTTCAGAATTATTTGAAATAAAATATTATTCTTTCTCGATGCCTGCATCATGCCTTATGTAATAGTACAGCACAGATGACCATTACCTGAGATTAAGCTTCACTTCTGCATTCTTAAACCTATTCACAAAAAAATATTTTCATTAAAGCAACTTTATTTTTCTAATTACAAAAATTAGTCTAGCCAAGCACACTCACACTTGTTTTTGTGTGGCATTGTATTGGCATATGAAACTAAGGCAGTGGCTGTAGGGGGATCTATCCAAGCACACAGGCACACAGGAGCCATTGAAGAGAGACCTACAATGAAGTGGAAGCAGGACTTGGGGCTTCAATGTGTCTCTGTGATTCTTGTATGTGTGTAACACATTTTGTTGAGAAGTCAAGACTGGGCCCTTAGTTTAAGCTGTATGTGTGTTCTCTCTCTCTCTCTCTCTCTCTCTCTCTCTCTCTCTCTCTCTCTCTCTCTCTCTCTCTCTCTCTCTCTCCACACATGTATACATTTATGTGGATGTGGTATGTGAGGGTAAGATTGAAGACTGGATGTGGCAGCTAATGCCTATAATCCTTATACTACAGAGGCTTAGGCAGAATTATTGTATCAGGTAAGCCTAAACTATTGTCTCAAGAAGCCACTGATGTATGTATATAAACATGAAACATAAGAATATTATATAATATTTGAGAAATGAATATAAAATTTTATAGTTGCTATGTTTATCCTGGTTAAGTTGAAATTGCTATCAGTTCAGGATTTAATTTTGATAAATTGTGTTTTGTCATCTTATGACAAAAATTGTCTTTCAACTCAGCTTTCTTTAATCAGTATATACCTATTTCTGTTTGTATTCTTTTTAAATGTCTCATATTTTAAATGTGTTTAATTTCATAGAGTCATACTGAAAATATCTTTCTTTTGGTGGCAAAAATAACAAATTTTAACTGTCATTACTATTACACATAAACTGATTTTGGACAGAGATTGGAAAACAGTCTCACTATGGTATTCACACGAATTTAATAGTTCTCAGTGATAGGTTCTAGTCTAGGCATCTAATATCCATGATCTAAAGCAGTTCTTGGCAGAATCCTTAAGCAGAATTATCATTCTCATTTACAGTCAAGAAACACAGGCCCAAAAGATACACAATCTTGATTGTCTGAGATACCCAAAGACTAGAGTCAAGCCCACAAGCATTTCCAAAGCATCATACATTCTTATGATATACACCTTAAACTTGGAGATTATGCACTATACATTTCTAGCCTAAGATTCTTGTGCTTAAAAAGGTAAATCACTCAAGTGCCATGCTTTTCATATGTGAACAAATCTCAAGTTCTCATTCAAGTATGTGTGACTCCCGTAATTTCGAAGCATCAACAAGATCCTCTGACCTTGACATTTCAGTTTTTAAATAAAATAGAATGTCCAACAGAACCAACTTCTCATTGCCTTTCTATTTTTAAAGTGAAAGACTAGATGATATCTAACCAGAGTTGGCATTATAATGGGGGTAGAAGAGACTTTTGTCTCAAGTATGCTCTGATTAGCACCTATCAAACGTCTTCCTCTTAAAAGGAAGAAGAAGAGAGACTGATTAAATATTCCTTCTTCAAAATGCAATTAACCACAGTAATGACTGCACTAAGTAGCAGAAGTCTACAGCAGAGACACAAGGCATAGCAGAAATTATTTCTCTTACTAGCTCAGGAAAGCACAGTGGTGCCTGGCAAGTGTGGGGACCATTAAGATAAATACTTAGGCTTTAATGAGACTTGAACCAGGCAAAATCTGCTATACCATGCTACTTACTTGTGGACAGCCAGGGGAAAATCTAACATGTACAGTGGTAGAAAGACTCATTGTGTAAGAGATGCCCTTGATGTGGCTTCTTGTACACAGTAATTATCTCCATCATGACATCTTAGTTTGTCATTAGAGAATTATCTAGGACAAAGGAATATGTATATGAGGGTGATTTCCCTTACATTTTAAACATATTTTCATTGATTTTTTTAATGCACCCTGATCATATTCACTTTCCAGTTCTCCCAGGCTCACTACCACTTTTGTAACCTCCCAAACAATAGAAGAAGAAAAAATAAGAAAAACAGAAAGAAAAAAAGTGTTGTCCATACACTCACTGGAGCATGGTCAAAATCTCAGTGGCCAGCCCCTTAAAGAAAACTAAGTCCTTTCTCACCCTCAGCCCCTTCAGAAGCCATCAACTGTGAAGAGCTACACATCAGAATCCCTATCACAATTTTTAGGGGGAGGCGTTAAGTTCTATTTAGTAGCTGTTCTGAAATATATATTGCTGTTAACCATAGATTATTATTTTATAAAACTAATGATATTTTATTATCTTTAATGTAGTCGTCACATGGCATTACTGAGAGTTCTATTCAATGGCTTTCTGTCTAAACTATGTTTTTTGAGAGTGAGTCACAGAAGCTTTCTCTGTTTTTCACTCTCAATGGTGAGTCTACAGTCATGCATATTCCTCCAAAAGAAGCTTCCTTCCTTGCCCATTATAGCCAATGGTAGCACAGATCATGTTTCCGGCCACAGCATGGGCCGCACACATTGACATTCAAGTGGCAACACAGACCATAGACATCCCTGTGGTCTTTGTTGGTAACATGGTTTCCCTAGCATTTCAGTCCAGACTAACGCCGGTATTGATGTTGCCCATTTCTTCCCTGCTGTTTGAAAAGGTAATGCTGTGGGGGCTGCTCAAGGGAGTCTACAGGGGATTCTAGGAAGCTGTCTACAGCTTAGCATGCAGCCTGCTCTCCAGACCAGGTGTTCTAGGCACTAGATCTTTTGCAGATATTTAGCAAATCAAATCCGACAGCAGGAGACTGTGGGCCTGACATATGATAAACACCCTCTGCAATTTAGCACTTTAACACAGGGAATGAGCTAGCAAGATGAGTTAATTGCCAAGCTATCAACCCAGCACTCTGGAAACCAGCTGAGAATTGTCTAAGAAATCTTGGGATTCTGAGGTAGAGGGAAGACTTTAATGCAGGGAGGAAAAAAAATCAGTGGAGGAAGTCAGTGGAGGAAATGCTTGGCAATATTACAAGCTATATGAACCAAATATGATCAGCTAGAAGTAGAGGAAACCAACCAAAATTTTGGAATGAGAAAGAACTCAAAAGGGAAATGGACATGAGGACTAGGCTGAGTCTAAGGCAAAGGATGAAGACCACAGGGCTCATCAGTGAGAAAACCATGGCTGAAATGCTGATGCTTTGAGTCTGAATTCTGTGTCCACGTCCTTGCAACCATACAAACCCGTTATCTGTGCTTCTACTCTTAAAATGGACCTCATGGAATTCGTAATAGACAGGACCATGTTAATTATGGCATACTTGTTTAGAACAAGCACTAGTTCTGTCAATTTAGACAAATCATGTAATCTTTCTGCACCTTGGGTATCTTATCTATAAAGTAGGTCCATTCCAAATGTTCTTTGTGATGATTAAATAACTTAATCCATGTAAAAAGTAGGCTATATTATGAAGTATGAATGAAGATAAAAATGTTACTATTATTGTTATAGGTGCTGGACAATGGTTTTGAGTTGCTTGCTGAGGTCATGTCAATATGATTTAAGTAACATACTGTGGGAGTAAAGCAAGAGAGAGGTAAAGAGTCTTGGGACAATGTTACAGAATTTGGCTGAGGTTTCAGCAGTGCATTACTACTGAGCTGAAACAGACAATACACTTGAAATGTTTGAACCTGATTTTATTTGCGAAAGCCACAATGATGTTTATTACAGCTTATTGGACAAGGAGTGTAAAGTGAAGTGTTCTTAAAGCTCTTGTTAGCATGTAGACAGATCTACATAGTACACACATACCACACACACACACACACACACACACACACACCACAATTGACTTTATATTTAGACCTAACTTATTCTATAGGAAATTTGGTCAGAATATATAGATATTTTTCATAAACTCCTTGTTCCCAAACAAGGACACCTTCCCTCACAATGAGTATTTCCAACATCATCCAGTCTTTGTTACCAATAAACCAGCATGGACACATCACCATTGCCAGGGCCTATGTGTACACTAAGGTTCACACAGCATTGTACATTCTGGATGCTGAACAATGTATAGGGATATATCTAACCTATAGTGCCAGATAGAACTGTTTCATTGCCATAAAATTCCCTATTATTGGTCTATTCATTCTTTAACCACAAATCTTGTTGTCCTGTGATTGTTTCCTGCCCCTCTTATTTTGCTCTGTCCAGCGTGCCATATAACCATTCAGAATATAGACATTTTGTTTATAGACTTAGCTGCTATGACTAAGTAATGCACATAAGTTTTCTCTATGTTTAAACCCAACATGTTTTTCCGTTTGATCCAACAAACCCAGGGTCCTTGGCATTTGTCTAAAGAATTTGATAACATATGTCCATAAGTATTTATAGCTGCTTCATTATAATCACCAATAGTTAGAGTATTGGGAAGTTCATCAGCAGGTAAAGGGATGTATCACAGTGTATGTGACCAATAGAATCTTACCCAGTGCTAAGAAGAGTTAGTCTGTCAAAGCACAGAAACAGCATGGATGGATTTTTTTTTTTATCTCTTATTAAGCTAAAACTTCCCCTATCTCCTTTACTTTCATTTATTTCTTTGGTCCATTACCAAGTCCTCTGGGTTCTATCTTCAAAATACGTTTCGAGTCCCATTAGCTACCCACCTCTACCATCAGCATCTAATCCAAGCCACTGTCATTTGTCACATGGGCATATTTAATAGTTACCTAATCCATCTCGTGTTCATGCTTTCCTAAACCATTCTTTACACAGCAAATCGCTACTTCTGAACTTAAAATTCACCAGCTTTCTATCCTTGTCCTGAATCCCTGGCTAACCTCACTTATCAACATACCCTTTCTCGACCAAGCTTCTATGTTCTCAAATGTTTGATAAGAAAAACAATCTATTTCTCACTGTTGATTATTTTGCACAGTGTTTCTTTTGTCTGAAATGATCTTGACTGACTTTGTGATATAATAATTATTCCGTATTTTTAGGTTTTACATTGATTGTGACTTCAGAGCGTATTTACCTGATCTTAGAATAGGGATCATAATTTTTCTCTGTCTTTAACCTCATAGTTATCATTCATAGCATTTGATGTTTTACATCATGTTCTCAGATTAGTGAGGTAGGTCAGCAGGTAAAGGGACTTGATGTGTAAACCCTGTGACTCGAGTTTAATCCTGTGAACCCTTGTCAAGGTGAAAGGAGAGAACCGCCTCCACAAAGATGTCTTTTGACCTCCACCACAAGTACAGCATGGCATGAATGGTAATATATGCCTTTGACATACATTATATATGCACACAATGGAAAACATTAAAAATATATATAATCACCAAAACTATTGTCATTCTATCATTTGGTTAAAGACTTTATAGCAATGAAAACCATATAATACTATGTATGCTGTGTTCTGTGATTCTAGCACAATGGCTATATTTATTAAATTAACAATTACATAATTTTAAGGACTTTTTCAAGATGGAGGACCTAGTAAGGTATTGATGAATATTATGATAAAAAGTTCCAGTCTTAAATTTTGTGGTGATTTGAATAAGAACGGCTCTCACAGGCTCATGTGTTTGGTTTGTAGCCAATAGAACTGTTTGGAAAGGATTAGGAGGCACAGCCTTCTTGGAGGAGGTGTGTCACTGGTATGTCTCTGGGGTTTTAAACGTCCACATCATTACCACTTAACTTTGCTCTCTCTCTCTCTCTCTCTCTCTCTCTCTCTCTCTCTCTCTCTTTCTCTGCCTCATGTTTGTGAATCATATGTAAGCTCTCAATACCATGCCCATCTTCCTGCTGCCATGCTCCCTGCCATGATGGTCATGGACTCTACCAATCTCTAGAAAGGTGAACTCCAAATTAAATTCTTTTATAAGTTTTCTTGGTCATAGTGTCTCTTTACTACATAAGAAAGGTAAATAAGACAAACTTACTGCAAAAATTCTATTTCCAAATATGGCAAAATAAGGAAGCATAGCTCTGTGAGACATATAACTGTAACTGAAATAATATTTAGACTTTTTCAATCAAGATACTGGAAGAGTGTGAGCGCCCCTAAAAGATAGCTGGACTAATATTCTTAAGGAAAGAACCATTCAAACCTGAAACGAGAGAAATGTCTTTAACCCTTTACAAAGAGTCACTTTTCAAGTCAAAATCAAGGCCACTGGTCAGCGGTGATATTGCTAAAAGGGCACTTCTAGGGGAAAAGTAATATTAATGGAACATCTGATAAATTCATGCTGCCATTGCATTCTAAAATCTAGAGAATTTTCTCATGCAGCATTGATTTGTCCAGCAGGGTACTTGTAACAGGCTAAAGTAACATGAGGTGCACAGGCACTGAAGGATAAAACAAACAAAGAAACACCCACAATTTTATACAGTCTTGGAGAATACTCCCATTCCTGGGAAGTATAGCCATATGCAGCAGGTGCCAGTTTGGTCAATGTGAATGGAATATTTTATGGTGGTCCTGGTGACTATTTTAGTTTGTATAAATTACATTCTGTTTATAGGTGATAAAAATTATATAATGATATATTTTCTTGAATATATTCCTATCATTAAGCAACACTCTTACTTAAGAAGATCACATAACACGTTTTATCCTTGAGACACTGAAACCAGAGACTAGATCAGACTAAAGCTATACTCAGTCCAGAAGTGACTACCTGGAAAGAGAAAAGAGGACACACAAGTTGAACAAACTTTAATATAAACATAGTCTCTATGAGTGCTTCCAAATGGCATTCAACAAAAAATTAGTAGACACACAAAGTGCCAAGAATATGTGCCATATAGTCAAGGGAAGCAGCAGCCCTGCAGATGATGTCATGCTCTGAAGAAGAAGAAGGGCGATGGCTCAGTTGCTAGCATTTCAGTTTGTAAAGTAGACCATAGGCAACATAAATGACAGAGCAAAGCTTTCAACTGAGATTTGAAAAAAGACTGTTGTATAAAATTTTAGAACAGTCCCAGCCTAGGACATTAAATAAAAGTTACATAATGTCATCATTTCTGAGTTTGTTTCTGCCCTGGAAGGTAGCAGCAAGCCAGTCTCTGGAGCTGAAATTTTGTTTAGATGTAGCTGTTAAAAATGCATGACATGGGTTCATGCAGTGTGTTTCAAGAAGCGCAATGGCAAATGGAGGTTAGAGTTGGTCTGCTAAACATGTAATAGAAAGCATGCGTTGTCATGGCAAACAATGCCTGGGAGTAAGCAGAACAAGTTTCTTTTAGTTTAACTCTTACATGAATATATGTAAGAGTCATCTCTCATTTGGCAAAGAATACCGGTGAGCTATGAAAAATTGATTTCTCCCTGACAGGACATTTGACAAACATGGTGTAAATGTGCGTAGGCAAGAAGGAAGAATAATGGCTTTGGTTCTGTTCTGGTCACAAGTAAAGGGGGTCAGGTAGGAGTGAACCATAGACAGCTTGCCTGATGGTGCCTTTCAAAGCTGGCTACCTTCCTGTCCCACCCAAGGCAATGCCAGGCATGCAAGTAAAAAGCTGCCTTTGACACAACATCTCTCTCTCTCTCTCTCTCTCTCTCTCTCTCTCTCTCTCTCTCTCTCTCTCTTCTCTCTCTCTCTCTCTCTCACACACACACACACACACACATACACACACACACACACATTCATACACATATGCACTCTTCCCTGATACCACACATACACACATACACACCATGACTACATGCATCACACAATCTTTCTCTCTCACACACAATGTAGACACATTCATAACACATACATCACATACAATGTTTTCTCTCCTATCAAATCTCACAGAGATTATGTGTCTTGCCCAAATTCAAGTGTGTGAATGCAAACACAAGTTTGTGGAATTGAAAGCCCTTATTTCTAGTAAAGAAGATCTCCCACACCCCATTGGTTGATAGGAAAAGTAAAGAGCCATTGCCTCTCTTGCCTAAGGAAAATACTCAGACCCTGAATTATTGCTAAGTGTGGACTCTGAGGTCCACTGTGCATTGTCATTAAGTGCACTTAGAACTGGCACTCTGTGCTCATGGCCACTATAGTGGCAGCTCTACCCATCCTGCATCTTTATCATCCATCCCTTGTCTGCCTTCCTACTATCCTTAGCTTTATTTCCTCCTCCAAATGTAGTCACCCTCGAACTCAAGTGTCTACCTCTAGGGTTTCTTCTATATACTCTGCTACCATACTTGAAGGTTTTGAGGCACAGCTTGAAAATGTGTCACAGTTTTGCTAAATAACTAATGACAGAAAATGAGTCTCCTGGATTTCATTCAGAAGACCCTAGTGGATTACAATCTGCCTCTTCTCCCTGCTCTTCCACTCCCTTCCTTCCATGCCTTTTGGTATCCAGCCACACTGAACCTTCTACTTCATGCTTTGCAAATGTTCTCCAACTGCTCACTCACCTTTTGCCCCCTCATGCAATTCATGTCCAGATATCAAAATTCTTCCACATTCCCTGAAGCCAATAGAAATGTTAACTCAATCCTAAAATCCTCTCAGGTACCCTGGAACCATTTCTCTCAGTGAATCATTTATTTCTATTGTCACAAGTATTTGAAGGTAATAAACAGAAACTCTCCATGGCTGCTATTCAACAAATTATCTTCAAAAACATTTAAGTTGAATAAATAACTCTATGACACATGTTCTTTACACATTTGGTATTTATCAAATATGCCTATTGTGGAATGCTTTGGGGAAAACAAATGGCAACTTAAGTTCAAGAACAGGGATTAAAATTTGTGAGTCCTAATGTTTGCTCTCCCATTAATTTTCTTTTTACAGTGTGTGTGTATGTGTATGTGTAAGTATGTGTGTGAATGTGTGAGTTCATGTGTGTGAGTGTGTGAGTACATGTATGTGTGTGAGAGTCTCTCTGTATGAATGCATGTATGCATAAATGTATGTGTGAATTCTTGTGTGTGTGTGTCTGTGAGTGAGTGTATGTGCGATCAGGTATGTGTGAATGTATGAATGTATGTTACTGTATGTGTGTGAGTGTATAAGTATGTGTAAGTGTGTATGTGTGAGTATATGAGTGTGTGTGTGAGTGAGTGTATTGCGTGAGTATATATGTATAGTTATGTGTGAGTATATGATTGAGTGAGTGTATATGTGCATGGTTGAGTACACGAGTGTGAGTATACTGTGTGAGTGTATTATGTGATTGTGTTGAGTGTCAGAGTTTATATGTATGAGCATATGTGTATGAATGTATACATATGAGTGTATTGTGTGGTTTATGAGCATCAGTGTGTGTGTATGTGTGTGAGTATATGTGTCTGAGTGCTTGTTAATTTTTCATATTTCTTTTGAGGTAGAGCTTCTCTTTGTAGCATTGGTTGACCTTGAGATTGCCATCCTCCTGCCTCAGTCCCTCAAGTGCTGGGTTGATAGGTATGTACCACTATATATGGCTCTTTTTGTTTTGGCTAAGTCTCAAAACTAACTCATCTCATTTCTTTTTCATTTTTTTTGTTATATACATCTATGTAAACTTTTATGCTACAGTGTGCTGTTAGTATAAATGAAATTTCAGAAATAAGGAGTTTATCACTTGAAAATACCAATTCTGGCTAAAGTGCCTCAGAAGAGAGCTTTCCAAATAGCTCATATAATATTTTTCAAATTCTTAAAGTTCTTTACTGGGCTTCGTCTTGAAAAAAATCAATAACTATTTTTTTCATCATTTTCTAGCTGAGTACTCATGTCTCACAGAGGCAGTGGGATCTGTCTAAGATTTCTCAGTGGCTGCAGATCTGATCTGTAAAGGTAACATATGTAGAAGATGCAGGTTATGTCAGGCTAGTGGTTCACTTTTGATCTCAAGTGTGGCATGTGAAGCCAGAGAAATAATATGTGTAATTGTCAGGGAAAGAAATCTGTATTTCTTTATTGAACATATATTATTTCAACTCAGAGACCTGATGAGGCTTCAGCAATATTTATGGATTGTCAACCTAGTCTAAAATCAGCCTAGTTGTAAACAAGGAACATTGCCTTTATTTTGCCCTAATTAAGAGTTTTATCTCAGAAAATAGGTTTGAGCGTCTTTAAAGGCTATGCTGAGGATTTTACAAAAATGTTGCATCAACTATGTAGCTTCAGACCTTTTGGGTGCTAGAAATTCTAATACTTGTTAGATAGGAATTATTACTGGAGCTAGAAAGTTCAGCTCTGCTCTGACAGGGCTTGGGTGTGTTCTCAGTCTCTAGTAGTTCTATGGAAGAAGGGAGTCTACCAGACAGAGGGCTGGTGTCAGAAACAATGCTGCACAGGTCATCTTCCAAGCGGGGCTGGCAATGTCTGCACCCAGTCCACAGTTCTCTGTGAATGGCTGCAAGCTGAATAACAATGGCCTCTCATCGCTTCTACTCTTTTAAGAACACATTAATTTTAGTACAGGAGTTATTCTTAAATAAAAAAAATAAACTTTACATAATTTCTCAGACTTTTCATAAGTTGACCAAATCATTAGTTTTAGATTAGACTTTCCTTTTCAAACAGTCATTTAAGGGTAAATTAATTTTCTCCAACACATTCTCATGACAAATAAACATGGCTCCTTTTTTCTCACAGATATGACTGTTCCTCATCTTAATTTTAGGCTAGGTTATAATGTTAATCAGCTTTTCATCTTTTGAACAAATATCCACAAAAATAACTTTAAAAAGGAGGAACTGATGGCTTCTGATGAGGGTGAGTGGGGAAGGACTCAGTTTTCTTCAAGACTTTTTCAAGAGGCTGACCACAAGGAATTTGACTATGTTTGAATAAGTTATGGGCAATATAAATTAGACTTTTCTTCCTTTTGTCCATCTGTCCATCTTTTCTCCCTCCCTCCCTCCCTCCCTCCCTCCCTCCCTCCCTCCCTCCCTGCCTCCCTTCCTTCCTTCCTTCCTTCCTTCCTTCCTTCCTTCCTTCCTTCCTTCCTTCCTTCCTTCCTTCCTTTCTTCTGGCTGTTCTTGTTTTTATTATTCTTCTTGTTCTTTTTCTCCTTCTTCTTCTTCTCCCCGCCCTACTTCTTCTTGGAGCAGGAGAGGTCACAAGAGTAGGCAAACCTGGGAGGACTGTGAAATGTGTGCAGCCATGTGCATGATGGAAAATTCTCAAATAATTAATAAAAATATTACTTTTGGAAAAAAAGAGAAAGTGTTTATTTTCACCTGTAATTTCATAAATCTTCAGACCATAGTCATAAGTTCCCAAAATGTTCAAGCAAAGAAGCCTATAAATGCTATCTCACACCTATACTGTAACAGGGCATTGTGAAATACTCATAGGGCCATTTATGCCACTGACAATAAGCAGTCACAGCAAGATAGCTCATTACACAGAAACATTTATAGACACGTTTTAGGATATATATCTGTTTTTCTTTTCTTTTTGTCAGGATTAGGAAGTAGAACTCCTAGGGAGAAATTACTGATTTTAGAATTGAGGCAGAACATGCAGAAGCTATGCCTAGACTAGTGATTATTTGTGGTGTAGATATGTGCTTAAGTGTTGTGCCACCACTCTCCAGTCAAAGAGGCTTAGGTCAAAGAGGTACGGGGAGCAATGGGAATTTCTCTTAATGGTTAAAGCTGGAACAATTTGTACAATAACTAACTAATTAGCTAACTAAATATTATAATAAAGCTCAAAGTATAACAATATCTGATTGTTAGTATAAACAGATAGATAGATAGATAGATAGATAGATAGATAGATAGATAAATGGAGAAGAGGAATATTCCTAATAATTTATTTAGGTGGTCTATCTACAAAGAGGACCATAGTCGTCCACCCTAGACAAGTGAGCTAAGAAGAGTCTTTTCCATTTAGTGAGCATTCTGAGAGAGAATAGGATCAGCTTTATAATAGAGAAGCTTCATGATACTGCCTCAGGCTAAGTTCAACAGCAGCAGTGGTGAATCAAGTTGACTGAATTGTGTCTCTGGTATGATGATGAGAAACCAATAACTATAACTATTCCCTTCTGCGTTCTTCACCCACAAAACTTTAACCTCACTCTAATTTTAAGAAAAATTTAAGAGCTGGGGTGTAGTGTGGTGATAGGATGTCTGCCTAGTGTGTGCGTAGTAATAGGTTCAGTCCGTAGCTACGCACACACACCCATCAAGAAAAACGATAGTATAGACATCAGAAAGATTTCAATTGTGGAATATACATATCTATCTATCTATCTATCTATCTATCTATCTATCTATCTGCCTACCAATACTCTCCACAATTGTCAAGGCCATTAAAAACAAGGACAATGTCATCTCATAGTTAATCTAGGCCTGGTGGTATATGTCTTTAATGCCAGCATTCTGGAAGCAGAAGCAAGCACATGGATCTCTGCGAGTTCAAGGCTCATCTGGTCTACATAACAAATTCCAGGACAACCAGGACTACACAGTGAGAATTTGCTGAATTTAAGAAGCATAAGAAGATAAGATGAATGTCTTTGTTGAAACCTTAGGACAGCAAGAGAACATAAGTGGAAAATGTGAGGTATGGAGTTAATATAAACACATTAATTGACATAGTATATTCAACTGGGGAATCTGGGAATAAAATATACTGACACCTTTGAAATACCTTTCCGATTTTTCCTTACATCTGAAGATATTTAATATATTTCAAGTTTATTTTTAATTAAAATTTTTTATTTAATATTATGAGTTGTCTAAGGGTTTTTAAAAAATGTTTTGATCATATTCATATTTCTTTCAAAAGTCTTCCAAGAATTGCCCCTCTTTCTTTCCCACCCAATTATGTGTCCTTTTTCTCCATTTAAATGTTCCAAGATTAAATCGTGCTGCCTAGTCCTAGCTGTTAAGTCTTCCACTGGAAGGGGCCGTCATTTTAGAAGAAAATACCTCTGCTTCCTCAGCAGCTGTCAATTGCCAACAACTCTGAAGCCACAGGTGGGGTCCTGTGCTCAGCTCCATTCTCTATGCTGGGATTTCATCTGCCTTAGGTTCTGCATGCTGTCATAACTGCTGTAAGTTCACACATGCAGTTGTCCTGCTGTATCTAGAAGAGTGTTTTTGTCATTTACCACCTCTTCCTCTTCTTCCTCTTCAGAAATGATGCCTGAGCCTTTGACAGGGGATGGCACAGTGTATATGTTCTTGTTAGGATTTGAGAATTCTGTAATTTTTTATTTTGGGCATCTTGAATAGTTGTGGGCCACCATCTCCTCCACAAAGAAGCTTCTAAGGTGAAGGTTGAGTGATACATTGACATATGGGTATCATAATAACCACTTAGAAGTTGCCTTAATATCATTTTTAAATTTACGTGTGTGTGTGTGTGTGTGTGTGTGTGTGTGTGTCTGTGTGCATGCGCGCGCGCGCGTGCGTGCGTGCGCATGGTTGTGTGCATGCCTGATTGTGGTATGGGTTGTGAATGTCATGCCACCTCTGTGGACAAGTTACAGCATTTGATCCTTTTCTTCCACCATGTTGATTCCAGGGATCTAACTCATGCCATTATTCTTGGTGGCAAGCACCTTTACAAACTGAGCCATCTCGCTGGATTGTAACAATTATTTTTTTTAAACAATGAAAAATACGTTTTTAATTGAAGTGAGATCTGGTTCCTTAATGTTCCTATTCTAGAAACATCTGTTGGCATGTTTGCTTTTAAATGTTCAGATGTTCACTTGGCACCGAGGAAATACTTTCATTCTAACATTTAATCCCAAATATAACAACTGTGTCTATTGGATGGGGCTGATTTTGATAAACAGATTTGCAGTTCATAGTTTAATTGCCTCCTGTTGTTTGTATCTGGACCTCCTATCCCCCTGTGACTGCACAGACACAGTCAGGGCAGCTTCCCAGCAGGTGGGGGCTTTCCGCTTTCTTTGGAAGGAAAATAACAAAGAAGGTGGTGTGCCAGAGCTCACAATCTCTGCTAAAATTGGATCCCACTCATAATACTATAGTGATTTGTTTCAAAGTGTTAAGATTTTCACTGAAGAATAGAAGGAAAGATTTTTATATTTGTAAAATTTCTTTCTTTCCTGTTTCTGTCATTTGCCCTCTAGATGACACTTCCTAATCAACACTATTACAAAGCAATAGTTAATCTTCAAATATATTGTTAAAAGAATGAGACTCAGAGCTTCAACATAAATTCATGTTAGATATAGAAACTTTGGGGAGAACTTGATTTTGAAATTAATGCATATTATCAAATGTTATTTGTGCAGAATTAGTAATAATTAAATTCTATCAACAAATCAGTAGAGTAAATGTGGGTAAATTACATGTATTAAAATATCTAAATATTTACTTAGCTTGCTAGAATTACATAAGTGATTTAAGATTAATGTTTTCTTGTACAAAATTTGAGTATTCAAGTATTCTTTTAGAGTGTTACATTTCAGTTTAAATATGAAATGGAGTAACAAAAATGATGCAAACATTAAAATAAATAAATACATAATTTTCTCTCTTCCTGGAATGTCTTTTTTCACTTTCACACCTTAAAATCCTTCAAGTTGTATCTACTGATTCTCTAATTTTTTTTGAAAACCTTAAAATTGCCTGGAGATGTGCAATGTATTCCTCCTCAGGAGCTCTGTTACCAGCTTAGATAAACTGATTACAAACAGGCAAAACATTCTTACATCTAGTTATGCTCCAGGGAAGAGAATGCAGAGAAAGCCGATTCAAAGATTTCTGTCTTCACAGAGATACACAGAGAATAATGCAATGAATAATGTCTAATTAAAAACTGCTAGGTGAGAGCCACTACTGTTATGGGTAATTTTATTTCTACCTGTTGAGTTTATGGCTATGTATGGGACACTAGAACAAGGTGAGAATGGCCTATAGTTTCCCCAGTGAGTGACTCACAGGGAAGGCTATAGGATCATTTTTCTTGCATTTTTTCAGGCCATCTAGTAAATTCCTAGGATAAAATATTTTATATTTATGCCACACAATAAAGTTCTATCTATACTGAATGGATCACCTCAAACAGCAGAACTGATGCTAGATTGCTCAGTGGAAAAGCAGGAGAAAACATTTAGCTGGACATACTACTATATGTATTTCTTTTTCTGCCATCCTTATCCACCCCTATTCTACCCTTCCAACTCCTCAACACTAGGTAGGAGAGAAAAAAGGTTATCGGGGAAAGTGGGAATCAATATCATTGTACTTCTTTCTGCTATTTAGGCTCATAGAGTTCCTTGGGGGTAAGTTTAATCTTTGGTGTCATAATATTCAATTTCCTCTTCTCATCTCTTTGCAAATGATCACTTGACAAACCTCAACAACAGCAACCATCACCACCAGCAGCAGCAGCAGGAAGAGGAGGAGGAGGAAAAGGAAGAGAAGGAAGAGGAGGAAGAGGAGGAGGAGGAGCAGCAGCAGCAGCAGCAGCCACAGCCCTCTCAGGGCCCTACCATTTATATTTCCTTCCAAGAGTCTCCAAAATTCCAAATGTCATATTCTTGCAGAAACTATCTCCAGCTAGCAGAATCATGCCCTTGCTAGACTAGAGCATGAGACAAGTACTAGTCAGCCACTATGTGGAAAATCTAAAGCAGTCCCAAATCTCTCTCTGTCTGTCTCTGTCTCTCTGTCTTTCTGTCTCTCTCTGTTTCTCTCTCTCTTTCTCTGTGTGTTTCTCTCTTTCTCTCTCTCTCTCTCTCTCTCTCTCTCTCTCTCTCTCTCTCTGTCTCTCTCTCTCTCTCTCTCTCTCTCTCTCTGTGTGTGTGTGTGTGTGTGTGTGTTTTAAAGAAACCAGAATTCTCACTACAAGTACAGAT
>NW_021604732.1:5935112-5986671 GCF_004785775.1 Grammomys surdaster
TGATCTCTCTCTCTCTCTCTCTCTCTCTCTCTCTCTCTCTCTCTCTCTCTCTGTGACACACACACACACACACTCACACACAAAAGAAATCTATTTCCCATACAGGTCAATTTCACGTTTTCCTCCTCAGAGTTCACGTAAGCTTGAGAAACAAAATGTTGTTATATTTGTGAGGAAGGGACATTTTTGGTTTCTCATGGTCCTGTTTGTGACACCATAAATCATTGTGATGTCGGTTACCATCACAAAACACCTTGGCTATTCTACTAGCTGCTGCAAGATAAGCAAAGATTGTTGTTCTCGACAACCTCATCTGTGACTTCAGACTGCAGACTTTATCTTTTCTCTACTCCCAGCACCAAGAACAAATACAAAGCCCGCTCACCTTCTACCCATCAGCTCAACTTCCTGTAATCCATGCAAATATCTTATTTAAGAATGAGGAGTGATACACAATTTTCCATGTAACAAGAACCTCAAATTTCTGGCTACACAGATGCTTGTTTTCTTCTGCCATCTCAAATTAGGATGATGTCACTGGCAATAGGAAACAAATTGATGATCAAAATAGGGTCTCTGAAACACAGGTGAAGCTATGTAAGAGAATGAGAAAAATAAGGGAACATTTCAATTACAAATGCTTTGGACAAAATATGACGTTGATGTTGATGTCTCATGAGCTTTATAGTGGAAATGTTGATAACAATACCAGTTAGAGAAAGAAGTCCAGTTTGTGTTTTCCAGCTACTTCTGGGCATGAGCCTGTCTCGAAGTTTGGTTGATATACCCAATGACATGGCATTGGAGAAAACTGATTTTCCCTTTTCCAGTAGGTATTAATTGCAAATAGCTCCTTGGTTTTAGGAGTGGAAATTTTGTGCTCACATCCTCTTCTCAGTTCTGAGATTCTGTCGGGTTTGAATCTGTGAAGGTCTTGTTTGAGCTGCCACAGTTTCTGAGAGTTCATATGTGGATCAGTCCTACTATTTCCGGATAGTGTTGATGCCTTGGAGTCTTTTATTACCCTGGTTTTTAAAAATCTTTCCTTTTCTTCCACATTGATTCCTGAGGCTTGAAGAGATGAGCTTGACAAAGACATCTCATTTAAGGCTGAGAGTTTCGAAGTTTCTTACTCTCCAAGTTGTGGAAGGTGTAGTAGATACTGATCAAAATACATTGTGTGAAAACTTTAAAAAAATATTAGACGGAGCTAGAGAGATGGATCACCAGTAAAGAGCATTGACTCCAGAGGTCCTGAGTTCAATTCTCAGCAACCACATGGTGGCTCACAACCAATCTTAAAAAACATTAGAGAAGATGTTTTTAGCATACATTCCATATGAGGTTTAGGACATGCAAGTTTACAGTGAGAAAGTAGCATCTATGAAGATTCAAGAACTGAGTAACAAATATCTATGTTGACAGGTTTATAAGCTTCCCAGTGTCATGTGTTTTTTAAGCAAACCCAAAGGAATGAAGATACATGGAGTGATAAAATCTGAAATTGTATTAGCTACAAGGTCATTTGTAGTAAACTGATTATTGAAGATATCTCCTGCATGATGAGCATTTTAGGACAAACATTCTGGGAAAGCTGATTAGATCTCTGGAGATGGTGAATAGATTTTAAAACAAGGAGTATATGACATCATTGATCACGGTTTCCTTAAGCCATCAGTAGAATTTCACCAGATTTATTTTGATTTCAATTATTTTGCTGTCCACAACGGGATACTCAAAGCACAGTTTTAAAATGTGTTCCAAATACAAGCCTTTTAAGAGAAAGTCATGAGAAAATGAGAGCATGCTTTCAGACTCCACCTTCCAACCCACTAGTTGCTGCCTCAGCCACCCACCAATCAGGGCTGAACAAGGCAGAAATATTCAGATTCGGTTTTCTTTCTCCATAAAGAAAAAAACAAAAGGAATCAGAGTAAAGAAAGAAGGGAACTGGATAGATTGAGGGCAATAGCAGTCACAGTTGTAATCAAGAGAGCCTTTGAGTTGTTTTACATAATTTCTCAGGGCTATACCATTTTAACCAACTAGTGTAAGGCCAAAACTGTGAATCTTTTCACTGAGCACGAAGCTTCTGCTGAGGTGTAAGGGCATAAACAGTGGAAAAGCAAATCAGCCACAGAGAAGTCATACAGATCAACAAGCTCAAAAATATCGCCATGGACTTGTAATCTTACCCCTCCCTCTTTAGCATATGTGTATCTCATGTATAGAGAAAAGATATTGAAGTCACTCAATGTCATAATAGCTGCTGAGAAAGGACAGGAATGATTAAAGTGTATCATAAGGAGAAAGTATGCGATTATGTGTGTGTACACTCTTGTGTGTGCATTCTTAAGGGTGGCTCCACAGGTGCTACAGAACATGTGATATCTGGAGGACAGGGTCCTTAGGGTCTCTGTTGTTTTTCTTCTGTACACGCAAAGCCACTGGTCCATGAGCTTCAGCTATTCTTCCTGACTTTGCCGTCTATATTTCACAGTCACACTGTGGTTATAGACATGCACTACCACATTTAGATTTATCAGAGCTCTAGGAACTTGAACTTATATCCTCATGTAACGTTTCAAAGATGTTTTTTCTCCCTCAGTGAACCATATCTCCTATTGAGTTTTATGATTTTGGTAATATTGATTTGTTTTCCTTTAATATCTATCTAAGTTTCTGGGATTTATAGAAATTATATAATACCGGTCCCTTATAAGCTATCATATAAAACATTTCTAGGTTGAACATGATGTGATGGTAGTTGCAACACTGGGAAGGCATAGGCAAGAAGATTGCTTTGAGTTTGCAGCCAGCCTGATCTTTACAGTAAGTTCCAGGTTAATCTTAAGTATGTAGAGAGAACCTGTCTCAACAGAAAATATAAATTGTAAATAGTGGTGACAATATTATTCACTTTTGATCTTCTTGGTAGATGGAAGAATTAATGATAATATCAACAGAAATAAATTCAGAGTGATTTTTTTTCAACTCTGAAAATGTCCCAACCATTACCATCATGACTTTGTCAATTATCATCCTCTTAAATCACCACATCATGAAAGGACAGACAAAAATTAACAAAAACAAATGCCCACTCAAATTCTGTTTTCATCATAGCATATATGGAGTAACATTTAGAGACTATGTGAAGGAGTTTGGCTGAAACCCCACCCCCAACCCCATCCATATGTTTGTTAGTGAGTGAGCTTATTTCTTGGTGCTTTATCTTCCCCAAGGTCAGTCCTGCATCTAGTCCGTTCTCATGTAAACCCACAAGGCTGCATCCACACACAGGCTCCTCCTCTTCACTGGAGAATGATGGCGTGTGAAACTACAGGGTGACTATAGTGAAGAAATCCAAGGAATCTGGGAATAGAAAAACTTCCAAGAAAGAGAGCAGAGTGAGAAGAGAAGCAGTCACAATGAAGGGGCAGGGGAAGCATTTGTGGAGAAAACTAGGACTTCATAGCCTTTTTTGATTTTGGAAAATTATGACCTTCTTTCCTCAAAGAAATGAAGGCTTTACAAGTTCCTTGGACATCAAAAACCATTTTGATACTTGGTATTTCAATGAGAGTGAACTGTTCTGCTTGAACTTCTTTTGAATCCATGTTGGATATAAAGCTCAAGTCTAAAAATGTTCTTAGCATAAATAAATTTATAGGCACTTAGAAGGACCTACAAATAGATCAAAACGTAACCCTGATGCACCCCGTCTGCTACAGGCATAGAGGAGTATTTTGATGCTTCTTTTAATTTATTTAAATAGGGAAGCAGTGGTTAAAAAGGAGCATTGAGTACAGATTCAAATGAGCCAAACTGATGAAGTGGAAATGAATCTGCTTTAGCTAATCATAATGCTTTCATCAGGCTTTGCTAATTCTAGGCAATTATTCCATAAAGTGTAACACCAAATGAAGTAGATAAGGTGTAAAAGGAAGACTTAGGGACCCCCAAATAGGATTCTGCATGGAACAAGGCTGATAAGAGACAACTGACCAATTGCTCTCCAATTTGTGTGCCTAAGTGCCCGGATAAGCTTGTATGTTAGTCAATTAAATTATAGATATAAATTAAACTTATACCATAAAGCTACCATATTAAATTTCATTTGTTTTCCTAAGCAGTTTCATTCCCAAGGGGTGCTGGAAATTTCCCAAAACTGAAAATAAATTATCTTCCTGTTCTAATGTGGTTTCCATTCATTTCCTTCAACTGCCATAATAATTAGGACTGCTCAGCCCCTGTGGTATTGAGGTGTCAATGTGTTTGACACAATTGTGTTCCAATACTAACAGAATAGGGAACTCTATGAGGTCTCTCTTCAGGAACTCACACTGGCATCTCTTCTGAGACCTCTAGTTGTGTGTGTGTGTGTGTGTGTGTTTGTGTGTGTGTGTGTGTTTATGTGTGTGTGTTTGTGTGTTTGTATTTGTCCTTGCAACACCTGCTAAGGTCCTAGGTTGATATCAAGGATGCATTCCTTTGTTACTTCTCTACTGTATTTTGGGGGCAGGGTCTCTCACTGAAGGTGGACATTGCTAGTTTGTCAAGCCATTATGTCCCTGGATCTGCTTGTTCCTGCCTCTAAAGTGTTGGGCTTACAGGCACATGTGGCCATGCACAGTTTCAACTTGGTTGTTGGGGATCTAAACTCAGGTCTTGATGCTTGTGCACCAAGCACTTTAGCCACTGAGCCCCTATTCAGTCTCAGAACCCCACAGTCCTATCATTAATTCCCTCTTTGGTTTAGCACATGGAATATGTTTATTTTATACTGCTTGTAACATATTCTAATTACACTATTATTTTATTTTTTTAATAACCATTTCAGTAACTAAAACCAAACTAGTCTCTGTTTTCCTCAATGGCATATGCATATAATTCCACAGTAAAACCCCAGTGGTAAACAAACCTTCCATTAGCCTTTCAAGCTGTGAGGTCTCTTTAACCTTCCTTCCCAATAAACCTGATTCAGCATTTGAGTCTACAAGAACCAATGTAATTTTAATAAAGTCAACACTCACTTGAAGCATCAAAATTTTATCAACAAAATATAATCTTTTGGAATTACTTTGTAACCCATAATCTTTCCAATTTCTGGGTTAGATACTTCTTAACTCAATTTTCTAACGTGCTATGTTTCTAAGGTTTTGAGGAGGGACCTTTTATTTGACACACTGGGTGATGTTATGTCGTGAAATGACAGGCAAGAAAGTTAAATTATTAAGGAGGTGGGTTAGGGAATGAAAAATGTTTGGTGGGTGGACAGAGTGAAGATCATCCAGTGAAGATGAATTGCACAAACTAAGCTAATCCTTGCAGGTATATTCCCAGTATATTGAGGTTTATAACTCTCTCCTGACATCAAAAATGATATGTAAATTTAATGGCATAAAAATGTGTGTGTGGTGTTTGTGTATGCACACATGACATCATATTTTGTTTAGGTAAGATCACTTTTCAAAGCCAGGACACCCGTAGACAAAAGTCTATTGATTAGTAGGACTAGTGAATTGCTGTGAAAATCTGGGCATGTTGCACTAGTGGATTAATTTTTGGTCTACACATATCTGTTGTTTGTGCCTTAGGAGGTCTCTAATTTTCTCCCAATAAGTAATACTTAAGGATTAAAAATGTCAGGTAGATTCTAGAAAAACCTTGATATGGACATAAGTCTACACTGTTTTCATTTTCCCCCTTAGTTTTTATGTTGTGTGTATTGTTATCTTGCTTGCATATGTGTCTGTGTATCACATGCATATTGGGTACAAGAAGGCCAGAAGAGGGAACAAGATTCTTCGGGAATGGAGTGAAGTATGGTTGTGCGCCACTATGTGGTTGCTGGGAATGAAACCCAAGTTCTCTGGAGGGGGAAGGATTTTATAGAAATTACCCCAACAAAATTGTCTAGGTATTTTGTGGCTGATTTATTTTCATTATGAATTTAAATTAAGAGCATATTAGGCTGGAAGGCCATTTTACATTTCTATTGAAGTTTCCCAAAGATAGATATTTGAATTTTCTGGCACTATCTTAACATTATTGAGACTTTATCTGAAGGTAATCCAAACAATAGTATTGGTATTTATTCAAAATAGGAAATTTCCCCCGGACATTCAGTTCATCAAAGTTTAAACTTTATTCTAAATAAATAGTTGTATTTAACTAATATAGATATTTTGCTCATTAACACTTAGAAAAGCTATACAAGTATGTGTTATAATATTGTCCACCTTGTCATTTATTGTTTATTTTGAGTGAGCACAAGCACCTAACGTCAATCTTTTAAAATTTTTTTTATTTTATTATTAATCATTCCATTTGTTTACATCACAAATGATATCCCACCTCTCAGTTATCCCCTCCACCAACCCCTCATCCCATAATATCTCACTTCCGGATTACCTCTCCACCACCCCTCCATCCCACATCTGCCCTCCCCTTCCCTTAACCTGTATGAGAGTGCTCCCCCACCCATTCACACTCTCCCACCCCACCACTCCAGCATCCTCCTACTCTGGGGCATCAAACCTCCCCAGGACCAAGGGCCACTCCTCTCGTTGCTGTTGGGCAAGGCCATCCTCTGCTACATATGTTTCTGGGGCCAAAGATCCTTTTAGGTACACTCCTTGGTTGGTGGTATAGTCTCTGGGAGAACTGGGTGAAAGATCTCCCATGCTGATGGATTGGCAGGATTAATATAGTAAAAATGGCCATCTTACCAAAAGCAATCTACAGAATCAATGCAATCCTCGTCAGCAATTTTTCATAGACTTAGAAAGAGCAACTCTCAAATTCATTTGGAATAACAGAAAACCTAGGATAGCAAACACTATTCTCAACAATCAAAGAACTTTTGGGAAAATCATCATCCCTGACCCCAAGCTATACTACAGAGCAATAGTGATAAAAACCTGCATGATATTGGTACAGAAACAGCAAGTAGATCAGTGGAATAAAATCGAAGACCTAGAAATGAACCCACACACCCATGTTCACTTGATCTTTGACAAAGGAGCTAAATCCATCCAGTACAAAAAAAGACAGCACTTTCAACAAATGGAGCTTGTTCAATGGGCAGCCTGCATGTAGAAGAATGCAAGTCAATCCATACCTATCTCCTTGCACAAAGTTCAACTCCAAGTGGATCAAGGACCTCCACATAAAACCAGATACACTGAATCTAATAGAGGAGAAAGTGGGAAAGAGCCTCGAATACTTGGGCACAGGATAATTTCCTGAACAGAATACCAATGATTTATGCTTTAAGAGCAACAATAGACAAATGGGACTTCATAAAATTGAAAAGCTTCTGTAAAACAAGGGACACTATCAATAGGACAAAATGGCAACCTACAGATTGGGAAAAGAGATTTACCAATCCCATGTCAATTTTTTTTATTTCTTTTTTTTTTTTAAACATGAAATGCTTTTTTATAGCATGTTTTACAAGGGGAGGGGTAAGAGGGGCCAGGTGGTGGAAAAGTACAAAATCTTCTTGGCCTGTGCCTTGAAACATGTCATGGTCTATACGGTACACTGCCTTGAATTATGATCTACCTGCTGTTCTTCAGAAGATATGGTACATTGCTTGAGTTATGGTCTCCCTGCTATTCTTCAGAAGATATGGTACTCTGCTTTGAGTCTATCTGCAGTTGCTAAGCAGGATCTTGCAGTTGCCAAGCTTCAGAGGACATTGTGCAGGTGGGGAAAGGTAGGGGGTGAGGGTAAGGGCGAGGGTCCTGGCTTCTGGCATCTCCCCCCTTCTCTGTTTAGTTAGAGAAGGCGTCTTATGATCAATCCCAACTATGTGAATTTTGAATTTGGATGTCTAATTATGGGGGGTCTTAGACAAGTTCACAACCCCAAAACACTGATGTGAGACGAGTCACATCAATGGTCGAAGGCTTTAGGCTGTCGACGATGGGCAACGTCAAGGGACTCCGATGTGGGTGAAAGGAGGGTGAGAGCCCTGTCTTAGGCCATGTAGGCTGCACCCACTCCCAGCACCACGCACTCCTTTTCGGCTGCATTGGGTGGGCCCCTGGGAAGTGGACCTACAATAATCCCATCATTGGGCTAACTCACAGCCATCCTAGTCTCTTGTAAATGTTCAAGTTACCAACCATTTGTCAGTTTGGGGTGTAATATTGTCATAAAGGAAGGCTCCCCAATGTTAGAGGCCATATCAAGGGCGGCCTTGGTTTAGGAAAAAGCCAATTTTTGTTGTGGTGATCAAGAGGCCAAGCTCTCTAGCGAGAGAAACGAGGGCAAAGCCAGGCATACCAGGAACCCTTCTGGAGGGCGTTGAAGTCTAGGGGTCGACCGTAGGGGGAGGCAGGGGAGCTGGCAGCTGTGTCAGTCTCCTGCGGAGTCACTTCTGGATCCTCTTCAATTTTCAGCTGATGGTAATGAACTTCAACCGTCTTCTTGATGGCAGCATCAACCTGGTCCCGTGGATGACAGGTCGCGGGCGACGATCTCTGTCTCGCTCAATCTTGATGTTGTGCGCACATCCTCTCAATGAGGGTCCGTCCGGAGGGGTCCGTGCCTTGAGCCCCACGTCTGGGTGCCACTTGACCCGACTGGCAGGTCCTAGTTATTCGTGGGGGCGAGGAGGACTGCAACCTGTTATTCTTCAGAAGATATGGTACACTGCTTGAGTTATGGTCTCCCTGCTATTCTTCAGATGATATGGTACACTGCTTTGAGTCTATCTGCAGTTGCCAAGCAGGATCTTGCAGTTGCCAAGCTTCAGGGGACCTTGTGCAGGTGGGAAAAGGTAGGGGGTGAGGGTAAGGGCGAGGATCCTGGCTTCTGGCCCATCTGGATTAGAACTTCTAGCAGCAGGCATCACGGGTGATTCATTTTTACCTGGAAAGAAAAAAGAAGGGGATTCTCAGGGAGATTTCTCTTCCTTGGATGTAAATTGTTATTCGTCGTATTTATGGTTGGGCCTGGCTTTGTGAGGGTATCTATTTTTTTCATTAATATTTGTGGTAGCCGGTTAGCTGTGCCTTCTGTGGTATTGGACAGGCATATCAGTCCTTGGCTCCATAAGGGAACTGGGTCTGGGGCATTCCCATTACGGGTATGAGGGTTCTTCCCCATATCTGTGGCAAAGTTTTGTTGGTCTTGGTGGTGCCCGAGGTCACCAACATGGTCAGCAAGAGATTTGCCCCCATGTCAGTTTTGAAGTGTCAGTTTGGTTGGAATTTGAGTTCCCTCGGTTGAGTTTCCCTTTGTGTTTTAGCACCATGGAGAGCACTCATCTGGCCATGTGCCTTGCCTTCACCAATCTGAAGGCTGAACATACTTGGATGCAACTGTCCATTCTGCTACAGATATAAAACAAAGTGGAAGTACGCTGGAGATATGCTGAATCAATCTTTAGACATAGGTCAAGAACATGGCAGTATTAAGTGATACCAACAGTTGGTCACATCTGGCATACCTGATCTTAACATTGACTTATCAGAAGTTTATGTACTGCATATTTATCTATATCTGTCCTTTGAGATGGTGTGCTAGCTGTGGGAAAATTCTGTTTTATTATTTAATGTAATGACAGATCAAAAGGAAAGCAGAGCTTTCTTTTGAGGTTTTTATTCAGTGCTTTGCCTTCTAGTTGATAAACTTTTTGTTTAGTTTCTCATTTCTACTAACTCAGGGACAAAACAACTCTTTGTTGTTTGCTATATATGAATATGTATCTGAATACACTAAAATTAAAAATTCATAAATAAATACCATGAAGCTGAAATTCATATAAAGGCTTCACTAAAAAAAGTGGCTATTTTAAATACAAAATGGCTATTTTTAAATAAAAAAAATGTTCAAACTTACATTAGCAGCTAAATTAATCACTACAGTCAGATATATTTTTCTGTAATGATAAGGCTGGGAAGTTAGAGTTTTCTAATGGTATCAAAAATGCAATGCAATTAATGGGCATTTACAAACACTTTGATGGTTTCTGTTATTGTTGTTTTAACTTTGGCATATACTAACTTACTTCTGATCTGCATCTACTTTAAATGCTAAAAATACAAATGCACTTTCATTCAAAGTCTCCTTTATAGCTCCAATGGCCAAATGACATTGCTAACCAATAACTGTCATAAGGAGTTTTATTAAACAATAAACATAATGTGCAGGTGTGTGAGAAAGTATTTATTGACAAGTAGAACAGTCACAGATTCTCTTGAGTGCTTCATTTCATTGTGAGTGTAGACGTGATGCCCTGAGTAATCACTGTCATCCTGTGATCATTAGAGGAATGACAAGAGGCTCACAAATAGGAATTTATGAAAATTTTAGGCTTTCCAACAAATGTCAGTTAGTTGCCTACATGCAGGCCTACTGTTTCATGATAAAAATCAAACCTACGTCTATTTAGATTTATTTATTTAAGTCTTATTTTGTGGTTCAGGAACTGAGCCTTGAAGATTGTCTTAGGGTTTCTATTGCTACAACAAAACACCATGACCAAATATCAAGTTCCAGGGTTTGGAGAGTTTATTCAACTAATGCTTCTACATTGCTCATCACTGAAGGAAGTCAGGACAGGAATTCAAATAGGGCAGAAACCTAGAGGCAGGAGCTGATGCAGAGGCCATGGACCAGTGCTTTTTACTCTTTTGCTCCACTGGCTTGCTCAGCCTGCCTTCTTACAGAACCCAGGACTATCAGCCTGGGGATGGCACCACTCATCTTGGCCTGGGCCTGCTCCCGTTGATTACTAATTGAGAAAGTGCCTTACAGCTGAATTTCATGGATGCATTTCATTGACTGAGGTCCCTTCCTGTTTGTTGACTTGAATTGTGTCAAGCTGACACACAAAACCAATCTGAACACACAGGGCTGTTAATATAGGAAAATACTCTATAATCAAACGGATAATTACTTATCAGCAGAATTTTGCTATATGAATATTTTCCAGAGATTCTAAATTTCCTTAAAATCTCTGGGCTGGGCAATTTAACATAACCTATCACAATTCAAAAGCACTAGGCATTATTACTACCTTATGTTTGGAATGTAGGAATTCAGTCAGAAGACATATTCACCCAAATGCATAAGGACATTCATGAAAAAATTTTAGTTTAGAAGTCATTAAAAGAGTAACTTTTTGGAAATAACCTGATGATCATTATTAAGCAAGATGTTTAAATAAGGTAACCTTTTGATGCAGCTCTGAAACATAGAGGAGCTCTTCACACAAAGACAGAAAAGGATGAACAAAGTCCACTGTATATAAACAAATCAAGGAATAATGTGCTTAATATAATCTCACTTGTGGGAAGGAAAAAGTATACATGCAATTATGCAAATTTATGTATGAGACTGAGAACTGGTTACAATTGCTCAAAAGAAGAGTGGGGTTTTCAGTTATTTTTAGTAATATTCTTAACCTCTAGAGTCTTGGTCAATGAGCGTACCATCATGTATAAACATGTTGATACATTTATTCATGCAAAACATAAATATTTGATAGCAGCTTGAACATTTACATTTGCATGGAAATTTAAATTTTAATAGTAATTAAAGTAACTGTGGTTCTAGCCAAGTGGGGAAAATCTGTTGTAAAATTTCTTTGACCTCTAAAATCAGGAAGTATGGGTAGCTATTTTTGTCTTGAAACTTCTAAAACTTGTCTTTCCATCACGAATGGTGTGCTATTAGAAAAGTGAAGTGTAGGTCTTCAGACCTAATGGAGCACTTATGAGCATAATAGTAAGTAGCCCTTATATGCTCTTAATTTTGTTTTGAACCATAAAGACAACTTAGAAATGTGTTGAGTATATTATTATCTTATTACATCAGTTCTTGACTCTATCAACTTCTGCTCCAGTGCTTGCATTTGAATAAAATCATTTCCACTGATTTAAAACTGTGATAACTGCAGTATAATTTGGGGCAAAATTTAATTCTTTTCTTTCTAATGATTATTGTGCCTAATTTGGTATTATATATTGTCTTAGGGTTTCTATTGCTAAAATGAGACATGTCCAAGGCATCTCTTATGAGGAACAATATTTACCTGGGGCTGGCTTACTGGTTCTGAGGTTTACTCCATTATCCTTATGGCAGGAAGCATAGCAGCATCCAGGCAGGCAAGGTGCTAGAGGAACTGAGAGTTTTATATCTTGTTCTGAAGGTAAACAGGAAAGACTGACTCCAGGCAGCTAGAAGGAGGGTCTCAAAGCCCACCCCCCCACAGTGACTCACTTCCTCCAACAAGACCCCACCTGCTGCAACAAGGCTAGACCTCCTAAAAGAGTCACACATTCGCAGGGCCAGCATATTCAAACCATCACTTATGCTTTGCTTGACTACCACTGCCTACATCTCATGTCCATTTTTTTACTTTTTTTCCCCTTTGAATCAGTCTTGTTTTGTAGTTTAGACTGCCACTGAATTCATGATTTTAAAGTAAGCTTGTCGATTAAATCACCCAATTTTCTAATGTTTCTTAATTTTTAAAGTTTGGTGCCTAATTTTTTCATGTCCAGATTAGTTCATTTCTAAAATACTTATGTAGACTAGGTCATTTAATTTGTGGTGGAGGCAATTTCTGGACTGAATTAGTTATAAAATTGTGATGGGGACCAATGACATTGGAACATTATAATAGGCATTGCATTTGTTTTAATGCGTGTGTCAATCACAAACCTCTTGAGTTTATGAACCTCTGGTATGAAAACAGTAGCTCAATATACATTTTCTCACTGATTGAACAACATCTGGAAGATGCTATTATTTTTTCCAGTTTCTTGGTAAATATTACTGAGAGAAATTAAGTAATTTTCCCAAGATAGTTCAGCTTATAATTTGTATGGTATTCTATACTAGGTCTGTATGACTCCAGATTCAAGCTACCAATTATTTCATGGCACCTCTAAAGGACATTCCTCATGGATTGATAGGACAGTGAGAGTGTCTTACTGTGTTTCCTCTGATAATGGCATTGTATACTCAACACTAAACACGTGTAGGGCCAGGAACAGATTAAGTACTCTATCTGTATTTAATGAGTGGATGGACGTGTGTGTGTGTGTGTGTGTGTGTGTGTGTGTGACAGAGAGAGAGAGAGAGAGAGAGAGAGAGAGAGAGAGAGAGAGAGAGATCAATGATCTGTCTAGAACTTGTAAATTCCTTTCTCCACAAACTGGATCACTTGTGACTATACTTTCAATGGTTTCATTTTTGGTACGTAGTTGAGAAGAACCCTATGATATTTGTAGGTTTGACAATTTTCTGTTCCTGTAAATGCTTTGTATCAATTCTAGACAAAAAGGCCAAAACTGGAGTGAAAATGTCTACCCATGTATTCGGAGAGTCAAAGTAGAACACATTTTGAATACCTTAATTCGTTTTGTGTTTCCTTCACTTGTGAGGGAAGTACCCTTAAGATAGGTTTCTGGATGACCTTTTGGCCACAAGGGGTTTTTATTCTGAAAAACTGGAGGGAGTACCACAGAAATTCCAAAGTACATAAGGTGAACTTCTCTCTGATTGGCGTATTAATTTCAGAACTGCTTTGATAAATTTAGGAAGCAATTAAATGTCTGAAACTGAAGATGATAATAAGTTTGAAGATATAAAAAACAAAAGAAAATCTAGACTCCTCATTTACCAGTACATAGAGAGACCATGGAATATGCAATGCTTTTAATAGGACACAGAATGTGTATTGGGAGTGGAGAATGGGGTTTGAAGGTGGAGGTTGGATAATTTTGTTGCCTTAAGCATATTGCATAATGCTGACTGCTTAGATTACTCAGATTAACCTTGCTTCCTAGCACTAGGATCATACATGAATTCTCTGCCTATCATGAAATGATAAGCTTACTTTATTCTAAAGTGAGATTTTATATAAAACTAATACCTCCCATTTATCAGCTCACGGTAAGTGCCTTACATAGGTCATCTCATTCAATCTCAGACTTTGAGAGGTCTCTGGCATTCACAGGTAGAACAACTTCACCCACTACGTTCGACTCTCCCACTGTTTTAACCATTCACTAACCATTGGAAAGAAATCAAGTGATATAGAGGTTTATTTTAACTTGTTAACCAACAAATATGATCACAATCATAAGTGAATGTGATGCTTTAGAAAGGTTTTCACTCAAAAACTGGACCATTTTCCCCGTCTTATGGTGTTTAAAGAGCTTCTGCCATAACATGAATTGGGTTAATATGGTCATCTGACAAGAACATATTAAGAACTTACTATGTGTCAGCAGTATTTGGGGTACCAGAGGTACAATAACTGTAAAAACAAAAAAAAAACCTATCCTCTTGAAACTAATATTTTAGTACATTTCAAGTTTTCATGTTTGATCTACAGGAACCCAAAGTCAGTCTGAGTGATGTTAAAACTCTTTTGTTATGGGCAAGGGACAGGCAGGGGTTAGAACTAGGTGTGCTTTCTTCTTGGGGAGTTGATGACTCAGATAAAGGACATACAGTCTCTCTGAAGTTTGCAAAAAGAGTTTTCTCTTTTTACATTGAAAAACATCAACCTTTCATATTACCAGGGTCACCCCAGAAATGAAACAGAAAATGGATCAGAAAGGACAGTGGTATACAGTAAGGAGCACTTAGCCAGCCTATAGAGATAGCCTCTCATCAGCTTCAAGGGCCGTCATGATACTGGAATACAGGACAATGCTGGGAAGCTGCTAAGCATCCAAGAGACGGCTGAAATCTACATTGTATGAATGAGCAATATTTTATTTTTAAATGTTGGAAGATTATTTAAAAATAAGACAAATTAAAAATTCCCAATTCTGTAACAACTTAAATGACTACATACAACTATTAAAAGACTAACCACTATTCCACTGTATTCAGATATCTGCATTTTTTTCTTTATTCATGTTATGGATACATATTTATGTTGTTTACACATTTCTTTTATTGCAAATGGGGCTGTGAATGACATGCTCATGCCTATTAGAGATCTGGATGTTAATTCTTTTGAATAAATATCCAGATGTCAGATTAAGGATATCAAAATAGTTCTATAAGAAGAGAATGCTGAAATGTGTGATAACCTGCATGAACCCCAAGGATATTATTCTATAAAAATAAAACTGTCCAGTCACAGGACACATACTGCATGGTTACAATTGTATGATGAGATTTCTACAAATTCCAACTTATGGAATTAGAGAGTAAGATAAGAGGATTGGAAAGGGAAGTTGCTTAATCAATGTGAACAAGTCTCAATTATGCAATAAGCCAGAGTCAACTCCATGTTGCTACTATTTTACCATCCCTCATGTATGTGTGTGTATAAGTGTATGTGTGTTCATATGGCGTTATCAGAAATATTTTAGTGTTCTGCTTTGTGTCTTAGTTACTTTTGGGTCACCATGGTCAGAGAAAGCAATTGAGGGAGGACAGATTTATTTGCACTCATGGTTTCAGAGGGTCCTGGCCCACCAGTACAGGGAAGACATTGGTGGAACATCTCAGTCCATGGTGGTAGAAACATGTGGTGGAAGCTACTCATGTCATGATGAACCAAACAGCAGAGGTGATACAGGAAACAAGCATTGCTAAAATACCCTAGGACCTGCCTCTCAGCTTCACTCTGACCTACTTCTGCCACCCCTAAGCATTCAAGGGCTTTTCACAACAGTGTAAACATATAGATATTAAGGGAATAAGCCTATGGTAACACTCTAGATTCTAACCATAACCATAACACCTGGGACTGCACTACCCCAACACCCATGATCTTTTGTTCAACCTAGTTGAATGTAGAAACATTGCAAATCGTCCTTAATGATGAGAAGGAATTAAACCACCAGCTGAGGAAGAAATAAAAAGAGTTAGGAACAAGGTCAGCATCATCACACACATTAAACAGAAACCACATTTTCAGCCATTGTCATTTCCCTTCAGGCCATTTTGCTCTGAGATAAAGTACATTTCATTTCTTCTCCATTCTGGAGCTTTAACAGTGAGAAACTTTTCCTCTGAAGTTTCAGAGGCAGAGATAAATCAATCCTAAGCTCCCAGCAGAATTTTGTTCAAAGACCACAATGTTCTTTGCTGTCAGTTTGTCCTCACCCAGGTATTGGCCATCACTGTTCTTTCTGGCTTTGACTCCCTCTCCTGCTTATGTAGACCATTGAGGAATCAGAATCCAAATACAGAAGATTCCAGTTTTGTAATCCTGCAGCAGACCATATCTCTTAGAAATAGAAGGAGAAATACTACCTACATGACTTTAAATGTCTATAAGTATAGAGAAAAACTCACTAGTTCAACTCTTTATGGCAATCTCTGAGCATTTGTGAGAACATTCTCTCAAATGTTCAAGACCTTATAAATTCCTCAATAATCAAGAAAGTATAAAAATGTACTTACATAAATGTCTGCTATATGGAATGAGCAAGTATATGTCGGCATGATACAGAAAGAGAACATAGAATGGAGCTCTTCTCTGGATGCTGAAAAGACAGTTGTTTAAAAAATATAGTTTATGATTTGTAAGATAAAATCGTCCAGGAGCTCTATCATACAAAAGGATGATCATGTTTCTCACTTTGAAACATGCTCTTGAGTATTCAAGAACTGTATCCTTCAATATTATTGAGGTATAGCTCAAAAGCTCAGTAGGAGAACACTTGCTCAATATACACCAATCCCTAGGTTCAATTCGATCATTCCAACAATACAAAAATAATTATAATTGTATACCTAATTTTATGTGTATGCATTAAACAAACATCATGAATAGAAAAAATATGCCATGATTGTCCATTCTGGACAGATCTCTTTTAGGGCTTTTGAGCTCCTATATTTTTAGAGGAAGGATTTATTGAGTATATTCATAGGTACAAATGTCAATAATTTAAATTTACTTCATTCTGAATACTATAAAATATATTATCTCATCCAATGAATGTTATATTCACTTATGCTGGCAGGGATACTGTACCTTATTTTAAAAGTCTCCAGAGACTCAACTGGTTAAAGTGCAGAGAATAAGTGGAAAAGGACTATGAAGTCCTCAGGCTTAAATGTGATATCTATACTGTGTGGATGCTCCTAAGACCCAGAAAACATCTCTGAACTGTGGCAGAGAAGAAAATTGTAAGAATCTGAGCTTGGGATAGACTGCTATGAAATAGTGTCTTCTAAATATTACAGGACCCCTGCATTCATAAACTCATTGCAGTTGTGGATGTAAGTACAAGGTGAAGCCAGCCAATATTCAATATGGACAGGAGTCAGGCTAATATGGCCTTATTCCTAACTGAGGTACAATTAATAGCTGATAACTGCTGTGGAGGGAGTCATTTTTTTCTAGGACGTGACTCTGTGTAGATTGCACATACTTCAGTGAATGGCTGTGTACCCCCTACACTGGTAGAACTAAATGGTCTCAGAAGGTGATTGTAGAGAAAAAGAGGAGGTATAAGTACAAGGAAAAGGAGGTAGAGGGTAAGATGAAGAAGGAGGAAGAAGAGGAAGAGGAGGAGAAGAAAAAGAGGAAGGAGAAAGAGAAAGGAAGAGGCAAAACAATGATAACGAAGTTCAGAGAAGGGTGTGAAGATGTTCAGTAGGAGTTGGATAGGGGACAATTGGAAGTGGTCTGTATGGAATGCTCAAATAATATTTTAAAAGCATCAAACTGCCTTAAGGATTTGCCTTGGGCCTTAGGCATAACAGAGGTACACAAAGATTGTGACTTATGACTTAAGTTCATATGATTGTCACTGCCCCAGTCTATTGGATGACAACTTGTCTTTTTATCTTGGGAAATTGCCTGCCTCTAATCACCTGTAATGCAAGGCATACTAACATGAAAATCACTTTACAATGTATTAATGGGTAGTTAAATACCATTTTAAGGTTCAAATAATTTCTCTCCCACCTTGAAGGTTAGCAATGAAAGTTTAAGAGTGCACAAGGGCTTATTGAGGCCTCCAACATCCTGACTGAGTATCATTTGGTTTGGATATGTACTATCCTGTAGTCAGCTAATCAATAGCTAGTGATTAACTGATTAAATGATAAACATGCTGAGATTTTCAATCTTTTTATTGACTTTCCTAGGTAGTTATAGAACCTAGACATAGTGTAGGAGTACTTAAAATGCTCACAGTTATTCCAAGAAAGGATGGATTTGATTATATATCTATATTTGCAAAGAGAAAATTGTAAGGATTAAAGTACAAGTTAAGAAAATGTTTCAGAATATGATTACAGAATAAGACCTGGTTTGAGTCCCTGTAAATTTTGTTCATTTACTGTCTTGAGGAAGATGACTGGACTTCAAGGAGCATCATTGTTTTCATCCATAAGATACAGACAACAATTTCATGGATGGAAGATGTTTATTATGAGACAAATAAGTCAACTAAAGTAAAGAGATTAGATAATAAGTTACCCTATTTCTAAATCTCAGGAAGAACATTAACTTCTACTAGATTCTTGTATGTCTCTGGATGAAATTGCCTTATTAATTTGTTTGGTCATAAAAAAGGTTAAAGAAAGTGTTGAGTTTGTTGCACTGGTATCAGAGTTCATGTGAGAGAAGAAAAGGATTCCCCACTCAGTGATATATATCCAGAACATCCAGTAACTGTTAGGTACTACAAGGATTCCCTGATATCTACCTCATCTCTTCTTGCCTAACCCTCTCCAGCTGTGGCTGGATAGCTTGTTCCACTCTGTAGCAGAATCTCTCCTTAACATATCTATAATTGCTTTATATTTTTTGCAGCAGGACCTGCTCTTCGGCTGAGTTGAGAATTTTATTTTTTTTCAATCCTGATAAGACTGATGACATAAAAATGTAGGAAAGTCTTTGTTTACGAAAAGATGGAAGATGGTAGACACACATTCCTTCTTCTATCCTTAGGTGGACATTCTAGCTGCATTTTCTACAGTTCTTCAGGAGATCTTTAGAGACTGAGCCTCAGATGCTGCCTTAATTAGGGTTTTATTGTTGTGAAGAGACATCATGATCAAGGTAACACTTATCAAAGAATACATTTAATTGGGGCTTGCTTACAGTTTCAGATGTTTAGTCCATTGTAATCATGGCAGGAAGCATGGGAGAAGGAATGGCAGCCTCAGGCAGACATAGTACTGAAGAGGAGGAGCTGAGAGTTCTGCATCTTGGTTTGAAAGCAGCCAGAAGGAGAATGGAATTCACAGTAAGCAGAGCTTAAGCACAGTCCTCAAATCCTACCATTACAATAAAACTGTTCCTCCAAAAAGGCCCCACCTATTCCAACAAGGCCACACCTAACAGTGCCACTTCCTATGGTCCAAGCAAAGGTAATGAGTGTTGTGATTGAGATTTATTTTTCACAGATCAGCAATGAAGAATATATACATATATTTGAAAGATACTTTTTTTCAAATGTTGAAGCTGTAATAACCAAATATGTTACTACATGCTTCTCTGTTCTCTACCTTCCATACAGACTATATAGACGCCATAAAAAGTTTTCAATAAACATCAGGAACTCAAGAATTAATAACAGCATTTATTAATTCCCTGTCATGATCTAAGTTTGTACTAAATGGATTCGAGGGCTTTTGCTCTTTAATTCTGAAATAAAGCAAGACTCAAGGAGCTAGGCAACCTGCCTATATCTTCACAGTTAATAAATGACGTAGATGTAAGACTTGAATCCAATTTTATCTCCAATATATAATCTATTGGGCCATATCATGGTTTTCTGAATATGAAAAAACCTGGAAACTTTCTTCAGCAAAATTTATTTCAGTATACAGAGGCCAAAGAATGAATAGACAAAAGCCCATAGCCTTCTTAGGAACATTTTGCTTACTATGCTTTATCAAATATTTTACTAGGTTTTGGGTGAAATGATCAAATCTAAAAGTTTAAAAATATTTAAAATGTGTTAGGACTGTCATGCTGTGCTCTGTCTTAATTATGTTAGAGAAGTTTTAAAATTAGATTTCCATAAATAGAGAACATTGTATCTAGTTCCAAAATGAAACTACATATATGGCTATGAGGATATTTACATCATTTGTGTTCACTATCTCCATATTTACAGTGTTTGAAACTGTTACTGAGATGGCAGCTAGTTTAGATGGAAACAAATTATAAGAATGGAAAAAATGCCCAATAATTTAACAGGACTAATTTCCATATATAAACAGTAACAGACAAAGCCTTTGGAATGATATAAATGATACATTTTTAGTTGAACAGAGAAAAAGCTAGTTTGAGCAGTGTGCTGTAAATGACAGCATATTTTAGGCAGTGGTTACTGAGTAAAGCTTATAATAAAGAAAAAGGACCTCAATTCTAAGTTGATGATCATTGTAGGTTTTAAAGTTTTATTTTACATCTCAACATGACAAATAGTAATATTAATAATTGTGCATATTTATGGGGAATAATGAGATGTTTTGAAAAACCTATACCCTGTACAGTGATCAAATTAGACTAATTAGTAGGGAGACTTTTAATGACTAATCAGTATACCTATTCCTTCAATATTTCTTTGTGGTGATCTCATTTGAAACCTGTTTTCGTAGCTTTTTAAAACCACACAAGGAATAATTTATCATGTTGTGCAACACAACACTAGGAATTATACCTTCATTTCTGTAGTTATACCTGCAACATGGTACTCATTAGCCAATATCTGGCTTTGGCTTCTGATAAATGGTATCATTAATTCGTGTTGATGTATGAGCTGGTTCAAAGGGGCTGTCTTAGGGTTTTACTGCTGTGAACAGACACTACGACCAAGCCAACTCTTATAAGGACAACATTTAGTTGGAGCTGGCTTACAGGTTCAGAGGTTTAGTCCATTGTCATCAAGGTGGGAACATGGCAACATCCAGGTAGGCATGGTGCAGGAGGAGCTCAGAGTTCTACATCTTCCTCTGAAGGCTGCTAGCAGAAAACTGGCATCCAGGCAGCTAGAACTAAGGTATTAAAGCCCATGCCCACAGTGACACACCTACTCTGATAAGGCCACACCTCCCAACAGTGCCACTCCCTGGGCCAAGCATATATAAACCATCACAGGAGCATATGGCTAGTTCTAGATAATCATCAAGTTAAGCCATTGGATTGAATCTGAAACCAAATGAAGAACAAAGTGCATTGTTCTGACATTTAGACTTGACTTTGCAAAGTAAAGATGGGAAAAGCTAACACCAAAATGGAATTTAATGTAAGATTTGAGCAGAGAATTTGAAAATAATTCAAATAACAGACTAACAAGGAAACAAGAGAGTGGCAGGATTCGATTTGATTGCAATAAAAACAGAAGCGATAAATTTTCACTTGGAAAAAACTTGTAGGAAGTAAATCAGGTTGAAGAGATAGTGACACATTTTTGAATGAAAATTTTTTCTTATACAAATAATCTTAAGAAATGAGTTGAGTACATTGATGCATTTCTGCCATCAAAGAAATCAGAAGAAATATGTTGAAAAATGATCTCTGGAGAAAATGATTCTTTTCATTCCTAGTTTGACTGTTGCATCTTTGATCTGTTTTAAAATATCTAAAAGCATCGTGGATTCACTCACTTATTCAACACATGAACATCTTCAGTTTCTGATTTTTCTAGTTGGAAAATTGTAAAGTTTTTCTTTAAAATCTGTGATCATTTATCTTGATTGATATCTATTTGAGATTTGGAATCATCCAGGAGACACACCTATGAAAGAAGATGCTTCCAGAGAGTATTAACTGCAGGAAGTTTGGGATATTCAACTTCAAAATGGTCAGCACCTTCTAATGGAAGCTCAGATCTAAAAAGGTTGAAGGAAAAAACAGTGTTAAATATCTAGAGCCTCTTCTTCTTGACAAAGCATATACATTACTGTGGTTGTTGTCCTCCACTATAATAGCAGATTCCATCTTCTTCAGCCTTTCAATATGGATTGAATCCCAGGAGTTTTCAAAGGAAGACTTCAGCATTGGGTTTATTGAGACCGGTAAAACATCCAACTTTTATAGACTGGGCAGTTACCAAGTTCTCTATCTTTTTTCCAAATGAGCACTGTTGGACCACCCTACTCCCTATTATATAAGCCAATGTAGTAACTATGCGCTAACAATGTAATGTATATGTGCTGTTCCCTTAGAGAACCCCATCTAATACAGACCATATATATTTTTTAGATCCCATAATGAAATGGCCTGCCTAGGCTGTATCACTTTGAAGACAAGAGTGTCTGAGTCAACTTAATCACTCAGAATGTTCTACCTCCTTGACCACAAAGAGTCAAGAATGGAGACACTATATATAGCCAGCTAATGCATGAAGAAGTAACTTCTGAAAACAGATTTTTCTCTCTCTGCTGCTTTTCCATTCTCTTCCTGATGGAGTATATGAAGGCTTCTGGTAACCACAGAAGCCATCATAATGAGAGAAAACTCCCAGGCTTGAACCACCAAATTTTGCCTTCCTCAAAGTCAGAACTCGTTTTGGAACTTATCATTGAGTAAGTAAATAAACTTTCCTTGATATGTGTGAGCCTATATAGTTTTCCTTTATTCTTTTATTTATGTTTTTATTTGTTTTTAATAATCTGTAGAATTGATGCATGGTATGCTGTGTTCTGGGGGAACCAAGGCAAATAGTAGTATTTCATGCCTTTCAGGGGTTCCATTTTTCAAAGACATTGGATCTCTGAATGATAACTTGTAAGTGTCTGGCTGATTTCAGGTAAAATACTGGAGCCTGAGAAGAAAATGTCTGGGTTAGATTTTTCAACAAGAAAATTATGAGACAAAAGAAAAGGAAGAAATATTTTGCTAGGAGGCCAGGATGAAGAAACAGGTAACAAAATACTGTTCTGCTTTTGTTCCTAGGATAAACACTGTACCAAGTGAATCCCATAAAAAATCTGACAAATTGATCTGAATGCAAATCAGTTCAGTTTTTTTATGAAAATCACTTAGTTATCCTGACGGCTCATGCAGATCAGAGTGTTTGGTGAGTGTCCACAGCTGCCTTTGAGAGGAAAAAGTGTGTTCTATCCAACAATTAATTGAGAATAAGATTTCTGTCTTGAATTAATTAGATTGATGTGGAAGATAAGTTACAAAGCCAGAACCTCTAAGAGATCAACAGTGTTATCTTTATCCTTGAGATCATTTTAAGCTGTTATAAAGAGCAGATTGATTGATTATGTTTGGTGCTCATAGCTATATTCAATCATGTTCCAAGTCACCAGACAATGACAAAGTTTTTCTTCTTTCTTTTCAAGAGTAAACACATGATTAAAAATGGTTCTTTCTAGTGAATAAAAAATGATATTTATAGCTTAGGAGATATATATATATATGTGTGTGTGTGTGTGTGTGTGTGTGTGTATGCTATGTATGAGCTATATAGTGCTATGGACTTCTACATGCAAGATCAGAATGTGTAATACAGAATAACAAATATTCATTGTAATATCAGCATGTCTTATGGCCTCATCTTCAAGTTCTACAGTATTCCATTAGGTTTTTTTTTTTTAAATCCTCATACCCTTTGCTGTTATAGAATTTTCCTCTAAATTGTAACATAGTCTTCTGGTGGGAGGGAGAAGCTCAGGATACTTGAAAAGTAAACATATCTCACCTGTCTGACAAAAATGAAACACCCAGGATTCATAAGGTCTGTAGCCATGGTTATAGATCCAGTAAACAGGACTGGAGGGGAGACTTCCCATCTGTTGAGTTGCTTGCACATCATGCAGGGAGATCCAGGATGGTTGATCTCTTGAGCTGGTACCCAGGCTAGGGGAGGTGATGTAGCTTCATCTGATTTTCCCTTCACTCATATTCCTGTAAGTAACCCTAGTAAACTCACTCATCTACCAAGTCGGATGTTGGCAGTGTCATTTACTAAACTGTGCTCTTGGTGCTTTCTCTGGGGTGAGTAGACATTTGTGTTACATCTCCCCAGGGAAGTCTCACATAACACTTTTTTTGTATCTTCACTATTATTACATTTGCTGCTTCCTCAATCGTTATATTTTCCCTTTCTCTGATTCATTATGACACTGTGGATCCTTTAAGATGAAAGAAAGTGAACAAAATGAGTCCAATTTTAAAATTTCCTGTGACCATTTGCTCCAAGAAAGAGTCCGTGCTCCCTCTTCCCCTTTGGCATCTTTTCATCCCCAGCAGATGACTTTGTTTCTCCAGAGCATATCATTTTCTTTCACATGCCGTACATCTCTCTGTACTATCACAAAGAGCAGAGGAGACTGTGCTGTCCACTATTAAACTAGCCATTGAATACATTCAGTATTTCTATGCTACTAAACAGAGGTAACAATCCAATCTCCACTGTGTTAGGGGGGCATGGACACTGTTAGACACATAGAAAAATGGGAGCATGGGAACTCACCATGAGGAACACACTAATAAAATTCAAGCCCTCCTAGAGTTGGTGGTCTCTAGTTTTGGGCCCCTCCTTTGCTGAAAGACTCCAACACTTTTCCATACACTTTGCTTTCCCTATCCCCTGACCTCATTTCCTGTTGTCTAGTTCTACACCTCATCCGTGAAAAAGAACCTAACTGTCATCAGGTATAAACTGATTCTACTCTGGTGAATTGTTTTTCAAGTGTCAATTCACACTGTCATGTTAGGGAGAGAGTCTGTTGACTATGTATTAAGCAGAACATAGTTAGCCTCCATAATGCTTCACGAACCTTGGAAACATTTAATGTTATTTCCCAGTAGGGTGTATGCTTGATGAGGACAGGGGACATAACTGACTAACAGTGTTGAGTGCAACAAATGTTCTCAACAATTACTTACTGAATTCAAATGGAATACATACATTTTCCAATTCAACAGCCCTAACCATGAACATTATTAGCTTTATTGAAGATCTGCCAATTGGTGACTATTTTAATCTCTCTGCCTTCAATTTCTTTTCATGACAATCTCTTCTCATTATCATCAGTTATTTCAAGCCAGAATCCCTGTCACCTCATTCTTCTATTCTAAATATTTTGATTTACCCTGATTGTCTATGACATAATTTCAAAACTAGTAGTCCTTATTCTAGCTTTTATCAAACTTGAGGATATTATGTACCAGGCAAGAAAATGTGATAGTGACTGTGTTTCACACTTAGTCCACATTTTCAGTGTTTTGCTATTTCCAATACATTTCTCTTCCTAATGTCTTTGTATACCATAAATGCTGTTCTGTTGTTCTGTCTTTGTTCATATTTTTTTGCATATTTCTCTTTATTCTTGGAGTTTAAGGGAGTTTAATCATCTTATGTTTTATACAGGTTTTGGAGATTAAAACAGACATAAGAAGCCAAAAGGAAGAATTAATTAAAAGCAACAACATTCTAATATGACCAACGGCCCTCATGGTTAAATGTCTCAGGTGTTCAGACCTAAAATCATTTCTCCATCTTGCTCCATGTTTATGTTACACTCCAGAATGTTGTTCTACACCACACACACACACGCACACGCACACCGCAGAGAGAGAGAGAAAGAGAGAGAATTGCTGAATTGTAGAATTGTAGTTTTCCTTCATAAAATCACTCATGAAAATTTCTTGGAGTATTTCTGTCTGGGAGAATAAAATTATTAATGATATATTCCATAACAAACCTGCTACATATATCATACTTCCAAGACATCTCAAATGCTCAGACACTACATGTAGCCTCAGAAAAATAAGAAGAGTAACCTTTAATTTTTTTAAGTTTGTTTTGAATTAATTAGGGATAAATACAAAGTTTCATGGAAATACTACATAAATCACTAGGAACCCTTCATCCTGCTTTCACTAATGTTGACATCTTTTGTAACTGTATTACAATTTTAAAATCAAGTGAAATTATTTTTGTCTATCATTTTCCTTTAAAACCAGAAAATTACCCTTCATTTTACCTCCCTTTTTCTCAGGTTGCTAGTTGATAACTTCTTCATTCTCCCACTAGGAAAATAAATTATAAGGCAGAGAAAAAGTCTACAGCATTCATCCCAATATCATCTTCTCCTAGAAGCACAAGCACAGGTTACCTTCCACTTATGAAATTGTCTCCCTTCTGCACATGCCAGTATGTCTTATTTTAGACAATGGTAGTTTTACTGCAAAGACCAGAAAATTCAGAGATATAGAGACACACAATATTTTCTGCATTTTCTTCATACACGCAGGCTGTACAGAGTATGATGAACATGTAGCAAGCTAGCTTTGATATGACTCAACTGTTATGTGAAAAATACTTATTACTCATATTTTCAAGCTCTTCAGCCATTGAATGCCTAAAAGGGAAAATGACATAGCCTTTGAATAGTTTTGACAGATGGCCTTTCTTGAGTCAGAAAAATTGTACTTTGATTTACAATTTGATTTAGCCAATAGGGAATAGTCTAGCTGTCTAGTAATACAAGCCTTTTCCCCCTAATTCAGTTTTAATTGGAATTAAGCCATTAATTTTTGGTGTTTCACTTGGCATATAGTTTTTTTTTCTGATCTTAACACCTCCATACTTCAAAAAGAGGAGAGCAGAGATGAGAAGACCTTCCAGGCAAACCAGCCTATATAATTAGTCAGCTAATAATGAATGAAACTACAAGCCATTGTTGTAACTTCCAACTTTGGTAGCTAGATATGCTAAGGGTGACAAATAGTTTGAAATCCTATTACCTCAGCTGTGTAATTAGCTTCTTCTAGATTTATCAAAGAATGTGAAATTGAAGAGAAGGAAAACCTATGTTTAATGAATAAATAAATGCATGTATAGTGTTTATATTTATGTAATTTTTTTGTTAGTACTAGCAATCAAATTCAGGGCCTGGCACATGCTAGGCTAGGGCTCTACTGCTGATTTATACCCTAGGCTTGTCTCCATGAAGGATAAGATGTAAATGTGAAGTGTCTGACACAGAAGAATACTGGTCATCCTGTGTGAACCATGGCCACATTAATGCCCAAAACAATGTTTTGGTCAGTTCCAGGTGCTTACAACTTATTTATCAAAACAATAAATCTGTTTTCATCATTGTTAATGTCTGCTCTTTCTTTCTTTTCGAGAATACATTTCACCTGATCCCATGACCCTGCAACTTTCATAAATAAGTCAGTGATTGTCACCTTTCCATGCAATGTGTTGAGGAATACGACAAGTGTAGAAGCTGGAGGGTTTGCCTAAGGAGAAACAGTCATCTCATATAGCAAAATAGGTGTTTCCCAAGAGTTACAGCTCCAAGGTTTAGTGCCAGGCTCTACTGTCCTGTAAGCTCTATAAACTGTAGCTTGTCAGTTCCTTGCTTGGTTTTTATTTTACCTTTGTGGAAACTGCAGACTGTAGAGAGCCTTCAAATCACCATTTAGAGCTAGTGTTCCATGTCTAAGCACTTCTAGGGAGAAGCATGATAGATGATCCATTGATTAGAAGAAGCAGAGACTACAAAACAATGAGTTAAAAGTGAAATTCCCTCCATAACTGTCTTTTAGAAAGTCTAAAGAAAAGTGTGAGAGCTCTTCCAGAAAAATGCCAAAGTGTGAGCGTGCATAAATACTGACATTTTTGCTTAGAATTGTGGCATAAAACCATTGTCACAAACAAAAATAGGGATGTCTGTATGGCTGACTCTCGACATGTTTTTGAGTTGTTTTTCTTTTCACCTTTCCTTTGGTTCGATCTCACTTACAGTTATTGAAGATTACTTTCCAGTTTGGTGTAAAAAAAATTCCTCAATATTTCTAAATTGCTAAGAAATATTACTTAGGCAGAAATTCAAGGAATTGATAATTATTTCATATTAATAGTAATGACTAACAGTTTTGAACACTTATCTGATGCTAATTGAATTTAAATTTGTACATTTGAATTGAGTTTATTAATTCTCACACTTCTACCTCTTTATAAAATGTTGCCAGGTAGAGTTTATCAATATTTCCACATTAATTCTGATAAATTGAAAGCCCAAATAACCAAGCCATTTCTCAATATTACAAATTTAGTCAACAGCATGACCACATGACCAAGCATTCTGAGTTTTCCTAAGGCTGATATTAACTTTTGTGGTTTGAATGAAAAATATATCTCATATGTATTTGAACACCTGCTCTACAGTTTGTAGAGGTGTTTGGGGAGAAAGTCCAGCCTTGCTGTAGGAAAGGATATCACTGGAGGAGGGTTTTGGAAGTTTATATCCTTGTCAACTTCTAGTTCTTCTCTGTGCTTTGTAGTTTCTATTGACAGTATCAACAAGGAGTCTCTAAGCTCTTTCCATCATGATTGCTTCCTTCTTCATGTCTCTCTTGCTAGCTTGGACTCTTCCCTCTGGGACCACAAATATGAATAACTCTTCCTTCTATAACGTGGTCTTACAATCAATCTGTGAAAAAAAATGTGGCAACATATACTAAAAGTATTTAAAATTCCTCTTCTGGAACTCAACAGGGAGAAGATATGATAGGCTGAACAGCCTGTAGGATCCATCCATAGGATCATGTATTTATTTGAATACTAGGTCTGTAATTGATGGAACTGTTTGGGAAGGGTTAAGTGGTAGGGTCTTGTTGAAGGTGATGTATCCTTTGGGCAGACTTTGAGGTTTTAAAGACTCATATATTTCCAGTTAGTTTCTTTCTGACTCATGCTTTGTGAATCAAGATGAAAGCTCTCAGCTATTGTTTCAGCACTCTGCCTCCCTGCCTGCTGCCATGCTCTACAACATGATGGCTATGAAAATAACCTTCTGGAACTATAAGCACACAATGAATTCTTTCTTCTATAAGTAGCCTTGGTCATGAAGTCTTATCAAAGCAATAGAACAGTAACCACAGGCTAGTTGGAAATGTTTGAAAACATACCGAACAAAGAATTAGCATTTGCCTTATCTACAAATTAGCATCTAATACTACAAATCAGTAATAAAAAGATAAATTACCCCACCCCAGCAAGTATTGAATGATGTGCAACTATGTGGAAATCATGATTATTAGAAAAAATAATATGAGCACAATGAACTACTACTCTAGCTCTCTGAACAGCTAAGACTAAAAACCAAAAGACCAAGTGCCAATGACAATGTGAAGTAATGGGTATTTTTGTATGATGTTATTGAGACTAAGAAACAACTTCACTACTTAGAATGCCATTTGACAGTTTTCAGAAAATGTAAATTAACCCAGTATGCTAACAATTTAATTTATATTCTGTATCCAAGAGAAATAAATGCACATGGTCATACCTTTTATCAGAATGGCATAGAAAATGTATTATTATAATATCCCTGAATAAAAAGCAATCCAAATGCCCATCATCAGTGCTATACTTTAAAATTGTGGGACATTTGTTAAATGGAGCACTGATCAACAATGTAAAAATGATTCATAAAACAATATGGACACATTTCAAATTGTGTTGACTAAGAGAACTAGGCATTTCCTATTCAATAAAAATAATTTATATTTAAGTGAAAATATAAAAACACATAAAATTAATCTACAGTAACAAAAATAAGAATATTTCTTGGCTAAAAATTCTCCAGAGTGAGACAAAAAGTAACTTTCTAGTGTGGTGAAGATATTCTACCTTTTGGTTAATGTCCTGGGTAAATAAATTGATTCTTTGTTTTCTCTTCTTACTTATGGATTTATTAGTAGTTAGTAGATTTTCTTAAAAGAAAATTTCAAATAAAGATAAGTTAAACATTGTGGGGGTGACTTATTTTAACATGTTTCATAATATTACATTGTTCCCTGTCTATATAACTATTATTTGTCTCTTAAAATAAAGTTAAATGAAAAAGTTATATCTCACTATAAATATTTGACTATATCTCAAGTACCTGTAATATAATATTAACACATCAAGAGGAAGACTCACAATATTCAGTCCTTTGATGTCAATCAAATTCATATAGGAATGTGCATTTAAATAGACATATGAACACATGTGTGCTCATATATTCACTCAGAAAAAGAAGCATGCAGAAATTCTAGAGTGGCGGTACATAGTTATAATCTTAGCATTTGGAAGAGATAGAAGAATTACTGCCATTATGAGGCCATCTTGTTGTTCATAGAAACTTCCAGGCTAACTTGATCTTGATACTATCATACATTGATAGTATGTTTAAAAACAAAACAAAATAAAACAAAGCAACAACAGAAACAAAATGAAGCTAGTAGAAAAGATAGGAATAACATAACCCAAGCTGACTGATGATTAACTGAACAAATCTTTTCTCTCTTTTTTTTTCCTATGAAACAGGGAGTCATTGCTAGTCTTGAAGTTTCTATTCTCCTGCCTCAGCCTTCCATGGGCTCAGATTATTGCTATGTGCTGTCAGACACAGCTCTAAGCACATCTTATATTTTTTTCTCTGACAAAAGTCTAAATGTAAATCTTTTAATTCTCCAACCACAATATGTAAGTATTTTATTTTTCCTGATTGATTGATTGACTGATCGATTGACAGAGAGATTGATTTGCTCTGTTTTCTCACTGGACTCTAAGTTCTTTGAAAGCAAGCACCTTATCTGTCTTGTGGTGTTGTTTCACAATGAACCATGTAAATCATTTCTGCTTCAATTTATGGAAAGGATGTGTACATGAAATGTTTACATTTTTTTTGAAGGATATGTCATGGTGGACTTTAAAAGATAACCAACTTGAGCCTATGTATGTTGTAGATACTTGGTGGGGAAACAAGTTTGCAAAAGCATTCAGGGGTTATCTTTGTTATCGGTTTAAAACTATTCATCTTGTTCTGTCTTCTTTGACTCCTCTATCTTGTTTTTTATATCTCCTGATCATCTCACTTATTGACATATTCTTGCCTAGGTACCTTGATGCTTAAATCATACCTTGGATCCTTATGTATGCTCCCTTTCAACATATCACGGGAATACCAAAATTATACAGCTCTGGCTCGTCAACCAGGCATGAGGTAAAAAGTCACTTAGGATAATTGTAGAGTACAGTATGTTTCCAGGTGGCCCAGGAAAGGCTAACAGAAATGAAAAATTCAAAGTCCAAAACATTATTGTAGTGTCTTTGTCCTGAAGAACAAAGAGAAGTTTCACCTGAATAGATTTTTTTCTTCAGAATTTAAACAAGGGAGCCCAATATAACATTGACTCCAGTAGATTTTATCTTTGTTATTTAAGCTCACCATTTTTTTCTGTCTTCCATTTGTATCTAGATCATGATGGTAGAACTAGACATTTTCCAACTCTACTAACATGATTTTTTTCCAAGCCAGATAGTAATAAAGAGCTCTGGCTGTCCCATTTGACTTTTATGTATAGTGTGCTAAATAGTTTATTTCTGTGCAAACCTTTTTTGTCCAGTAATATATTATTGACACCCATGACAGTGATTGATATATGTGTGTATGCATATAAACATATCTGTGAAAAAAACAAATGCTTGTTAAGTCATTGGAAAAGATATTTAGATTGAGTTCTTGTCCTCTTTCAATACACATAAATAATTAATTAGCTTGACTGTCAGAACACACAATTGGGAAAAGCTTATCAGTATTTGTTAGTTCATCTCCTTTCTTTATCTTTGGATATGAGTTATAAAGGTACAAGTAAACATCCTTCTTTGTTTAAGATAGGCTCTTACTGTGTAACTCTGGCTATATTAGAGGTAGCTATGTAGACCAGGCTGGCCTCGAACTTACTGAAATGCTTTCTTGCTTCATGGGAGCATGTCCTGGGATTAAATTAGGCAAGCACTATCATGCCCAGCCTACCATTAAACATTTCAACATTTACGAAAGGAGCTAATTGGTGCTCTGGTGGTAGTTTTGTTCATATATACCGAACGTTAAAGACTGTGTATAACACCAACGCTTGCGAAAACTCCATTACTGAGTTTTGCAACTTCTTGTAGTATTTTCCTTTTGTTCTTATTAAGCATGATACTTGAGGGAAGAGATAAGCAAGTAATAGTGTATTGTAGATTTTAGAACATCAGCTGTCAGGAATCTGTGCTTATTTCTGTAACTCCAGAAAAGAAAATGCCTCTGGTTTGAGATGTAAGCAGCACTTCTTAATTAAAAGATTAAATAGCTTCTAGTAGCTACTTTTTATTTACCTTGTGCTAGAAAAATTTCAAAGTACTTTATATGAACTAATGGCCTTAATTCATAGCTATCAGCTCAAGTCTCAGTCCCAAGGCCAGAGAGGAACAAAATCACAGGTCAAAGACCATCTGGAAGAGAGGAAAACATTCTCTTCTTTAGCCTTTTCTGCTTTAGTCAGGTTTTCAGTGAATCAGCCACCTGTAGGGGAGGGCAAATGTTTAGCTCAGTTCATGAGACACAGTGCTATCACTGATTCATTGAACTGATTCATTGCATACATTAGAGCCCATTATGTTGACATATAATATCAGCTATCACACCCATGGAGAGTGAGAGGGAGGAACTCAGAACATTTGAGTCATTAATAATTCATCAACAACAAAACAAAAGAATGACTCAGCAGGGGCTTTCTGATTCCTGAAATCAAAGAGGGGTTGGGCAACTGGGAATGATTGTTTATAAATCCATAGTTAATCAGACTCTGTTAATAATTTGGATATCCTTCATTTTCTTATTCAAGATATATTTCATCCTCATATACAATATTGAAATCTCATGTGGTAGAACAGAAAAACAAGTCCCCAAATCCACCCACCCAGCCTATAGGATATCCACCCACCCAGCCTATAGGATTACAAACATGGCTAGAAGTTTTACTTGAAACTGGGGGAGGGGAGATAAACTCTCCTCTAGGTTGCCTCAATGGGGAAAATTTTAGGTGCAATTTTTCTTTTCAAATCTTTAAGTTGAAAGTGATTTCTATGTTCTGTGAGAGGCCCAAGGATAAGATTGAAGTGCAGTCTCTGTGAGAGGGAGAAGAACTTGCCTTACACAGGGCTTTCTAAGGAGACTGATTAGGTCTCTTGTATTGTTTAAGAGGAGATGGGAGAACAGAGAAGTGTTTGATGCAGAACTTGAGCAGGTCTTCTTTGGAATTGAAAATGCTTCTAACAGTCTGTTCTGTCTCTTGAGGTCGAGTTCAAAATAGCTTCACGACAGAAGCCTGAGTCACGGAGCTTCCTCTCCCCTGTGTCCTGCTGACCAGCCAACCAGCCTGCAGCTTCCTTTTTTCATGGAATAAATAAATATACCTCTGTACTCATGTAGGGATCAAGGATAAGAATCAAGGGCAATGCTGCATCCTAAACCCAAGGAGTCTGAGAAAGGCATCAGATATAAATATTTTAGTCCCAGATCATAAACACTTATTTCTGAAGCTTTAAAGGCAATGTCTTTACCTATTGCATGAAATCTCTAGTCTTAGTAGAATAGCGAAGCAGTTCCTGTTTGCTTATTTGTTCATCACCATTGTATGCTTGTTCAGAGTTGGTGCTTACTTGGATTTATTAATTGTATTGTAGGGTTTACAAAAATCTTATTTCTCAGTCCAGCATATAAAGTTTCGTGGAAGCCTGAAGATTTGGAATGATTTTGTACTATTACCATAGCAACTTATCTGAATGCACAGACACTAAGAATATAAATCCATGACACAATTGTTAGGGAGGAACTTTTTGTTTTTAAATAAAAAAACACGTACCTAGTTAGAATTAGATGAAAGGTGAATTGTGTTTTAGAAAATGGATGGAAATAACGTTAAAAATAAATCTTAATTTTTTTAAATATGTGAAACTCAAAGGCAAATTCAATGAAATATGACAAGTGTAGAATAAAATCCAGAAATAAATAATATTTGTATGGTGAATATATGATCTGGTGGGAGAAACAGTGTTGGTGTCAGAAATAGGGTACAAGCACAATGAGTAAATTCAACTGGTGAATAGTTTAGAGGCTTTATGAAAATCATCAGTAATTGAATTGTATATTTCCCCCCCATTTCTAGCTCAATTTTGGTTGTTGTAGAGATAGGGAAATAGAAATTATTAGCCTGAAAGGATTCTTAAGAGGTCATTCATGATACCCTATTCTTCCTTACAGCTTTTCCTACAAGTGAAAATGTACTATACAGTGGTCTGCTGACTATGTTGCCTGCGTAGCTCTTGTGACTCATGGTAATATACACTATGACTCTCTATGATAAATCATTATTTCTCTTAAATTTATCTATTCTTTTATCTGGATGTAGCAAGGTGTGATGTGTGCTTTTCAACTTGGTTAGTAAGGCAGATGTTTTTCTCTTGCTGTTCCCACAGCACATTGATTACACTAGGCTGGATGGACAAAGAGCTCCTACAGATTTGCCTGTTTCTTGGCACAGGATTACAGATGCCCACTGAGGATTGACACTTAGGTCCTCATGCTTACATGCCATATATCTTATCAACTGAACCATTTCTCTAGCCTAACCATATCTCTTTATAATCTTGGCTGAACTGGCTGACTTTTATTTTTTAAATTGGGTATTTTATTTACATTTCAGATGTTATCCTTTTACCCCATTTCCCCAGCCTGCCCAGGAATCCTCTAGCCCATCTCCCCTCCTCCTGCTTCTATGAGGATGTGCCCCCATCTACACTCCCACTCCAACCTCCCCACCCTCGAATTCCCCCCTCCCCTACACTCACACACAGCATCCAGCCTTCATGGAACCAAGGACCTCCTCTCCTATCTATGTCTGATAGTGCCATCCTCCCTTACATATACAGCTGGAGCCAAGGGTCCCTCCCTAAGTGCTCCCAGGCTGGTGGTTTAGACCCTGGGAGCTCTAGTTGGTTGGTATTGTTGCTCTCCTCATGGGGCTGCAAACCCTTTCAGTTCCTTCAGTCTTCTCTCTAACTCCTCCATTGGGAACCCCTTGATTAGTTCAATAGTTAGCTGTGAGCATCTGCCTCTGAATATGTCAAGCTCTGGCAGTCCTCTAAGGACACAGCTATATCAGGCTCCTGTCAGCATGCACTTCCTGATATCCACATCAGCATCTACCTTTGGTGACTGCACATGGAATGGATACCCAGGTGGAATCATCTCTAGATAGCCTCTCCTTCAGTTTCTGTCCCACACTTTGTCTCCATATTTGCTCCCTTGAGTATTTTGTTACTCCTTCTAAGAAGGACCGAAGCACCCCCACTTTGTCTTCCTTCTTCATGAGCTTCATGTGGTCTGTGAGTTGAATCTTGGGTTTTGAGAGCTTCTGGGCTTATATCCAATAATCAGTGAGTGAATAACATGTGTGTTCTTTTGTGATTGGGTTACCTTATTCAGGATGATATTTTCTAGTTCCATCCATTTGGCTAAGACTTTCATGAATTCACTGTTTTTAATAGTTGAGTAATACTCCATTGTGTAAATGTACCACATTTTCTGTATCCATTCCTCTGTTGAAGGACATCTGGGTTCTTTCCATCTTCTGGCTATTAGAAATAAGGTTGCTATGAACATAGTGGAGTATGTGTCCTTTTTATATGTTTGAGCATGTTTTAGGTATATGCTCAGGATGGTATCACTGGATCCACAGGTAATATTATGTCCGATTTTCTAAGGAACCACGAGACTGATTACCAGAGTGGTTGTACAAGCTTACAATCCCACCAACAATGGAGGAGTGTTCCTCTTTCTCCACATCCTTGCCAGAATCTGCTGTCACCTGAGTTTTTATTCTTAGCCATTCTGATTGGTGTGAGGTGGAATCTCAGGGTTGTTTTGATTTGCATTTCCCTAATGACTAAAGATGTTGAACATTTCTTTAGGTGCTTCTCGACCATTCGATATTCCTCAGTTTAAAATTCTTTGTTGAGCACTGTACCCCATTTTTAATAGGGTTACTTGATGGTCTGGAGTCTAATTTCTTGAGTTCTTTGTAAATTTTAGATATTAGCCATCTATCAGATGTAAGATTGGTAAAGATCTTTTCCCAATCTCTGGTGGTCGTTTTGTCCTATTGACAGTGTCCCTTACCTTACAGAAGCTTTGCAATTTTATGAGGTCCCATGTGTCAACTCTCGATCTTAGAGCATAAGTCATTGGTGTTCTGCTCAGGAACTTTTCCCCTGTGCCCATGTGTTTGATATTAGGCTAGAACAAAGAAGTAATTTCAGACAGGAATCTAACTTTTAGGCTAGAACAAGGAAGTAGGCTTCAGACATGAATATGACCTTAGGCTAGGACAGGGAAGTAGGCTCAGATACTTTGATCATCCTGATAAGTTTTTAGAAACAGTGATCACAGGAGTATTCATGTAATTGAGTTTAATGCCTTGCTTTGTCTTTGACTATTTGTGTTTATTGTCTTGCTTGTTCCTTGACTATTTGCATCTATTGTATTGCTAGACCCTCAACCTAGAACTAACCTTAATATATGCATGTAATTAAAGTGGTATAAAAGTATAAAGAAGGAGGGGGATAGGGTGGGGGTTCTAGGGAGGGGAAATGGGGAAAGGGGATGACATCTGTTTTGTAAATAAATAAAGCATCCAATAAAAAAAATGATAGCAATCTTCTCATACACTCAAGTCACAGGCCTTACAACTGAGTATATACCTGAGTCCAGCCCTTTATCACTACAAATACCCTGCTTCTTATGCTATTGTCTGTGGTACTTGTTAACTGGGAAACAAAAATGAACAACAACAAGAGAGAAATTCCACATCTTCCTTCAAATCCCATCCTTGCACTTTTCTGTTGCCTTCATTATGTTTTCTCTGTTCCATTTTTCTTCTTGTTGTTATCTCATTTGCTCTTTAACTCTTTCCTGTCAGAGTTATGACTCTATCATCATGCTGTGACAATTCTTGTCACATTCTTACTTGATCCAGGGTTGCAGTCACCTTTGTCCCTAATCATCATCCTTACCTGTTGTAGTAATTATTTAATGTGGCCTCTGGATCAGGCCGACTATCTTAGCTGCAGTGGCTCTGCCTAGCCCAGCCGCCACGTTTCTTGGCCAGAGGCCATGTGGGCACTGTAACTAGAAATGGCCAATTAGAAACACCAGCCCTGCCACTCACGAGACGTCAGTGTGGGAGATGGCTCAATCTCCCATGCTGTCTCTGCAAGGCTGGGCATTGCCTAGACCATTCCGCCATCCATGTGGCCCAGTAGAAAGATAAGACTCTAATGCTTAAAGATCAATCAAAGGCTTATATATTTGGTAATGATCAGTAACACTTACCTATCTGATATTCTGTCTTCAGGTGACTTTCGTGACATCTACTTTATAATTGTCTTTTATTTCTCCTCTTTGTGACTAGGCATTCTTCTTTGCAAAGAGTATGTTATCTTAGATTTCCCCTTTCTTTTTTATATTCTGTGCCCAAGGTTTTAAACATCATATTTCCACTTGTGAATGATTGCTGTTTTTTTACCACCAGGCAGTATTTCTTCCCTAAGGTGGTCTATTTGTGATGTCACAAAATTTCAAATATGACCTTCCTCTTCTTCTTCTCCACATATCTTGTACATCATTAAATCTCAGTCAAATACTCATCTACCACTCCCCAGATTTATAATTTGTTTTGCTTCAAACTACCTTCATTCTTCAGTTGTATTCTAGCTACAATCCTCTGATTTTCATATCATCGCACTATCTGGTAGATGAGCTCTTTTGTAATGTAATTCAAATCATGACACTTCATTGTTCAAGACTTCCAAGGGTTTTATATCCACTTTTAAAATAGAATCAAAATTACTTACCTTGACTATAGGATCATACCTACAAGGTCTTTTTCTTTTTACCATCTTTTTGCCCAGTATCCCACTTACTTGGACTCACCCCACACAGATCTTGGTTCCTAAATTGCAAATGTGCTCCAGTCCCAATACTTATCTTCCTAAGGGTCCTTTTAGGGATTGCTCTCCCCAGGTTATTAATGCATCTTACCTCCTGTTTACAGATCTACATCTGTTACAGCCAATTGTAAAATACCCCAATGACTCTTTTACCTAATTATCTTGTTTTTCCTTTATGGTCTTTGTTATGAATTGTGACTACCACTAGTCTATAATTTCACAAATGTAGAACGGTGTCTATTTTACCTGCCACTCAGCACTCACACAAAATGAGCTTTGCAATAATGTTTTTTGATTATGCAATGGAACAAATGATGAAAGCAAAATTATTAACTCAGCATTTGAGCAATTAAATCTAGCAATGCTGGAAGGTAGTTCTCTCTCCAATTTCTCAGTTACAGGAACAAGTAAGCTCTCTCTCTCTCTCCAGCCCAACATGTTAGCCTGTTCCTGTGATCTCAGAACTCTTTAGACTGAGCTTGGAGGATCATGAGCTCAAGAGTTGGCCAGGTTATTTAGTAAGATTCTGTCTCAAAACATCAAAGAAAGTGCTCTGTCTTTATTTTTTAACTTTTATCTAACTCCAATTTCTTAACAATAATAATCTGATTCTTGATCACATTGTTTTATGGTAGAAGTGAATCACACCAGGTCATGAGAATAGGCTTAGCTCAAATTGTCTATATGAAACTATATTTTCAAAGGTATTACTTTAATGTTAGGCTTTAATGATCTGTGCACATTATTGAGAATATTTAAAGCATGAAAATTAAGAAATGACATAGCCTATTTTTATGTTTTTATCAGAAACTTAGAATATTTTTCAAAGTTTTAAGAGCATCGTTTTTGTCTTACATAGATTATGGCTTACCCAGATAACACATCATCAGGAAGACAAAGTGGAAATATTCTAGAATAGAGATGCAGTTTGGTGATATGGATAGTGATAACACCATTTTACATATATATTTTGACAGCTGAGCCTAGAGAAATTACGGACATAGTGATAGAAACCTTGTGAAATCGAAAATGAACATTTGATTGAAGATATCTTCTGTTATATCGGTTGTAATGACATTTACCAAGATGAAAAGGAAGAAGAAAAACCAGTTCAAGGTATGGCATGGGGGCCGTCAAATCCTTTCAAAATGCTGTAATGGAAGGGCAATGGAAGTACTCTGACATCAGAATGGATATCAACCTTCAGTTTGTTTTATTGTTTGAATGATCCCAGACTTCCCCACAATCAAGTCAAAGAAGGCTTGTATTCTTCATTTGTTATACAAAACACTGTAAGTTACTGCTAAGTTTTCCCCAGACCTTTTATATTCTTTGATTTCATCTACAGTGTTTCCATTTGTATAGTCTAGTACTTTACAATTTCTGTTACTCACAAGAAATTCTTGTCACTAAAATTGCAGCTAAGTGTTTCTTTCCTTGTCTCTCAGTTTATATCACCATTTTACATTAACATGGTTTCTTTAAGAAACACCCTGCCCCATAACAGCTAAGGACATTTAATTCCTAGCTTTTCAAGAAGTATGAGCTCTTGTGAAACCTATTTGAACTAGTTTTCTCTAATCGTATTTGCTTCTACAACTGAAGAGGCACATCGCAGGAGTGTGTATGCATTCTTTTCTGTATATCAACTATGTAAATTAGTGAATCATACGCACTTCTTGCTGTGGATGCTTTTGTAGTTAAGGATATTTTCTATTAGGCAAATTAATCCAAATGACTTTCCATCCTAGAAATGGTACATGGGGAAGTATTTATAAAGAAGAAGGAGAGAAAAGGTAAACAAAGTAAGGAAGATTAATGCATCCACCTTTGGAGCAAAGTGCTGCCTGTATGAAAAAAAACCCAGGGCTGTTGTTTCTAATAATGCTTCCATTAATCAAAACCTTGAAGCAACTGCATTAAGAGGGAAAGGAGCTAATGCACATTAGCATATTGCTGCACTTTCTCCTTTGCTGGTACATATGAATGTCAAGCTCAGAATCTGTTTCAGTAATATTCTTTCTGTCTCCAAATATTACAGTCATGGAAGAAGAAACAAATAGTACAGTTTTCAAAGAATTTTCTTTAAACCACTGTCACTATTAAAAGAGACCCAAAAGAAACATTGTTTCTTCATTAGCACTACAGATAATTTTGCACACTATAAACTCCAATAACAAAGATAAAATCTATTGGAATCAGAATGTTATATTGGCCCTGAGTATTTGCTCAGTCGCACAAGGCTGGATGTCTCTGTCTTCTGTATATGATAGAATCTCAAAGAAATATGCCCCCATGCCAGTGAATGAAGGGTTGTGCTAGCAGGGAAGGACAAGTAGGGGAAGAACAAAGTCTTCCTTCTTCCATATCTTTATAGAGAGTTCCATCAGAAGGTGTGGCCCAGATTAAAGATATATCTATCTTCTAGCCTAACATTCACATCAAAGACTCATGTCTTCCCACCTCAAGATCAGTCAGGATCAAAGGTGTATGTCTACTTACTTCAAAGGTCCAGATTAGAAATAGATACACCCACATCAAACCAAGCAAAAATCTCTCACAAGTGTGTCTTCCATTTGTGGAGGCATAAGATTATCAAATGCATCCTAGTAAAGGAGCCAACTTCCTTTTACTACAAAGTTTGTCACATTACTAATATGTAACCATCAAAGAATGTAATTTGGGGAAGACAGAGACCACTTTCTCAGCATCCACAACTCTATTCACCAAGTTCTAAATACAAACTGGCTAGAATTGTGTAACTTGGGCTATGCAAGCTTGACAGGATGGTGTTTTTATAGGACACAGAACTTCTGTCAAGTTGGTCTGGAGGAATATTCACTTAATTTGAGTTATGTTTGAACTAACAGTTGCCTGATGGTAATGAGGAATATTCATTTTATTTCAAACAATTTGCTAAGTTATTTTCTGAAATGAATTAGCCAGTCAGCATTTGAGTCCCAAGTGCTAAGAAAATGTTTTAGACTTATTTAAAAGTGTAGCTTTGAAAAAATATCACTTAGGTATTTCCAAATTTTAATCCCCAGAAAAAAAAAACTTGCACTTGTAGAAAGCACAGGTTTCTGGAATTTTCTCTGGTCTAAATTGTTATGAAGTGTTTACTTGGTCTAGAAAGAGTTGCCATTTAATTTTTAAATTTTTATTCTTTTTAATTATATGAATGCTTAGGCATGGATGTGTGTGTATATATGTCTGTATGTGTATATGTCTGTGTGTGTGTGTGTATATCTGTCTGGTGTGTGTGCGCGCGCGCTCGCGCGCGCACGAGAGAGAGAGAGAGAGAGAGAGAGAGAGAGAGAGAGAGAGAGAGAGAGAGAGAGAGAGAGAGAGAGTTCAGGTGCTTGCAGAAATAAAAGGCGTCAGAGTTTTGTGCAGAACATGGCTCTCCTGGGAAATGAACTTGGGTTTTCTCTAACACCAGTCCTCTCCTAACTACTGAGCTCTCTCTCCAGCCTCAACAGCTGCCTTTGAAAGCTTCTACCTGATTTTCTTGATAGAAAATTTTAGAGCAGATTCTTTTGTTTGTTTGCTTTGCTTTGTTTTGCCTTAAATCTAGAGGGAATCTGGCCAGCTCCTCTGAGGTGGAGACAAGGCTCATCAGCCCACAGTGCTTGTGGAAACCCTAAGACCATACAAAAAACTTTTCGGGGCTCGTTCAGCTGGCATAGGTAGGAAGCTGGTTTATTTGTATGGCTTCCAATGAGCTTCTTAGGTGGGAAGGGATGGAAACAATCTCCTCTTAGAGATGTCACTGAAAATTCTAAGATAAAATAGTCCTATGTGCCCCAGGGATGCAGCTTATTTAGTCAACTGCTTGTCTAGTGGGCACAAAGCATACAGTGCATACATTGTGGATTCAATCTCTAAAGCACTGCATAAACTGGTCATTGTGGCTCACACTTATAGTTCTAGAACTGAAGGGTAGAGACAGGATGATCAAGGAGTTCAAGGTCATCTTGAATTAAATTGTGAGTTTGAAGTGGTTCAGATTGCCATCCAGCAACACTGTCACAGGTACAACAGAGGTATGGTTCTATAATGTCATAAAAATTGGAGCTATGGTGTATTTTTCTTTTTTAAAAAAACATGTAGTAATGAGGTTTTATTTTTAAAAACATGCCTATTAAATATTAGCATTAGATACAAAATGCTGGCAAAGGAGAGCTATGAGGCAAGAAGTTTTATTATGAGTGAGAATATTTTTCATGGGAAAGGAAAATCAAATGAAGGAAAAGACCTTCTTAATTTCTCCCCCTCCAACTTATTTTTTACATTTGGCCCAATTGTGCTGACCAGCACTTCCAGTAGTATGTTGAATAAAAGTGATAAAACCAGACATCCTTCTCTTATTCCAGATCTTAAAGGGAACATTTTTATTTTTTTCCTGGTTTGATGTAATGTTGGCTGTGGGTTTGTTATATATAGTCAATGTTACACTATTGTATCAGTCTTCTATAGCTAGATCCTCCAGTGTCAATATGAAAGAAATCCAAATTCTACTCAATGCTTTCCTCCATCTGTTTAGATGACCACGTGACTTTGCCTTTCATTCTGTTACTCTCATGTAGCATATCTGTCGGTTAGTGTTCAGTGGGCCAAATTAGTCCATGGGAAAAAAATCTCATATAACAAGGTATATCATATATGCTCTATGCTGTGTGTTGCTGAATTTGCCTTGGTAACATTTTGCTGAAAATAGCTGCGTGGGGGCTGGAGTGATGGCTCAACAGTTAAGAGTATTTTGGTCTTTTGTAAAGGACCCAGGTTTGGTTCTCGGCACCCATATCAAGTAACTCAGAGACATCTGTTAGTCTAGCTCCATGAGTTCTCTTGTCTTCTTTTGGACTCTGTAGACACCTTTGCTGACTGGCACATACATATAATTTTAAAATAAATGAAAATAATATTTAAAAAGGCAAATATTCATATTTATGTGTGTGTCCTCAATCATTCCCAGTCTCGAATGTGTTTTTAATTTTTAATTTTGTTTATTGAATAGAATTTTCTACTTCTATAATGTAGGTCCTTGGATTAAACTGAGACCTTTGTGTTTTTGTGGGAAATGTCTTTACCTTCTGAACCATCTTTCTGGACACTTTTTGGATTTTTTAAATCACAGTCTTCAGTCATTATACATTAATAGTTTATTATAAGTAGAACTGCCTATTCATTCACAAAAATATTGATGCTCTCTTCTCCATGACAAGAAAACTTTTGGTGGATTATTTAATCTCATTCTTTTCCGTTAACATTCTCAATTAATAACAAAACCTGATAATAATGGCATTGGGGTTTTATTGGCAATATGGCAATATAGTCATTAAACATTTCGTATCTAAGAAATGAGCTAAGTACTTCATATACACTATTTATATTTAATAAATCTATCTATCTATCTATCTATCTATCTATCTATCTATCTATCTATCTATCTATCCAGGAGTAGCTTGCCAACACAAAACGAACTGTATATTTTTTGTTTCAATTTCTTTTGTTTTTGTATTTTTGTTTTATTTTTTGAATGTTTATTTTGAAGGGGGGAGAGAGTGAAGGAAGGAGAATGTTTTAATGCTTTTGACCAGCCTAGGAAGCAGCTATCATCATCAACTTCAACCTGCATGTGGAAAAGATATTCACAACTTCTCCAAGTTACTAAGTGGAAGACATAGTTCTTGAGCTTGGTGAACCTCACAGTCACATCTGTGATGTTCCATCTATTCCTTTATTTCCTCTTACTTACAGCTAAATGCCATCTTGGTCTAATGCTGTATATTCACTTTTGGCATTTAAGATCATTGCAAGTTTGATTTCCTAATCAGTCTCCTGGTTCTAGGACTAAATTTGGCATTCTAGTTAATTTTATACTATTAAGGATGTTACTCACAAAGTTGTTAATGTGGGACTTTGTCCAGGGTAGGTTCTACTTGTGACTATACCACTTATTGTCAACACATCTACATTGACTTTTGAAAAAAAATTACTCCACCATTTGTGGCTTGACTTAGAAGAGAAGGAAACATCTAGAAAATTAAAGAAAAAAATCTCTCTGTTTCTAGGCATCTTCAGCTATTTTTGTGGAGTTTGAGAGATCTAGAGGGCACTCTGACAATCTGGTCATATCTGCTTTCTATTCCCTTAAAAGTGCCTCTTTCCCTGGTTTCAGGTTGGGAACACCATCACAACCTCTTTTCCCGTGTTCTACCATCCATGGAAATTTTGGCTTCATTGTAATTTTTTGAAATATTGTCAAAATATCCTCTGATATCAGTCTAATTTAGCTCACTCATGTATTTTATTCTGTATCTTTTTCTTTAAAAACTTACCCTTCACTGACGTTTCTAATATGCTAACTTGATCCCATGCTTATCTGCTTAAAATACTGGCATTCTGCTTAAAACACCACGTCAGGGGAAAAAATGGAGGTTCACAACACAAAAACAAAAAATGTACATAGAAGCCTATACCACATTAGAATTTTTGGTTGGACATACAGAAGATAGCTCATTTCTATTTTCAACTGACTCTGTCTATCTGAGAAGAGTTAGGTCTTTGGGAGGACCCAAATCAAGTCTGGTAGCATATGGAAGCTGAGTCTGATTGTTGATAATGGTTGCTATATGACATCAAATAGTGATTGTCCCAAATACCTTAGTGTTATCATTTTTTTTTGTAAGATGCCTGAATTCAAAAGCAAACATCCTCAGAGGGCAAAATGCAAGAGGATAGCATTTTCATTGTTTAGAGTCCACAATCAAAATCAACCAGGGATTGAGGGGAGGTTGCATTTGATAGGAGAAATCTGGCACAGTGATGTTTCAGAAGTGCATGTATTGGGGAGATACTGTTTTAGTTACCTTTTGGAAGAATGATCTAACATGGTGTTTTAACAGCCTGTTGGGATTGGATACCTGTAAATATTTCTAAAGCATTCCATTTGTCTACCTTGATCTCTGCTCACCATGGATCCCTTCAGGATATAATGGACTGTCCTATGACAGGAGCTCAAAAACTATGTGCTGAAAGAAGAAGTACCATGTTTCCTCAGCAATCAATTGATGTTTATTTGGGAAATTCCTGGAGCTAGACAGAGGGCTTTGAAGGTAGCTCCATGAGGGAGTAGTGCAATTTGGACTGTTATTAACAGAACACTGCTTCAGAATCTATTGTTGTAGCATCTCATAGCTCCTTGAGATCTATTTTACCCCCTCTTCTTACTCACATCAACCTTCTTTGCTCAAATACCAGAAACTAAATTGGTCATATAAGAACTTGCCAAGTGAAGAACATTCTAAAATTGCTGCCAGCAGCTCCACTGGGGATTAAAAAGGAGAAATTATGTGGGTTTTCCTCCCTCAGACAGGGTTGCAGGGCATAGAGAGCTTTTCAGTCTTCCTGTAAACATTGCTATGGTAACTGACAGGTAATTAGCTGTTTATCACACACTCTGAAGCATACTCAGGGTTTCAGGCTAGAGTCCTCTTGCTGTAAGAGCCTGCTAGCATAAAGAAAGAAAATCAATTTTCAGACGGTTTTTAAAATTGCATTTCTTTCGGAGTCGTCTTACTGTGAATCTTCAGGGAAAACAAAATATTTATGATACAAACAAGCATAACTAAAATGATTATATTTTCTAGTCTGCTTCTACTCCTCCACCAAGAATAAAGTTTTGGTTGAAGGATTTGTCTTCAGGTTGGAACTGAGCAGCTGGGAGGAGAGGCTGTGAAGCAGAAGGACAGAATGTCAATTGTAGCACTAGGGTGAGCCCACCTGCTGAGGAGGTAGATAAGAAAACGCTTTCTTTTAGCTAGAAGGTACCAGGACTAACAATTTTTCCTCTTCTGTGGTGGTATATCATAAGAGGAATAGACTAGGCATGTACTGAAAGATACATGGCTTATTTTGGTCCAAATCTGCATTATTTTGTGAGATGATAATTAAAGGCATCATGTGCTATAGTTTCTCAACATATTTGTATATAATAACCCTCCACCTATACATTATATCCTATTTATGCAAAATCAAAAGTGGCAGCTAGAGGAAAATCAGCCTTATAATAAAATTTGTAATAGAGACAAAGAAATCCTAATTAACATTTTTAGGGAGGTGTGAACTCATACCTCAATGCATACTTCGTAATTATACAATTTACGTTATTTGTTGCAAATTTGTTTGGAAAAAAGAACTTTGATAAAAATTACCCATGCGTTTGTTTTGCATGGTTTAAAGGAACATGGCAGCAGGTATATCTACTGCATATAGAGAGAATCGAGGCAAGTCTATTACTCATGCAGTGGTAATACACATCATATATCAATTTTAGACATGGTGATAATGTGTCTCTCAGCAAGGAGCTTGTAGTCCTTGATTACGGCTCCCTAGGAAACCAAGTCTCATATTATATATTAGCAGCAACTGAGGCAAAGTGAAGTTATCAAACAGAAAGAGAAAACTATGTTCTTGAAAGAATCATGACTGGAAATATGAATGAATCACACATCTCTCAACACCTTACAGTTTGTAGTGAGGGAGGGCTGCTTAGCAGAAAGTAGTAATGAGATACAGCTTTGGGCTTCTAAGTGTGATAATTGAGAATTACTGTGATGGGTGAAAAAAGAAACAAGGGCCCTGACCATCCTAGCCCTTGCATCTGATGATATGTACTGCATATTTGGCCCTTCTACACTCAAACACCAATGAGACAGAAAATCATGAGCACTTTCAAAAACTTTGGTGGTTTATCATTGAATAGGAAGAAACACACACACACACAGGCACACACACATGCACACACAGAGAAACAAACAAACTTACAGTCATACATGCACACCCTCAAATGTGGATATTAGAGTTTGATTTAATTAGAACTAATATAACTTTTGCTGGGAAGAACAGATGTGACATCCCGGTACTACTTCTATTGGCGTTTCCTACAGAGTAGATTGTTTAGTGTGCCTGGAACAAATGGGGTGAGAAAACTATTCTCAAAACCCAGAGTATTATTAAGGAATATATATATTTAAGGAATATATCCCCTGTTCTCTCAGTTTCAGGTAGTCACATTTTATTATAGTTTCATTCTCTCAAGGAAATTTTACTACTGCCTAGCTTAGTAACTTTGATGACTATTCTTCATTGTCAACTTGACTATATCTGGGATGAGCTACACTCCAAAAATAGAGGGCACACCTGTGAGAGATTTTCTGCTTGTTTTGAAGTGGGTGAATCCAAGTCTAGTCTGTACTTTTGAGGTAGGTAGACATACACCTTTGATCCTGATCTTGAGGTGGAAAAATATGAGTTTTTGATTTGAATCTCAGGCTGAAGATAGATATATCTTTAATCTGGGCCACACCTTCTGCTGAAATCTATATAAAGACATAGAAAAAGGAAGGTGCTGCTCTTTCTCTGCTTGCCCTTCCCTTCACAATCCTTCATTCACTGGCATGGGGGCATATATCTTTGGGATTCTACCATATGCAGAAGACCAGCAGATACATCCAGTGTTGTGGGACTGAGTAAATACTGGATTCTTAGATTTTTCTGCTCACAGCTATCCACTGTTGGATTCCTGAACTGCAGCCTACAAGTCATTCTAATAAATCCCAACTATATATTCATTCCACAAGTTCTGTGACTCTAGAGACCCCTAACCAATTTAGAAGTGTCATTTTATCTTTCTTATAATTCTTACTTTATGAGAATTATCAATATCATTCTTCCAGATGAACCATCACAGAAATTCATTCATTTATTAAAATTGCAAGTAAATTCTAGGTTTGAGCCTGTGTTTTGGTGATCTCAAATCTTGAGACCATGATTACAACTCAGTAACTTTATACCATGGGGAAAACTTATTTTATGTTTACTTAATATATAAGATTTATAATATATGCAGATGTGTAACATGTTTATGTGTTTATTTGTGCATGTATATTATATACACAGGTACTTTTTAAGGCCAATTGGGCTGACAATGCTCCCTCCAAGAGCTATATATTATCCAACAAAATTTTAGGGCCAGGCAAAGAAAAACTGAGTTGTTTGTCAGAGGAGTCCAACAGACTCTCAATGCCTACTGCCATTGCCTATGGTTGTCTCCCAGAAAATTAAGGTCATATCTTATAGCTAAAGAAAGCACAGGCTTTGGCCACAGGATTTGGAGGAACTAAAGTTGAAGTTTATGTAAATACGTGATTAATATAATAACTAAATCATGGGTTAGAAGTTACATTTAAATCTTAACAAACATCATTTATCTATGTAAATGTTCTCTAATTGAGGAATACATTTTTGTATTCTTTAGTTGATTTTCTGAAATTCATTTTTCATTTTCTTAATTCTTTGACAGGTTTATGATGCATTTTAATTACTCTCCCCTTTACATTCTCTCATCCTATCCTTGTTAACTCTCAAAGTGCCTTTCTCACATTACTGTCTTGCTCTGTTTTGTGACCCACTGAATTCATCCAGGGCCTTCTGTGTAGCCAATGGGCTTATCAGTGGGTGCACAACTGAGGACCATGACTGTTCCTTTCCCAGAATCCATCAGCAGCCAATAACTCATAATCAGATACGTACATCACATACACACACACATGTATACATACATACATACATACATACATACATACATATCAATCACTTAGATAAGAGAATAGGATAAAAAGATAACGATCAGGTTTGTGATTTATCCAAAGTAAGGAAAAGCCTCAAAACACAAACTTCTATTTTCAAAAGCTAGTATCTTAAGATACTGACCCAGGGCTGGAGAGATAGCTCAGCAGTAAGAGCTCTTGCTACTCTTGTAAAGGATCTGTGTTCAGTTCCCAGCGCTTACATGATAACTTATAACTAACAATAACTCCAGTTCCAGGGAAGCATATGTCTTCTTCTGGCCTCTTTTGGTATCAGACATGCATGTTGTACTCACACATTCATGTAAGCACTCTCACAGACTTAAGAGAAAAATAAGCAAAACTTTAAAAGTAAAACAAACAAACAAACAAACAAACAAACACCCAAGAAAACTCTACTTTGTGCTACAAAGCAATTCAAGGCTCCTGTGTGCTATGTGGTAAGAGTCTATCTCAAGAGGAGGATAGGTTAGGGGAGGGAAGGAGGAGAAGAGGAAGGAAGTGAAGACAAGGGAAGAAGAGTAGACAGTCATGGAGGAGAGGGAAGGGGAGGCAAAGGGAGGAGAGCAGATATTGTGTGTGAAATAAGGTGTCAGGCTTACAAATATATTTTTCTTTTGTTCCTCCCCCAATGATTTCTCTTCTATTATGTAATTAAATTGTTGTGAAAATATACAATAATGTTTGCTAAAATTTTCCTATAAGCTCTAAATGCTTTGTTAGGTATTTCATTCTTTCACTAACTCTGTGAGCTAATTATAATCATTCTTCCCTTTTACAGATGAGGAAGCAGAAGACCTGAGTTTTCACACTAGTCCACAGCAGAGCCATACTTTACTTCCAGGCATTCTTTCTTCACAGCCCACACAGGGAACTCCTGTAACTGGCTGCTCACTGGAATGGACAAATCAAACAAAACAAAGAGGTTCCAGACATTAAAGTTTTGAGATCTGAGATAGAGAAGTGGAGAAGAATAATGTGGTACAGGGTAGCTAAGACCTGAACAAATACCCTGAACAGCTGAGGCGAAATGACTCCTGATCCAAAAGAGGTGAAAGAAAGCTTGATTATGTGGGAATACCCTGAATTTAATACATCATACTAAATTAACCATCAGTTCTAACATAAATTAGTAGTTTCATATCCTCATATTCTCAACCACAAAAATCATATTTCATGCTTTATTTCACTTGAAGTATCTCATTACAAATTCCAAGGTAAATGACTCTAATGGGCATGCTTTTGCCTCTTAATTAGCAACCATATGTAACAAGTTGTGTTATTGGTAATCTCATGTAGTTAGGACAACAGCTATTCAGTATTATAATGTTTAGAAATTAACAGAAACACGCATTAAATAGGTGAAGGAAAGTAACCTGGGTATTTTATAGTAGCCCATTACCCATCAAAAATAGAAATCAAAGTGTGATTAGTTCTGCTCAGGATGCAACAGCTACAAAAATTTGAGTCAAGCTACAGGAACAAATACCTGTCTATAATGTATTCAAATCTTTCCAGCCAGAATAATGGGTTTAGCTCATCTGAGAAGAGCCTTGGACAGTTTTAGTAAAACTCATCATTTGTGATAGATGCAAAGAAAACACCCTGCTTAAACCCACAGGCCCAACCTTTCAACCATCCATCCACTAATCCATTCATATATTTTCCCTTTTTCTATTTTATCGAGTACCCTAGTGATGCTGTGAATGTTTTTTGAGCACCCAGAGTTACTAGGTAGATCTGTGGATGAAGAAACACACGGAGCTTGAACAAAACAATTGGAAAGAATGATTGGCATTTTCATGAGAGTGAAAATGTGGCTTTGCTTTGTATAACGAAGGTGATTATCTTTTGTGGAGATAACAGCAGTTTCCACATTAATGCGCCAAATTTCTTCCATTTAGATAGTTTTATTATACCAACTGTGGTGGTTTGAATAAGAATTCAAACCTCAGAGGACATTGTGCAGGTGGGGAAAGGTAGGGGGTAAGGGTAAGGGTGAGGGTCCTGGCTTCTGGCATCTCCCCCTTCTCTGTTTAGTTAGAGAAGGCGTCTTATGTTCAATCCCAACTATGTGAGTTTTGAATTTGGATGTCTAATTATGGGGGGTCTTAGACAAGTTCACAACCCCAAAACACTGATGTGAGACGAGTCACCTTAGCAACTTCAGATAGACTCAAAGCAGAGTACCATGTCTTCTTAAGAATAGCAGGGAGACCATAACTCAAGCAGTGTACCATATCTTCTGAAGAACTGCAGGTAGATCATAATTCAAGGCAGTGTACCATATAGACCATGACATGTTTCAAGGCACAGGCCAAGAAGATTTTGTACTTTTCCACCACCTGGACCCTCTTACCCCCTCCCCTTGTAAAACATGCTATAAAAAAAAGCATTTCATGTTCAAAAAAAAAGAAATTAAAAAAAAAACAACCAAAAATAAATAAATAAATAAAAAAAAATCAAGTAAACCTAGAAACAGGCATAGCAAAATCTGTGACATATAGCCAAAGTAGCACTAAGAGGGAAGTTCATAGCAATGAGTAGTTACATCAAAGAAAACCAAGTAAATAAACATCAGAGCATAAAGAAATGAAAAAAAAAAAAGAATTCAAACCTCTACCTCTAAAGGCACATATATTGGAATGCTTGGTCCTGGGTGAACTGCTTGGGGGAAAATTAGGAGGTATGGCTTTGTTTGAGTAGGTGTGGCCTTGTTGAAGGCATTGAGTAACTAAGGAGAGGGGATTGTGCTTTGACATTTCAAAAGCCCATGCTAGAGAACCAGTGCCTCATTCTCTTCCTGCTGCCTGCAGATCAGGATGCAAAGCTCTCAGATACTGCTTCAGCACCATTTCTGGCATGATGATCATGAACTAACCCTCTAAAACTATAAGCATGCCTACAATTAATTGCTTTCTTTTATAAGATTGCCTTGGTCATGATGCCTCTGTGTAGCAAAAGCACAGGAACTAAAACAACAAATATAGTAGTGGGGACCACTCAAAAGTAGCTCTCCTCCCCCCTCCCTCTCTCCCCTCCTCTCTCTCCCTCCCCCATCCCTCCCTCTCTCTCCCTCCCCCTTCCTCCCTCCCTCCCCACCTCTCTCTCTCTCTCTCTCTCTCTATATATATATATATATAT
>NW_021604732.1:5986771-6020163 GCF_004785775.1 Grammomys surdaster
ATATATATATATATATATATATATATATATATGTTGAAGAAGTGTGGTCCATAACTTTTGAGTTGAACTTCCTGTTCTGAGACTACTGCGACCGATGAGCATGGAAATTGGGAAAATGGAGAAAGCAAGCAATGGCCACAAATAAACTCCATTTTTAGTTTCAGGCAGGGGTTGGTTCTTAGGGATATCTGAAACACAAGATGAGAAATGCTACTTTGAACATCAGCAAGTTACCATGACCTTGAACAGCTGTATGCTTATTCACCATTATGCAACAAGTTGGCAGGAGAGCCATGGTCCAAGCCCAGGTGCCCTGAACTCAGCTCAGTGTTCCTTCTGCTACATCTTGATACCATCAGCAGAAGATGGCTAATGTCTTGAAATGCTACTTCTTTCTGGAGCTCTCTGAAAACTGTGACTGGGAACTCTTATATCCTTGAACTATAGTGACTAGCACATCACTTTCCGCTCTCAGATGGTATGGATGGATATATTGCCTAAAGAAAGACACCCTGTATAAAACTGTTCTCACATGAAGAAGGGCTCTATCCAAAAGGGTTCACACCATGTCACACTTACTGGGTTCCTTATTGATGTTAATGTCAAAGCTTGTCAGCATCACTCACACCCTCATTTAACAGTGTAACAGCATCTGAATGTAGCATTAATCACCTAATGCATGTAAATTCAGTCTGTACCTATGTCTCTGCCTCTTATCTTCCCCCAATAAAAACATACAGGGGATTTATGTAGAGAAGATAAATGAAAGAAAAATATGTCAAGTAATACTTGCAGTTTTTCCCGCTCATCCCCAAATGTCTTTGTTACTTGGAGGGCATATCTATTAGGTCCAATACTTACATTTTTCTCTGTGGGTAAATGTTGGGCAAAGCTCACATGGTATGGAATGGAGGAGAGATGATGATGTTGGACCCTGATTCCATGTCAGATAAGGGAGCTTTCAGAAATACCGCTTATTTTATCTTCCATGCAGTCTAATAAGCCAACCTGCAGCTTGCATGGCACAGGACTGGAGTCATGGGACAGAAAGGCCTTTACTGCCACCAGCTTTTACTTGTCCTTGGGTTTGGTTTTCAAAGTGTAGCCACATGCCAAGTCTCTTTGATTCAGTCACTTTCCAGATGAATATTGCTCTTACTGACATGGACTCCTGTGTTGATTACTCTCTCTCCCCTTTTCTGTGGTTTTGATGGGATGTCCATCAAGTGGCTTCTAAGCTAGTACATTCTTGCTATCATGTTGAAACATATTACCAGCAGAATTCTCAGACAATCACATTTCCTCAATAACTTTGGTTTTGATAGAAGAACTAGAAAGCTCATGGAGAGATCTTTTAGCCTTTTGGGCAACTTGTCATAAATCAAGGACCACATATGGCCATATTTCTATTATAGGGCATCACTAAGAGAGGAATGTATACTTTAAAAAAGTTACTTGTTTGGGTTAGGTCAAAATGGAGAGGGTGTAGAGAGGACTCAGGTTTCTGTGATGGAGAAGCTCTAGGCCACAGTACTATTTAACCCTTATCTTCCTCTGAGCTTCATTCTCTGCACATCTCTTTATGTGTTTTCAATGTGGGCTTCAATAAGTTCCAACTAAATAAGTCATGGAAAACATACTTAAAGAACAGGCCCAGATCCCAGGATATACTTTCCCCACCCCTGGTATCTAGTGTAGTGCTATTTTGTATAAAGGACAATTCACAGAAGAAAAAAAAACAAAAAAAAATAGTGTTTGAGAAATGACCCAGATGCAGGGGGAGAAGTATTTGGCTGGCTAAGAAAAAAGAAGAAACCCAGAGTAGAATTTATGGTTCAGGTATGAAACAGTACAATGAAGAAGCAATTTAAAAATGAGTCTGAGTGTATACCTTTCTTAATTTTCAACAGTAGTTATTCCTAAAGATTATACTCAGTTGCCACCCACTACTAACAATAAGGCAATGATCCTTGTCAAGAAATTTACAGCTTCATTACTTAAGCATGGCAACTAAAATGGGCATTATTTTCCTATCTTTATCACAGTTTTTTATAAACTGGAGACTTCTGACCTGCTTAGAATATGTTAATTTACAGAATGTAGTCATTTCCCTTATCAGCCCCTCCAGGCAGTTGGCAAGAAGTATTTTCAGCTACAGACCTTGCAATCAGCCACTCAGACCTGCTGGCTTCCTGTGCCCTGACAGATAGAGCTAATTAGCACTCAGAAGCTTTTATGTATTATCTCTGACTCCAGAACATTCCCACAAATGAGGGGCAGGTTTGCCTTAGTCCCTAAGGACAAGAAGAAAACCTGAGAGATTTGGAGATTAAATAACTTTCTAAAAGTTGCTATATCTATCTCAGTTCTACTTTTTCTTTGGTGATCAGCTCCATGCCCTGTTTTCTTTGCAGCATTAGGGAATCCCATATATATTTGTGTTGCAGATGGTTGCATTATTTTCTGAGCAAATCCTAATCATATATATTGAAAAATTGGTGGCATAGGCCATACCCTCAGTCCACAGCTCATCCATCCTCCCATCCATCCATCCATCCATCCATCCATCCATCCATCCATCCATCCTCTATTCATTCATAACACTTAGTGAATGTATTTTATGTTAATCAGAGATTTCAATTCTCAGAAATATACATAAAAAAGACCTTTGCTATAAACGAATTGAAAGAAAAAGATAAGAAACTAGTTTTGAAAAATTATGGTGCCTGAAGTGGGATTTGGAACTAATAAAATGAAGTTACAGTGCATAATGAAGTCAGGGCTGAGCATCAATAGTTCAAAGGGGATCCTTGAGGGAGAGAGTGACATGTAAGCTAGGTTGAGAGTTAACCAAGTAGACATTGCAATAATCACCACCATCCCCAGAAGAAGGAGAGGACCTCAATGGTGTACGGATCTTCAGGGGAGAATGCGCCATGCCTCTTGACAAATGCTTCTCTAGAACTCAAGAAGCACAATACACCTCTCACAGCAAATGATTCAGAAACAATGCTTTGTTTGGCTTTTAATCCTGATATACAGAATTAATGTACAGGAAGCACTTGATTGTTCAAGTATTACTGTTTTCCCTAGAAAATGTGTGTGCTATGAAAATGTCTACAAGTTGAAGATTTGAGAATATCTGCATAAATGTATTACTTAGAATGCTAACAGACTCTAGAATAACTATAGAAGTAGACTCCAGAATGCTTATCAGGATCCTTCTGTGAGGCTGCCAGACTGTTCTATCAATCTTACTTGTCCATAATTTATGGACAAGTATGGAGGAGGAAAGTCAGAGCTAGACCATTGGGAGCAAGTGAGCAAGTACAACCTCTCATCACTGTCACTATGAATAGCCTTGGAGCTTGGATTTGTACCACTGGCAGCTCTCAGGGGCTTATATTCTCTCTCTCTCTCTCTCTCTCTCTCTCTCTCTCTCTCTCTCTCTCTCTCTCTCTCTGAGTGTTTATGTGCGTGTGTGTGTGTGTGTGTGTGTGTGTGTGTATCCCTTCCTTCTCCACTCAGTTCTTGCTTTAGTACACTAGAACTACTGGTTACTACTGGTTCACATGCTCTCAAGACCATAAACAGCCTTTGTAGGACTATTCTGCAAGTCTCTAAATCAATCTAACAAACTCCAATTACAAATGTATTTGTTCTATTGGTTCTATGGTTCTGTTTTAACACAGTCAATCTCCAAGTTACAAGGACCAAGATAATCCCCTAAACATCCAAAGTTTGGGTCAACAAAAGGTATTGTAATCCAGACACTATTGCAGATGCCAAGAAGTGCTTGCTGACAGGAGCTTGATATAGCTGTCTCTGCCAAAGCCTAATGAATACAGAGGTAGGTGCTCACAGCCAACCACTGGATTGAGCACAAGGACCCCAATGGAGGGGAAAATGGGAAAGGAAATAACATTTGAAATGTAAATACCTAAAATATCCCCCCAAAATGTACTGTATTACATGCTTCTTTTTTTTTTTTAGGTATGTGCAACTTAATAATAATAAAAGAATTCCATTTCCTATGAAAGAATGAGATGCACTTGAGGATGTTTTTCTTAGTGAAAGAAATCAACCCTGGTAATATTGAGTGGGTCCATGTTGCATGTAGCTTTGTAATACCCTACCTAAGCTCTGGGATAGGACCACTCTACCAGCCTCCATCAGGCTTCCCTTAAATCCACAGATAAAGGACACACACACACACACACACACACACACACACACACACACACACTGCTCATTTTTATCTTGCCCTTTGACACAATTTGCTGGGCGCTAGTATCTTCAACCTGGAAAAGCGTGCCTTTATCAATATTACTATCTCTGCACATCCCACCTACCCTAACATTAGTTGTTCAGTTGAATCTAGTCCCTGTTAAACATTCTTGACCACCTGCCTGTTGGAGTGGCCTGTGTGGCCACTCCGTATTGAGATCTCACATGGCTGGTCAGCTTTTCTTCATCAGAAGCATGGCAATCCCTGTCTTCTCCTCCCTTGCATCTGTTTCTTTTTCTCCAGGGACCTGGAAGTCCTGCCTATTTCTTCCGCCCAGCAATTGGTCCATGGCTTCCTTACTGACAAGAACCAAGTGGGACACAAGACAGCATCAAAACCATCCCTACAGATTCACCTATATAAAGGACTGGTAGTAGTCAAATTCACAGAAGTGGAAAGTAGAAATGCAGTTTCCAAGGACAGAAGAAAGGAAATCTGTAGCCAAGGGCTACAGAGTTTCAGATAAGAAAGGTTTGGAGGTCTGTTTTACACAGTGTTCAGTATATTTACTGCTTCTGAACCTTACACATAAACAGAGTTAAAACACTAAGGCCAGTGATATATATTGTTGATCAAAATAAGTGCCTCGGTTGAGTGGAGATTTGTTTTTTCCTGTGATGGTGGGGATACAGTGGGGCAAACTGACCATATAGACTGTGTCAGGAAAAAAGAAACACAGAACAGTATCAGTGTGAAACGGCATACTGGGTTAGAGGAACAATAAGAAAGTTTGCTTTCTTGCCTTTGCTTATAACATTAAGGACTGCTCAACAATGTACATTTTACCAAGGCAGAATTCTGCACAAAGACAGAATCTTACTCTAAAGTCCATCACTTGTCTTTATGGAATCCTTTCCTTGTCATGTGCCAGTTGTTGAAAAATAAGGTGTAAAGCAAGCCTGGACAGGCCCTTGATGCCTATGGCATAGAGAAGCCACAGCAGTCAAATCAATGGAAGAGACTGTAGTCCTTTTACATCTAAGGATGTAAAAGGAACTAAGTTCACCTACAAGGACAGAGAAATCACTTGGAGGACAGAAGACCTTTTAACCAAGAGGGCAAGGGGTGAATGATTTGAAAAAGAGTAAGGGAGATCATATTATGGTCAATAAGAGAATAACTCTACAAGCTAAAAGTGAGATGGTCCATTGTGTATGAGACATGAAAGCATGATAGAATGCCAGGAAAGGCTGGTCAATGCATTGGGTGAGAGAAAACACGTAGAGAGATATCATAGGGTCATGGAAGCTATTTTAAGGAATTTTTATTTTAAAGTGAAGATTTTGGTATGCTCAATTGTAATCTCTTTAATTTTTCAGTCAGAATTGATCTATATCAATTTATAGTCTGGGCTTACTCTAGATTCTCATCAGTGGTTCATGCATGTTCCTTTTTGATTGATCATTTAGTTAACTTTAAATACAATAGCTCTCTTGAGTCACCACTCATTGTGAAACCTGTGACACAATAACAGCCCTCATTGGTTTATGATGTTTTCCTTAGCAAACACACCCCATATTCCTGTACTCATTTTTCAGCTTAACCATCATATTAATTTGGAGTTTACTTTTTTCTTTGATTTATTGTTTATATTTTATTTTCCTGTCTCAGTCTCTCAAATACTGGATGTTAACATAGTTGGTACTTTCTACATTCTTCAACAGAAATTTTTGTTTGTACTCTGACTGCTTTGGAGGAAGTCTGGAGGGAAATAGCTCTGTAGGAGAGCAAGAGTATTTAAATTCCACCAGGAGAATGGTTCTCAAATTTTGATCATTCCTCCATAAAAAGCCAGTTAGCCTGTGTTCCCCAAGGCAGAACACCACAAGCATTTGGCTCAGTTCCTGGTGTTGGGAACGATGCTCTCCATGGAGACTCTGCCGTCATTCAGGGAAACACACGTGGGTCTCACTGTGAGATGAGATCACTCATGTTCACTGTGGTATGCAGTTTCCAGGGGCTAGCTTCAAGCAGGAGAAATGCTACATTTCTTCAAATAGCTATTCCCATTTTTCTCTGGCAGAAAGCTCTAAATTAGGAGCATGCAGAGAAATAAGAGTTTTAAACAATATCTACCTTCAATTCTCGGTAATCCATATATGACTCTCCTCAGAACACTTGTTACAGGTTCAGAAATAACCAAGATGAAGCCCATATAGGCGACACTACTGCAGGAAAGTGTGATGGAAATGGTGAGTAGAAGCATAGAAGACCAGGGAAGTAGCAGAAAGAAACATGGGAGGAGAACTCAATGTGGCTAAAAGCAACACAAATGCTCCCCAAACAAGAAGACACAGGGAGGTAGGGCTGGGAGTGAGAGGGCAATGACCAAAGGTAGGAATTCGCTCCTTGCTTGCCAGTTCCTAGGGAGATCGCTGAGAGCTTCCAAGCTGCAGGCCCATCTGTCTTCTTCAATTCTAGGGCAAACCTCATTAGGATGAAGCAGCACCCTGTGTCTCCATCCTGCCCTCTGGGACCTCAGATCCCCATCTGGCAAGCTAAAGGAACAAGTGTGTTTGCTGTGCCACAGGGCTTAGATTGTCTGACTTTTTTTTCTGATGAAGAAAAAAAATGTGTTTTTTATCTACTATTTATTAACTTTTATTTGGTATTCCATGCTATGTTCTTCTTGCCTTAGGAGCTACACTAAACTCATTTCAGTGTGCTTGCTGAAAAAGCTAATAACTTCATTCTGGTGTAATTAAACTCTGAAAGGCAAATTCTTCTTTTTTTTTATCATCTAACCTGGCAGGAGGTCAAAGACATTCACCAGGCTTGAAATCACTCTATGGATACAGGATTGCCACTATGGGGCAGGGTTGTTCTGAAGTCTGATGGGACAGTAGTACTTGACAAGGAATCTTTTTTTTTTTTTTTTCTGAGAGGAAAGACAGAACATTTGAAGAGTAACACAAATCCAGAAATTATCTTTCCAGAGGAGAAAACATGCTATGCAGAGACCCTAAGTCAATACAATTTCTCATGTTGTGGTGACCCCCAACCATAAATTTATTTGCTACTTCATAACTATACTTTTGCTACTGTCATAAATCATAATGTAAATATCTGATACTCAGGATATCTTATATGCAACCCTAAAAGAGGTTGAAAAACACTGTCCTAAGTGAGGTCTGAGAATCATAACCAGTGTATTCAAGAAGCATCCATGAGCGCAAGGAGAGTTTACACCACAACACATAAAAGATCTCAAATGATGTTTTCTCTGTTGAAGCATGGGATCTGTTTTAATTAAAGATCTGAGAATATAACTCTTTTCTTCTACTTCATTCACTCATATATTCAATAAGTATGTACTGAGTGGTTACCCAATGCAAAGCTGTGATAGGTACTAGGCATATCACCTAAAGCACTTTTTTTTAAATTTATAGTTTAAAAAAAATCTGTATTTCAAATAGAACATTTTTATATAAATTCCATTTTTTATCTCATGTTTTATAGAAATCTGTAGATAGCTATTAGTTTTTACCCAGTTCAATGGTTTTATTAATTTCTTTTTTATTTTAATTTGTTTTATTGGGTATTTTATTTATTTACATTTCAGATGTCATCCTCTTTCCACATTTCCCCTCCCTAGAAACCCCTATCCCATCCCCCCTCCTCCTTTGTGCTTTTATACAACTTTAGTTACATGCAAGTATTAAGGTCAGTTCTAGGTTGAGAAACTTGCAATACAATAGATGCAAATAGTCAAGGAACAAGCAAGACAATAAACACAAATAGTCAAAGAACAAACAAGGCAATAAACAAAGTTCCATGAACACTCCCATGATCATTGTTTCTAAGGGCTTATCAGGATGACCAAAATATCTGAGTCTACTTCCCTGTCCTAGCCCAAAGTCATTTTCACGTCTGAAGCCTACTTCTTTATTCTAGCCTAAGATTTATATTCCTGCCTGAAATTACTTCTTTGTTCTAGCCTAATGTTAGATTCCTGCTTGAAGCCCACTTCCTTGTCCTTGGCCCATGTCAGATTCTTGCCAAGCAGCTCCAAAAGGTCTCCCTCCACCTCTCCCCCTTTTTTTATTTCATAAACAAGATTAAGTATGTCTTAGGTCATTTTCCCAAGAATGCCTTCCTTATTCATCGTGGAATATGCATTATCAAAAGCAATGTACTTCTGTGTTAGGTTGGTAAGGCTCTGTGCAGAATCTCACCAGTCCTTGGCTTGCCAGCATGTTAATTTAATAACTCTGTCTGGGGGTCCATTTTCAGTTTCAAGCCATTTACTTTGGCTGTCAACATATTGCTGATGTTAAAGACAAGCTTTAATATGATGAGCAGGAATAAAAGTATTCACAGGACAAAAAGGGCTAGCACGATCAAGCTATATATGCCATTCTTGAAGGTTGACCAAAATACAAATACTGACCTCAAGCCATGGGTAATTTTTTCAGTAGTGTCTGCTGAATCAGTGCTCAGCAGAGCAGCATTCTATAATTCATTAGCTTACTATGCAAAGTTAAAACATCCAGGGAGGTGTTATAATTAAGCCAAATACACTGCAAGTGTCTTTAAACATTTTCCTAATTATAATGACTACCACTACAAGTTTGTGTTAGTTTTAGAACTAACACAAATCCAATGGTATTTGGCATGACACTTGAGTTGGATCCTTACTCTTAAACTCGCCACCTCCTTCCAACAATTTGAATAGAATAAAGAACATCAATCCATTGTTCCAAATGCCTATCTAAATCTTCTTGTACATCCAACACATTAGTAACATTTTTTGCTAAATGATTAACAAAAGTAGCTGTCACAACTTTTTGTGTCAAAGAAATTGCAGAAGCAGTGGTGCTAGCAATTAATGTAATTAAAGCTGTTATGCTATCAATAATCAAGGGCACTACCCTGTTGCTACTGCTTAAAGCCTTATTCACTTCTTCCAGTACTTGCAAACTTTTTTCAGAGTACCAAGGTTCTGTGAAACTCAGGGTAATAAAACTGGTTGATAGACCTCCACAACAGACATGCCAGATTTCAACACACTAACACAATTAGAAAATATACAATCAATGCAACTTACATTAAATACTGTATAAGAAACAAAAGTAATTTTAACTTGACAATTAAAAGAGCCTTAACATATGTACTAACACTTAGTTGAAATTCAGACCTTGTCCCAACTTTATCTCTTGCTAACATAACATCATAGAAACTAACTTCTAAATATGTCTCTGAAAATGTCCAGATCCAGCCTTCCAGAAGAACACTGTTATTTCCAATATTGGATTGATTTCTAGACCAATACATGATTGAGTCAGAATAACTGGTCACATTTAAGAAAAATATAAGTGTCATTATAACTTCTTTTTTTGATTCTCTGTTCCATAAAGTCTAAAAACTTGAGGCAAGGCAGCTTGTCCCTTCTGGGGTATAGGTAAGAAAAGGTGGGTTGGGAACATATGTCCAATACAGCTTCTCAGTCACCATTGTCAAGGCAATCAGCAAGCTCACAGGTCAGCATTATTCTTTGTCCTGGCATCAGCATGCCTCACCCATCACTCTGGCAGCCACCATGCTCCTTCAGCATCCTGCAGAAAAAACACAAACATGCCCTCTCCCTCTTATTAAATACCTGATCAGGATCATGTCATATGCCAGTAAGTGGATCCTTCCCTTTCACCTATGCATAAGTATGCCTAGTTATAGAGTCCCATATACATTCAGCAGAAAGTTCCTTGGCATCCAAACATTTTTAAAAAATTAAAATCAAAATAACATGATTTAAATAAATTTGTGGTTTACAGGGATATACCTCTCCCTTTTTTATTTTATGAAGAAATTGTTTTAAAGTTCCATGGGCCCCTTCCATAGTCTCTTGTCCATGACAATTATAAGAAATCATAGTAATATGGGTAATATTAAATTGCTGACAAAAAGTCTCAAATGCTTGACTGTGATAGGTAGTTTTATTATCTGTTATTATTATTATTATTGGATAATTTATTTATCTACATTTCAGATGTTATCCCCATTTTCCTCTCCCCACCCCAGAAACTCCTTATCTCATCCCTACTTCTATGAGGGTGTGCCCCTCACCCATCCACCCACTCCCTTCTCCCCACCCTGGAATTCCCCCACACTGGGAAATCCAACCTTCATGGGACCAAGGCCCTCCTCTCCCACAGATGCCCGACAAGGCCATCCTCCACTACATATACAGCTGGAGCCATGGGTCCCTCCGTATGTGTTCTCAGGCTAGCTGTTTAGACCCTGGGAGCTCTGCTTGGTTGGTATTGTTGCTTTTCCCATGGGGTCGCAAGCCCCTCACAGAGTTTGTACTTTACAATGATTGAGATTGTGTTCTAGAGTCGACACTGCCAAACACTCTTTTAGTATAAAGATTTGACACTTCTCTTTAGGATAGATGCAGAGCTCAGTCCATCTTTGCCTTTCATTCAGTTGAGAATGGACTACAGAAAGGGAGAAAGACAGAAGGCAGGATGCCTGCCTCCATCCTTAGCTCCTCTTTGTTCCTTGTGGTCCTTCTGAGTCTCCATTTTCCTCATCTATAAAACCTCACCTGACAGATTTACTTACCAATTTCTGTGTTACTTCTGTGTCACTGAGCAGGATCAATATGGCCAGTGTGCTGACATGTACTGATGCCAGACTGTATGTTTGCCTCGCCGCTGGGGTGTCCAGGGCACTGCCGGCAAGCTTCTGGGGAGAGGCAGAATACAGTCTGCAATAGGGAGTTCTCAGTTCATGTTTTTTCGAGTGGGAAAGAGCTTGATCTGGGATGACTGCTATGGTTCTCAGTCTCCTGTGTACTCAGGCACCACTGCAGTACCACTGGGAGTTAGGAAAGAGATGGGGGTTGGTCTACTTGCCAGGCATGAAAGGGATGGCTGAGCCCAGGATGGGGGCAGAAACTGGTTTGGTACCCAGTGAGTCCCAAGAGTGCTGAGGATCTGAGAGAGAGAAAGTCTTCTCTGAGAGACTAAGGCCCTGTTCTTTATGACAAAGCCCCCTCCAACCCTCTAATCCTCCAACCCTCTACCCCTTCACACTTCCACCTCCACACTGCTAACCTTGATGAACAGTCCTTATTTTTCCAAACTGTTTTGATGGCGAGAGAGAACACCTAGGAAAGGAAGCTCATTAGCTGAAAAGAACACCCAGGGCCTATCTAGATAACTCATTGGCATGAAGAACTCCAGGCTTTTATGGTAAGAGGCTAATTGCCATGGTCATCTCAGTTGGGTGTCATGGTAATGTGTTCTAGAACAGGTAGAGCTTGGTATGGATGTGTCTCTACTCTTGCCATTCTCATTACTGAGATACCCTCTGGTATATGAGCATGCTCAACCCTACCATTCTTCTGTCTGATGGCACAGTCCACTTGCCCTTCTTCCCTTCCTGTGATTTTTCTGGCCTCAGAAGTCCCATATTTCTACTGCTGTCACATGCTTGAATGGCCTGGGATGTTTCTTGGAGTCTCCCTGAGACTCAATTTTTTCATCTGTGACTTGGTTGTTAAGTGCATTTTATACACAATTGCAATCGTTTCATAATGATAGCAATATGAAATCTTACTCTGCTAGGCATAGAGTTGACTTTGTGTAAAAGTTAACTTCTTGTTTCTGCTTATTGGCTATTTTCCCTGCTTTTGACTGCTCTTTCCATTCTCACTTGAAAGCAACAGTGAGATTAAGCCCAAGGCTACTGTGAGCTGGACAGAAAATAGCTCTATTTTCTGGTTCAAAACCTACTTTTTATTTTGATACAAGGTCTTCATTGACAGCATTAAGGGCCAACCACCTTCACAGATAATATGCAGGGCTACCAGTCTCTAGGCCTGGGCCTGTGTTCTTTTTATTACCCAAAGCAAATTTTCTCTGTCTTTCATGTTTCAACTTTCTCATTAGTAAAGTTTGAATGTATGACATGTCTGTGTCTGGCTTTGTTTTAGCTAATATTATCCCTTTGAAAAAGATGAAAAAAATGCTTTTTATCTGTTTCGACTCCTACAATTATCCCTTTCTTAATTGTTAAGAGAGCCTATTCTTGATTCCAATATTCTCCCGAGGCTTGTAACACCTCAGAGAATTGGTTCCTTCTTACATTGTTATTCATATCACTTCTACCCTTGTATAATGGTTACATACTTTTTTAAAGTATAGGAATGAAATAAAAGAGCATAAAATTCCCTTGTTTGCCATGAATGATGTGTTGTGACAGTAAATATAACTGCCTTGGGTGCATTCCCAGTGCCAAGTCTATTTGAGAAAATACCTGTTGTGAATTTTTATTATTGTTCAATATGAGCTCATATTTCTCCAGGGTAAAGGAAACCAGGAAGGATGAGGTGACATTTCTGCTGCCAGTTATGCCAGGCAGACCACTAAGCTTCCCAGAAACTATCTTCTGCTTCCTAGATGAAGGGTGTGTGCATGAAGAGTGTGGCAAAATATCCCTTGTCACAGCCTAGAAGCAGGAATAAAGCCCTACTCACTCTGTATCTTGCTTCAAAGATACTAAAGGTATTCCTGGGAACTGTTAAAAAACAAATGTAGTCAAGCTCCCAGCTTTGGAATGAACTGAGTTGGTTGGATCTTCTGGAAAACAGAAGTTTAACTTAGATGGAATTTTCAGTATAAGAGTTATATTGAAAGAGTGGGCAAGAAGAACAACAATATCAACCAACCAGATCCCACAGAGCTCCCAGGGGCTAAATCACCAACGAAAGAGTACACATTGGACACACCCATGGCTCCAGCAGCATATGTAGCAGATGATGGCATTGTCTGGGATCAATGGGAGGAGAGGTTCTAGGTCCTGTGAAGGCTTTATTCCCCAATATAGGGAATCTCATGTTGGTGAGGTAGGAGTGGGTAGGTGGGTGGTTTGGGGAGTACCCACATAGAAGCAGGGGGTTAATGGGATAGAGGGGTTCCAGAGGGGAAACCAGGAAAAGGGATAACATTTGAAATGTAAATACATAAAATATCCAATATAATAATAAATAAATCAAGAAAGAAGAAAGAAAAAAAGTTATATTGAGTGTGTAATGCTTAACCATCATAGTCAACTTGACCTGATTTAGAATCATCTAGTAAACACATTTTAGGTATGCTTGTGGTGATGTTTCTAGAAATGCTTGACAGAGAAGTAAAAGGTTTAACCTCAGTGTGAGTAGAGCCATCCCATGGTCTGAGATCCCAGACTGAATACATTTTTTTTTTAAAGGAGGCTGATGAGTCACCAGTGTTCATCTCTGTTCCCAATTGTCATGAGATGAACGTCTCAGCTTCACCACATCCTTTTCCCCTGATGTTCTATTTAACTACTGGCCCAGAATAATGGGACGCGATAACGGTGATCTCAAACCATATATCAAAATAAACCTTCCCTTCCTTAAGTTACACTTTTTCAGGTATTTCGTCATAGAAGGAGAGAAGTAACAAAGAGAGAGTATGTCAAAGAAGAGTGATGCTGGACAGGCAGTGAAATCAGCCTTGGTAAAGATAAGAAATGTTGTAGTTAGTGCATTGGAGGATCTCTGGGAGGCTCTATTAATCATTAGAGAGGCCCTGTGTTCAAATTGTCCAGGCTCTGGAGTCTTCATCCTTCACTGTTGTCAGTGTGAGCTGCTCAGAGAGAGAACAGCACTAGTTCAGTAGCTGGGGAAGCTCTAGAAGATGAGAGCATTTCTCATGTGGATGGATTTCTATCTTCTTTACTTTAGAAGCACAAGTTCCTTCTTGAGGGTGCAATCAAATGTCCCTCTTGGAGCTGCTGCAATAAACTGCTGCATATATTCTGAGTCTGTCCTCATAGGTCATTCATTGGTCCAAATTTCCTAGTGAATTCCCTAATGTCATATATTTTTGATATTTCATTATACTTGGTGGGTGGAGGGAGGGTGTTATGAACAGGTGCACCAGCCTGTGCATGAGTCCCTAGAGACCAGAGGTAAATGTCTATCATCTTCCTCTAATGTATCTGATTTAAGTTTTGGAGACTGTGTCTCTCGCTGAATTTTTAGCTTAACATTTTGTCTGTGGTTTTGGCTATAAGCTTCTAAGATGTACTTGTCTCTGCACACCCAGTACTGCAATTGCAGATGTGCATCTCCACATCTGACTTTTATGAGAGTGCTAGGTTAGGGTTCTCATAGATGCATGACACACACTTTGCTAATGGAACCTTATCACCAGCCCTCTGTAATTAAAAATGCATTTGTAATAGGAGAAAAGAATACATATTCAACATTTTTCACTGAATTTGGAGATCACTTGTTTTCTCTTAAAATATAGAAATTGGCAATAGTCTATATTCATCCACACCTCAAATTATAGTAGAGTTGTTATAAATAAATTTATGTTGTGAACTTCATGAGATACTGTTTTAGTTATAAATTTCCCTTTTAATAGTTACATAGTTTATTAAGATGAGAAAAACTAACAATGTAAAATTGCCATTTGAGTTTATCTGCATATTTACTTTTCAATGTTCTTCCGTTTTGTCTCTGCCTCCAAGTTTCTATCCATTCTCATTTCCTTTCAGTCTGTAGAATTTTATATTGTGCTTGCTAATTAAGATTTCTCTTAGATTTCCATGGAACCTCTCTTTAGTTTTGAAGTTTGTTTTGTCTTTGTTTTGATTCCCTAGATTTAGAATCTGGCATGACTACATTTTTCTAAGATTTTTTTCGAGACAGGGTTTCTCTGTGTAGCCCTGGCTGTCCTGGAACTCACTCTGTAGACCAGGCTGGCCTCAAACTCAGAAATCCGCCTGCCTCTGCCTCCCAAGTGCTGGGATTAAAGGCGTGTGCCACCACCACCCAGCTTTTTCTAAGACTTTTAACACTTGAAAGATGTAATATCTTCTGGCCTCTGTAGTTTCCAATGGGAAATCCAGCGTTAGTTGAGTTTTGATGCCTCTCTATGTAATGTGTCATTTTCTTCCTGTCGTTGTTTTCAAATTTTCTTTTTCTAAAAATCTTTGGATTTTTAGAGTTTGAACTTGATAGAAGACTAATTCTCATTTTTAAATATTAATTCTGCTTGATGGCTACTATCCGTTAATATTTATATCTCCCTTAAATTAAACATAGAAACTTTGCTATTATTTTAAAAAACATGTTGTAATAACATTTTCCTTCTTTCATTGTGGGGTTTCAGTTACAAAGGTTTAGCCATTTGATGTTAATGGAAGCCCTCAAGGCTATGTCAAATTTATTTGTTATTCTTTATCTTATTTATTCATATTATGTTATTTCTAGTGATCTACCTTAAAGTTAGCTTATTCCTTTTCTGTCATCTGATACTTTGTACTCAGCTGAGTGCTTATGAACTTACTCACAAATGGTTCAGAAAGAATCAGAGACATACATACAGAGTCTCCTGGAGTCCTTTCTCTTTTGCTTCTGAAACTTTAACGTTCTCTTCATAGCTCCACTTCTTCCAGCTAGTGTTGACGATATATTGTTCTCAACAGCATCCTTGACACATAAGCTATGCCTAGTATATTAGCCTTATGCTAAAAACATTGAAAAAACATTGCTATAATAGAATTATATATAAACATATAGTGATATAAGATGATATAATAGAATTTTATCACTCTGTCCTGAATCTGACATCACTGCTCTGAGTGTGTACTCCTCACCAAAGCCTCCTGGGTGATGTTTTCCAATGCCTCAGGCACTTGCTTTATTTATTATGTCTGAATAGTGGTTAGATTTTTAGCAAGGGAGTCATCAGGTAGGGTCTCACTCAATCATGGCTAGGTGCACCTATTCGAAGGTTTTCCAAACCATAACTGTAATTCAACTGTATATAACTTTGGTGTATTGAGCGTTTTGCTCTGTGAGCACCTCTTGAACACTCATTCTTTTCCACTTTGAACCAACATACAGGTTCCTCTAGCTCTATGCTGCTAGCTTCCTTGATGCACTCATGTATGAGAAAATATAAACTTGAAATCAACTTGTTCAAGCTCATCAGAATGATTCAATTTGAGAACACATCTCAGGGGAATCACTTGCTTACTTAAATACCGTAAATATATCTCAGACTTTTAGAAAAATAATCAAACTTGTTAGACTAGGAGCCTGCCCTTGATGTTCACTTAATCCTCATGTTGTGTGAGGTGTTGTCAACATGGTTTACTTTCTTCTCTTGAGCAGAAATCTTTTTCTATTGTTCTTTACTCACTAAATCTTAATCTCTGTAAGATTTTTGGCTTGCATGTCAGTTTCTTTTATTTTTTTATTTTTATTTTTTATTGGTGATTTTGTTTATTTACATTTCAAATTTTATTCCCCTTCCTGGTTTCCTCTCTGCAAAACTCCTATCCCACACCCCACTGCTTCTATAAGGGTGCTGCCTCATCCATTCACCCACTCCGACCTCACCACCCTAGCACTCCCCTATGCTTGGGCATTGAGCCTTCACAGGATCAAGGGCCTCTCCTCTCATTGATGCCAGATAAGGCTATTCTCTGCTACATATGCAGCTGGAGCCATGGGTCCCTCCATGTGTACTCTTTGATTGGTGGTTTAGTCCTTGGGAGCTCTGGGGGGGGGCTGGTTGGTTAATATTGTTGTTCTTCCTATGGAGTACAAACCCCTTCAGCTCCTTCAGTCCTTCCCCTAACTCCTCCATTGTTGTCCCTGTGCTCTGTCTGATGGCTGACTACAAGCATCTGCATCTGTATTGGTCAGGCTCTAGCAAAGCCTCTCAGCAGACAGCTATATCTGGCTCCTGTCATGTTAATTTCTTAAGATAATGTATTTTGGCCCAAGCTCTTCTTTGTGATAGGTTCCAAGAACCTATGTTTCATTGACTGTCACCAGTCTATAATGATACCATTTTCTTTTTGCAATGGTTATCTTCCAGCCTAAACTCTTGTAACTTTATATTTAGGATTCTGAGGTAGAGTTATTTCTAAATCAATTCTGGATCCGTTTTAGTTACTATTGATTAAAGTTAACTTTCATGGGCTGTTGTCTTATCGAAAGACTGAAACATCACACACAATGTAATTAGAGAATTCAATAATCACTCCAGGCATGATGAACATATTGACTTTCAATATTGTACTCCTGGATAGTTTGACCTTATTCTCACATCTTCTGTCTTTGTAGCCCTCAGCTATGATCTTTGTTTGAGTGCTGGATAATTTTAAATGCTTTTATGTATCCAGGCCCAAGGCAATGTATCTTTATTCTATTTTCTTACTTTTCAAAATTAATTAGGGAGTCTTGGGATTTACAAATCTTTAGTTTAAAAGAATCTTAGGTTTAAACAAACCACAACCTGGGGGGTGGGGGGGTAAAGAGATGGCTTAGCACTTAAGAACCATTGCTGGTCGTCTGGAGTACCCAAGTTCAGATTTCAGAACCCATTGTCACGTGGCTCACAGTTTCCTGTATGCTTGTAAGTGTTGCTTTGGAGAGCTGACTCCTTTGTGGGTACTATAGTCACACACATATATCTACACTCTTACACACACACACACACACACACACACACACACACACACACACACGAATCAGAACTATAGCTATAAAAACCTTTGGAAAGAAGCCTTGTGGGGAATGTAGGTGAGAAGGGGAAATTAAATTTGTTGAGAAGAACCTTCATCTTCTTCAGCATGAGAAAAACAGATCTTATACCCAACATAAATTAGAAAATTCAGTCTCTCTAAAAATGCCTTTGACTTCATGTTTCCCACTCTTTTTTAACCTTTAGTCTATTTAATTTTAATTGTTTTTTTAGTTGAAATTGAATTACTTCATGATCTCCCTATGTTTTCTCCCTTCAGCTCCTGCTATGTATCCTCTCTCCAATACCTACATGTCCCCTTCCTCAAATTTATAGCCTTTTTATTTTTATTATTCTTGTTGCATGTGTATTTATGTATGTATGTGTTTAAGTGTGTTGACAATCTCTTTATATTTCATTTATTATTTTTGTTATTTGTGTGTGTGTGTTGATAGCCTCTTTATAATTATTATTGTGTGCTTGTGAGTTTGTGTTTGTGAGTGTGTATGTATGTGTATAAGTACATACATCTAACTTGATGAATTAGTTTTTGTTGTTTGGATACATTGATGCAGACTGACCATCTGACAAACAATAAGGTTATTCATTCATAAAAGAGGCTAATTATAATTCTTCCAAAAGATATGAGTTTCCTATAGTTCTTTGTCTAGCAAGTGTGACCTCCACTTTTCCCATTCTTAAGCAGGAAGTAAGGAAATTTCTTTCCTAGAAATATTAATTTATTTATATAGAAAGAATTAATTCAGAAAAAGAAAGTAGACTAATGGGACTGGGGAGTGGCCTAAGGCAGGGTAATTGACTTTGAACAGATCAAACTACAAGATATATTTGAATGAATATATCATGAAATTCACCTTATACTATGCGTATACAGAGACACACACACACATGCACACACACACACACACACACACACACACACACATATGCCAGTAAGAAATTTTTAAAAAACACAATTTTCTTTGCTGTTATTATTATAGGTTTTAAGATTTTTAACTTTATAAATGGTAGCCTTATGAACCTGCAGCAATACAGAAGTACTTCATGAGGTATGTGTGTGGTATGTGATGTGTGCATGTGTGCGCATGCGTGTATGTGTGTGTGTGTATCTGTGTTGTGCATATGTTCATGTGTGTACATGTCTGGGCATACACATGTTTTCGAGTGTATATTTTCTATGTGCATAGCCTGGCAGGCCATCGAGCTTCAGGAATCATCTTAGCTCTTTTTCCCAGTCACATGCTGCCAAGCCTGGGTTTGTTTTCTTCACGAAATTTGGAGATCAAACTTACGTTCTTGTTCTAGAAAGAGAAGCAGTTCATCGATGGAGCCATCTCCTCAGCCTGGTTGTCAGTTTTGAATGTTCTGCTAAGACTGATATATTTCAATTATACCACGTCAACTACTTTATTTTTAGTTAAGTTCAGACAAAATAGATAATTTCAACTTACAGATCCATGCTGAGCTCATATAAATACCTATTTAGCTTTTATGAAATTGTTCAAAAAACTCTTCAGTTTCAACTCTATTGGAAAAGTGACTGTTAACAAAGACTTAAATCGAAAAGTAATATGAAAATTGGAAGATAAATGGAATTTCAACTTCCAAATGTAAATTTTGCTGAATTTCTTTACTTATGCTAATATACTCATACTATTTCATGGCTCTGTTTCATTTATGTTTATGTGAATATGCATGTAGATATGCATATATAACTCAGAAATGTACACATAAAATATACTATTGAAAACTGACAAAAATAATACTTTGTTCTGCAACTGCCTAAGCCAGTATCTAACAAATAGCAGTCTGGGAGATAAGACTGATTTGCTGTCTACTTGCATGGTCCTTGTGTTTGGAAGAATTTTATTATTATTATTATTATTATTATTTTATTATAGTTATATTTAAACATTTAGGGAGAGAGTAACTCATGAAAATTACATGGAATCCCATTTCAGTCTCCTCCAGGGTGAAGCTTCCTGGCAATGCAGCTTGCTCATTGGTTCACTTGGTGCCTATGGTTGCTCTTGCACTTCAGTAGCAGGGTTGAGGAGTTGCCACAGTGGCCTCCTGAATCATCTGTGGTGTCTAAAATATGTACTTTTTGCTCTTTACATAATGTGTGCCCTTTGGTTTGCTTTTAGAATCCAAACTGCAAGACAGAGTGCTGCAAAATATTTTGATTGAAGAAATCAGTGAAAATGATGAGTTTGAACTTCAGTGTCTCAGTATCTTTCTGTGAAAACTGAAAACAAAGGTACCAGGAGGAGGCAGGCCATCCCCATTTACATCTTCTAGGACACAGAGCAATACTTATATAGTGTAAATTGTGACTTAGAAAGAAGAATCTCATCTAGGTATCAGAGGATGGGTGCTGCCTTGGTGCAAAGTGGTATCCAGAACACCCTGACATATTAAGCATGCACCCATCCTTGAAAAAGCTCTAAAGAACAAACTGATATAACTTGCATAGGTCAAAAGCTTCAAGCTATGAATTTATTTTAAATTTGTCCCAGATCATGTCCAGGTAATAGTGTCTTAAGAGATGTACTTTTAATGGTCTCACCTCTATTTTCACTATTTTGCTTTTGATTCTCTCTCTTGAAAATAGAGGGTCTAACCCTGTTCTAAGGGAGGAAAGGAAGGGCTGATATTGGGTTGTAAAGTGAATAAATAAATTTAATTTTTTTAAAAAAGAAAAAAAACTGTGCTATAAATTCTCTCAAAACACAGCTTTGTTGCAGGGCGGTAGTGGTGCATGCCTTTAATCCCAGCACTTGGGCGGCAGAGACAGGCAGATTTCTGAGTTCGAGGCCAGCCTGGTCTACAGAGTGAGTTCCAGGACAGCCAGGGCTATACAGAGAAACCGTGTCTCGAAAAACCAAAAAAAAATAAAAAATAAAAAATAAACCCACAGCTTTGTATGCAATCTAAAATTTAAATTTTCATGTTGAACAAATTTTCAGGATAAGAAGTCACGCACTGGAGTATAGTCACCTCCACCCAGGGTGATATCCTTAAAGGAAACTGACTCTATATTCCCCAGGCTATCAACTTCCAGTATCCGTGCTGAGAGCTGACTGGCTGGATCTGTGCAGGTCTTGTGTAGGCAACCATAGGTCAACCATAGCTGATGTGAGACAGTGAGCGCAGCGAACTTGTCATGTCAGGTGGAGTTAGAGCATAAATGGATGGGTTAGCAGAACATATTGTATGTATGCTTGAAAATTTGAAAGGAAAAAAAATGTTGCATTTAAACGGTTTTTAAAAATTAGAGCATAGAGGTTGAAATGTGTCTTTACCCCAGCTTTTCTCAATTGTATCATCATGCCCTACCCACAGAATAAGTACCAAACTAGAAAGTTGACATTGGCACACTATCAATTATCCCATGCTTTTCAGTTTTTGTTGCATTATTTTTCATTGTTACTCTGAACTCTAATTTCTAAACACTTTCGTGATCTTAACATTTTTGAGTATTTGTCACCTGCTGTGTAAAATGTCAATTTTTCTGGCACAACTATGAGTTTTTGCATAAATACCATATAAATGATACATTTTGCAGTGTGCATATGTATGTGTCTTATATTTTAATTTACTCTTTATCACTTATCCTAGAACTCTACATATCCTTTATCTTACTGATGGAAACATTTTTCCTGTTACTTCTTACGCCTTTAAGCCATATAATATTAAAAATGTGGTTTGATTCATTTATAAACATTCAAAATGTATACACATGTTTTTATTGATTTGTATGTACATTTTATTTGGTCAGCAATATGCTTTGTTATGTTAATATGTTTAAATCAACTAAAACTCGTTTTCAGTCTAGCATTTGGACTCTCTTACTGAAGAGCCCACGCTCATTGGGAAAGACAATTGTGTGAAGTAGCTCAGGCAATCAGAATCTCCAACTGTGAGTAGAGATTTTCTTTTCTTAGCTGTGTATACCTTTGTTTGTATATTTAAATTGTGGCTATTATACTTATATACATTTATTGTCATTTTATTGTTCTAATAAATTGTTTATTGATCATACGAAATACTCCTCATTGATCTCCCATGATGCCACTTTTCTCTAAATCCATGTCTCTGGTGTTAATCTAGCCTCTAGCTTTCTACTGACTATTTACCAGATGCTTCTTTTTCTGATCTCTTACTCTTGACCTGGATATGCTATAATCAAATATTTAATATGTAATATGTAATAAGAAGATTTACTAACTCAAATTGAATGATCCTTGTCTTTTCTTTGGTTTTAGTCTACTCAAATTTAACAAATACTACAGTTAAATTTAACTTCTATTTTGTAATTTAAAAGTAAAGTTGTTCATGCCTTTTAATTTTGCAGTTTTCTTCCTTTCTTTCTGAGAGTTAACATATACTTTTTTTTATTCCTTTTGACATTTTAGCTACAACCATTAACATTATTTTAGTGATTGTGTGAAGATGTGTGATTTATTGTCCTCAACTTATCATGGTGTTTTTCAGCTTAATTTGCATTAGATTCCATAAAAGAAAAATCTGTGGTAACACAGGTTTGTCTTCTCTCAGACTTTGAATTGTTGATATTTATGCTACATAGTCATATAATAACAAAGCCTATAATAACTGCTATCCTGTTTCACTAAACAGTCTTATGTCAATTTAAGACATTAATAGAAGACAAACTTCAGATGTTTTCAGTAGTCTGTGTTCTCTCTTCTTCTAGGGAAATGCTGCTGTTTGTTATTACCTTGGTTTCAGTCTAGCCTATAGAGCTTCATTTAGTATCTTTTTTTGTTGTTGTTGTTGTTAAATTGGTTAAATGATGATTGATTTAAATATTTGTCATTGAAGTTTCTATTGGTCAATCTGAGGTCCAGTCTATCCAGCATATGTGTCATTTCAAATATACTTTATAGACTAGAATTTTCATTTGGCTGCTGTTTCTATGTACCCCATTATGCTTTCTCTTTGTTCTTTCATTAGAAGTATATTTCTCAGATTGAGAGATACAGTGCAGTGGTTAAGAGCACTGGTTGTCTTCTGGAGGACCCAGGTTCATTTTCCAGCACTCATAGGGTGATTTACAACCATTTGTAATTACTGATCCAGGGGTTCTAATGTGCTTTTCTGACTCTCATGGGCACTGTACATGCACAGTGCACAGACATATGTATAGAAAACACACACACACACACACACAATTAAAACAAATATTTTTAAAAAGAAGAAAAGGTACATTTCCTTTGGAGTACTGGGTCTTTGGCATAAGGTTTACTAAGTCTATAGTTGTCAGGCAGTGGTGGCACACGCCTTTAATCCCAGCACTTGAGAGGCAGAGACAGGCAGATTTCTGAGTTCAAGGCCAGCCTGGTCTACAGAGTGAGTTCCAGGACAGCCATGGCTATACAGAGAAACCCTATCTCAAAACAAACAAACAAACAAACAAACAAACAAAACGTCTATTGTCTTCCTCATGGTTGGCAACAGCTGAGACTATTCAACTCCTAACCTCCCACCTGTGATTTCAGAAGAAGTGCTTAAGAATCTATTTGATTATGTCAAAGGTCAATGAAGGATTTTGCCAGACATTATCAATACATATTGGGCCTTGGACATATAATTTCTCCTGACTTCTACTCAAAAAGTGTAACCATAACTGTACAGGTTCTGTGACTTTGCTGCATTTTCCTGGAATGTTCTTCAGCTGGTGAGGACTGGGGCTCACTAGCCTGCTCAGATCTGTAGTCTTGAACTACATGAAGTGTCAGATATCTCTTACGCTTCTTTTGTCTTATCCTCATTTGATTCAGGCTTTTGTCTGTTCCAACTGAGGAATGTCTGAAGAAGGTAAAACATTCTGCTAATAAGCAGACCTTCTGTAAAAGCTAAACGTTGTTCATCAAGGAGGTCATGGGCTCCATTTTTTTTCCTTGTCTAAATCAAATTGAAACCAGCTAGGAAATGAGTTGCGTGTGCTCTTTATCTGAGTAGAGGCACAACTAGGGTTCTGTGTGGTTTAATCTCAACTCATGATCCTCATGCTCTGCTCTCCATGGTTCTGTCCTTATAAGCACGAGCCTTGCTCTAGGGTGGACTGTCTGCCCAGCAGATATACTTCTTGTTGGACTGTGAGGTCCTTGATATCAGAAGCAACCCCTTCTGTGCCACAGAGTATCTCCACTTTATAGAATGGAATGATCAGCAATTATTTGTTAAATGGATGGAGTTTGGGTTTGAAATTGCCATTTGAAGTGCACATTAGTTTTAATGAAACAGTTATTAAGGCAGGCTTTTATTGATTTATCCATTTTGCATGCTGAGGTCCCAATAAACTCTTATAGAATCAAAGAAATTTATGTTCAGACTATGTTATACCCTCACAATAGCTCCCACTTGCACTCTGTATAAAACATGGTCTCATTTTCCAAGTTTACACAGAGCTCCCCATCCTGGCTCTTTCTTATATCACTCATTTAAGTTCTTAACGCTCTTCATGGTCCTTTATGTTCCAGCTCATTGGCCTTTTTGTTTCAACAATGTATTCTCTGCAAGTTTGTTTCTGACCCACAGCATTTCACTTATGATTCTAATCTGTCTACAATATTCTCTCATAACTTGCTCCATGGTTGGTTTCTCTTTCTTTAGATCTGGTGGGCTCAGTTCTCTCTGAAAGTTCTCCCTGATCTTCAAATTCACATGGTACATGTGAATGGGTACTCTCTTGCAGTCAGATACTCTTTTAGCATGCTATTTTTTCTTCGTTATTTACAGCAAAGTCACTTTATGGAATCATCTCACTTATTTTTTTGTATCTTAATATATTGTGAGGATATAATCTCCATAGAACCAAGTATCTGTCTTTACCCTCTGTGTATTATCAATGCCTAGATCACTGTTCAGTGGTTCTTAGATGATAGAAATGGTTTAAAAAAATTGGATGAATGAATTTACTCATAACAATGAAATCAAGAGATTATAAATGTTACATTCTATAAAAAGTATCAACTCACCCCATAAAGGTCAAGCCAGTAATGTGGAATTATGAGCTGTTACTACTTTTCTTCTGGTTCTGCATGACCAAGAATTTGGAAGGTCTTACGATAACAGCTGCAATGCAAGTTAGTTGACTACAACACCACTAAGATAGCAATAGGCTTGCTTACAATATTGTTCTCTTCCAGTTTTTGAAATGGAATTTATATATAAAATGAAAACCATTAAATTTAATGCTTTTGTACACCCTGACCGTATTGATTTTTCTCTACAATTGATCTTATTTTGTGTGGAGCATTTACTATTTACTCGATACTTATTTAGAGGGACCATAGACTTCTACATTCATTGTAATCGTTCTTGTTCTTTATTCTTTTATATTGTGTTCCAGCCATTTCTACATAAAAGCATTTAGTAACTTTTCCTTTGAGACCTGGAATTTTCTCTAATAGAGATCTCTTTTCAATGCATTTGTTTATGAATAGAAACCCTTGTGTGCAGCTCTCATTGAAAATACTTGTTGGATTCTGTGCAGTTCTGTGTGGAGAGAGAATGGGAGACATGGAAGTTTGTAGTGTTAAGCAGGAATTGAGAATATCATTACATGCAGGGCCCTATATCTATTTGTTTCTTAGGACTTTCAAGGATTGAAAGGCTTTTTCATCCATAATGACTTCCACAAGCCTTAGAGGTGAATTGTGAAAGTTCAGTCAATTATCCAATAAAGACACAAAGCTTTCTCCCCTTCCATTGGCTCCCTTCTAGGAAATGCCAAGACTCTATATCTTAAAAACTTCTGGGTACCATGGTTGTTTCCATATGACCTACTATTTCACAAACCTACTTCTGCCAGCCCCTGAGCACTGTTTGTATGCTGTGGATATACTCACTGTTACATTTGGTGTCTGGAAGTGCCCAAGATGGCAGAGTCTTGAAATTTAAGGAATACAAGAGTACACCTCTCTTTCTTGGCTTGTTTATCCACATAGCTTTCAATACAACCAATATTTCCTTGTCATTCCTTTCTTATTCAGGGCTCCTGAGGCTCACTTTAGCAGTAGTTTTGTACAAACCCACAAAGATGAATATATTCATGAAATAAGTCCATAGGAATTTCACTTCTCCTCTGCTGATGTGTGTTGTTTGCTTGATTCAGGTAACTACTACTGACCTTCACAGAGTGCTCTCACGTGCTTGCCACTGAGATAAGAGTTAAATGTTTTAATATCAACTAAATTTTTAGAGGAGAATCCACTCCTTCACTCCATTCTTATCTTCAATCAACAAAATGAAAGCCTGCACAGATATAAAAGCAAATTGTTTAACTCAGGCCTTAAACTTCACTTGTGACCCCTTTCACCCTAGAGAGTTTATCTGACCCAAGTCATATAAGCATATAGACCAGGTACACAGGTCAAACATTTATTGATAATAAAATATGAAAAATATTTTATTTCATGTTTTAATAGATATATTTTTATTTTTGTATATGACTAAGTCTATGCATGTGTACACACACACACACACATACACACACATACACACACACACACACACACACACACACACACAGACATCTGTATAGGCTAAAAGAGGGCTTCAGATTCCCTGGAGCTAGAGTTATAGATGAATGTGAAGTTTCAGACATGAGTGCTGGGACCTAAACTTGCATCATCTATAAGAGCTGCAAGCACTCTTAACAACTGAGCCATCTCTCTGGCCATCAATAAACTTTGGACTTAAATCACTTTATTAGAAAAAATTTTAGCACTCTTTGTACGTGTGTTTTTGTGAGGGAGTTACATTCCAGTCTGTGGACACTGGAGAACATTACCAGCTGTTGATCCTCAGGCATTGTCTACCTTGGTTTTGAGTCCGGGTCTCTCACTTAGCTAGGTTCACTACATTAGCTAGACTGGCTGGCCACTTTGCTGCAGTGACCCTTTTGTCTCTAACTCCCACACTGGAATTACAAACATGAACCACCATGTGAATCTGTTTGTTACTTGGATTCTGGTTATTGAAATCAGTTCCTCAGTCTTTCAGGGACAGACCCATTCCCCAGCCCCTAATGTATCATTTACTGAAAAAAGAAGATCAGTAAATTTACAATCTCATTAAATGAATGTGCTTGTTTTTTCTTATATAAACTACTAAATCTCAGTTGTGCTTTTGATAATGCAAGATGTAGAGTATCTCCTTCATTTTTTTAAAGCTGATCAATATTTTCATTTTCTAGTTATCAACCTCATTGAATTAATTGTATACCAAATTGCAGAAACATTTTAAGGACAAAATTTTTGAAAATTTTGTTTGAATCTGAAGCCAAAATTCATTTAAGTTTTTAAAAAATGGAACTCAGGTCAACAGCTCAAACAACAACATTTAAGATCAAATATTCTAACAAAATCCAATTCAGAGATTTGACATTTGATATTTACATGTGGAGAATTGATAAGAGGAATGTATTAGAAGCGATGTCTTTCATAATTATGTCATTACGTTTCTACAAGAACAGAAATCATATGCATAGTTGAAAAAGTTATTTAATTGTAATGTAATAGTCTGGAATCTCAGCAAAGGTCTTCCAGTCAGTGCTCATTGGTAGTATGTGCTATGATGGCATAACAGTGCAAAGGATGCATGTTGTATGTTCAGAACCCAGGCTGCAGTGAATTTATGTGAGGTAAACTGCCAGAAACATTTCAAGTTCAGCATGTCCTTAAGTTTTAATTATTTTTTATTATTGCACATTCAGAAAATGTTTACTTTTGCCACATTGCCATATTGTTTGTGAAACCTTAGGTTGAATTAAACAATCCCATTAGATTACGACTCACAGTGAGGAAAGCTTTGGTGTACCTCAACAAATTATTTTAAAGATTTTTTTGGTATTATTATTTTATATGTATTTTGCTTGCATATATGTCTGTGCATCCTGTACTTTCAAGGCTCACAGAGGTCAGAAGAGGGTGTCAGATCTTCTGGTACTGGAATTACAAATGGTTATGAGCTGCCATGTCAGTACTGGGAACCAGTGTCCTCTGGAAGAGCAGTCAGTGCACTTAACAACTGAGCCATCTCTCTAGCCATCAAGTTAAAGGGTAAAGCACATTAAAACAACTTCATGGAAATACTCTGATACCTAAATACTTTATGGAAACACACTGATACCTAAATAAGAGTAGTCTGATCATATAGTCTACCAGGGTGGCACCTGCAGTTAACTAGCATAAATAAATATTGTCAATATCAGGAGGGTATGTACTTTTGTCTTTTATTAATTTGCAGCTGTATCTTGAAAACCTGAAACAGGTTCTGAAATTGAAGATGAAACTCAGTAAGTATTTGCTGGCCTATTGAATCTCATTTTTATGCAACTGAAGTGCAACAAGATAAAATAACTTGCTAAGAAAATTTGCAGTTTCAGAATATGAGGTTTATCTGGCCTCTAGGTCTTCAACTTGAAATCTCTGTTGGCAGATTTATGACAAACCTACTTTTCTTTCCATATTCAACTGTCATAGCATGGACAGTCAGCTAACATCATTAAAAACTTTTAGAATGTAATACTGTGAATAAAGCTAAGATGTAGATATGAAATTCAAAACTTTTAATAAGAAAAAAGTTTAGAATTTAGTAACTGACCTGTCATTTAGCCTTGTCAACATGTTTCTTTTTTTTGTTTGTTTTTATCTCAGCTCAAGACTACATTGCTTCTATAGCTCGTTCATATGCCAGGCCCTTCACTTCTCCTTTCTCCTACCTTTCTCACCCTTAGGAGGGATCAACTCATAAACACTCATGTCATTTGTATCCTGGATGATTGGTGGGGGCATTATTACTTTCTTCTCATCAAGCTGGGTCACTGTTTAATCAATAAAATGTGCTAAAATGATAGCATATGATGATAATGATATTATAATAGTTATATTAATCAGCTTACATGAAATTTAACTGACTGTATCACTTATCAATTTCATGCTAACTGAACCATATTTTACACGTGTCTGTCTCTTCATCTTAAGGATCCCAAGAGTAGTCAATGCTCTTTATCTCTCCATTTTACACACTATGGGTAACCATGGATAAGTACAATCTTTTGACTAGTGAAGAGAACTAATAGAAAAATTTGATAAAGCAACTGAGCTTCAAGAATGTCAAAAACATCTCTGCATCAAGTGATGGACAAATCCAGGAAAAAGAGTTTTACCAATTCCACATCTAATAGAAGACTAATATTCAAAATATAGAAAATACTCAAGAAACTAGTTATCAGAAAATCAAATAATCCAATTAAAAATGGAATGGGGTTCAGATCTAAACAGAGAATTCTCAATAGAGAAATCTCAAATGGCTGAGAAACACAAAAAATGTTCAACATCCTTATTCACCACAGAAATGCAAATCAAAAGTGCTTTGAGATTCCATTTTATACCCATCAGAATTGCTAACATCATAAACACAAGTAATAGCTCCTGCTCGTGAGGACGTGGAGCAAGGCGAACACTCCTCTATTGGTGGAGAGAGTGCAAACTTGTACAGCCAACTTATAAATCAATATGATGGTTCCTCAGAAAATTGGGAATCTATCTTCCTCAAGATCCAGTTATACTACTCGTGGGCATATACTCAAAAGATACTCCATCTGATCACAATGACATTTGCTCAACTATGTTCACGGGTGCTTTATCATGAGTCTTCATAGTAGTTACATACTGGAAAGAACTCAGATATCTCTCAACCAAAGAATAGATAAAGAAAATGTGGTACAGTCACACAATGCAGTGTTTTTCAGTTGTTTAAAACATGACATATGTAATTTTATGGTAAATGGATTCAACTAGAAAAAAATCATCTTGTGTGAGGTGACCTAGAACCAGAAAGACAAACATGATATGTGTTCACTTATAAGTGGATATTAGCTGTTAAGTAAATAATAATCAAGCTATAATCCACAGACCCAGAGAGGTTAGGTAAATAGGGATTAGAGAATACACGGATCTCCTTGGTATGGGGAAACTGAATAGACTTTGCAGATGTACAGATAGCAGGTGAAGACAGGAGTGGTAAAGAACTGGTGTGTGTAGAGAAGCTATGGAGGCAGAGAGGATGGAAGAGACAGGTAGAATTATGGGGCATTTGAGGAGTGGAGTGAACATCTACTACAGTGGAACATTCCTAGAATCTATGAGGGTTACTCTAGTGAAGACTGCTAGTAATGGAGTATATAGAGTCTGAACTGGCCATCTTTTGTAGCCAGGCAGTGCTTCCCCTGGTGGTACTTGGTTGCATTCAGTTGAATTGTTGATTAAGTGGGTCTAGTAGAGATCCCTAACAATCCAGGCTGATGCTGGCATAGGGGGCCATTCTCTGAAAACTGACAGTGGGACCCCATTGCAGAGGATGACATTCACACAACACACTGAATGTAGAAGGGTCAAGGAGATGACTGCATAGAGCCTTCATCTCTATGTTCTACTCTCTTTGGTATGAGAAAGTATTCTACAGGTTACACAAATGGAGATGTAGACATTAACAGAGCCACAAAACCCTCAATCTACAATCTGTCATGCTTGTAAGGTGTACTGGGATAACGGCAATTAATGGCCACTGATTGGAGTAGCCAAAATATGTTTGATCTAACTTGAGGCTCACTCTACAAGCAGGAGCCCATGCCCTACACTGCCTGAATAGCCAGAAAATAGAGAATGGTTATCCCAGAGACCTAGGGTAGAACCAAACACAACAGGCAAAAAAAAAAAATCTGTGAAACAATTCCTAATTATATTGTGCTATACTCGTAGATTGTGCTTTGTCAAATCATTAGTCAAGTTTCTTCTGGCAGCAGATGGGAGGAGATGTAGAGAATCATAGAGAGAAATTGTGTGGAAAGAGTCTAAATTGAGGGTCTTCATTGATTTGTTCCCCTCAGAGTTCAGGGAACCCCACAGAAGAGGACAAGGGAAGATTCTAGGAGGCAGAGGGAATGAAGGACACCAGGAGACCATGGACCATTGAATCAACAAAGGGGCTAATATGGGTTTGCAAAGACTGATACAGCAAGCTAGATATAGCAAGGCTGCTAGGGGCTGTACCAATGTGCTCTGCCTATATGTTGTGGCTGTTAACGTGGTGTTTTGGATTGACTCCTAACAGTCGGAACAATTGTCTTCAACTCTTTTGTTTGTTCTTGAGACTCCTTTCTTCCTCTTAGGTTGACTGTGTAGCCTCAATATAAGGACTCCTGCCTAGTCTTATTGTATTTTGTTTTCTCCTGGTTTGCTGTTGCCTCTTGGAGGGCTCCTCTTTTCTAAAGAGAAAACAGGAAGAGAGTGGATCTGTGGGAGAGGAAAGGAGGAGGGGTGAACAGAATATGAAGGGAGATTTTTTTCAACTTAAAAATTAAAAAATAAATAAATAAAAGAGTAAACATATACTCCCCAGTGAGGTAAAATAATGATTTCTGTACATATTTATATAGGATTATGGACTTAACTGGGACTTTGTATCTATGAAGACATAATTTTTTTAAAATTGTAGTTTTGCCATGCTTTCACAGAACTTTCTCTCAAATGGTTACACACTCAAGTATCCATCTCATCAGTGACAGCTTTGAAATCACACAGTTAGACTCAAATAAAAATGTGGTACTCTATCAGGTCACCCTGATAGCATGGAGAAGAGGAAACATATTAGATAAAGTACCTCTTTGGATCTTGTCAGAACAGTGAACTTCAAATTTCCAAATCCAGTCCATGGCTCTCATAGAAGAAATACAGAAGCTACAACTTCCGCGAAGCCTCACATATTGATTATGTATCTTCAAATACCTTTGTATGTGCAATTTAATTAGATCTCAACAAACAACTTGGAGAGTTGGCAGGACTATATCTGTGTCAAAATGTGGAGTCTGAAACATAAACACTGAGAATGAGATCGACAACCTTGTTTGAGTCTGGTTGCCAGAAACCCCTACAAGTTGTGAAGTCAGCCCATATTTCTTAATCCCAGTGAGCTCTGGCATCCTTAATTGTTAAAAGTGAATATTTCCTACATACCTGACTTTCACAAAGAGCAATGAGGTAAGGGTTATGAAATGCTTACATATCAAAATGACTGGCACTCACTATGTCACTTGTCATTGTTTTTTTTCTTCAAGGTTATGAAGCTAATCACCAAACTAGGCCTGAGACATCGATTCTCATTAAGAAGCAAATGGTCAAGGTACTGAAAACTGAATGGAATATTATGTGTCCATTACCCTTGACAACTTCTTATATTTGCTGTCCGTGACTTGCAGGACCAGGATGATGCTATAACTGTCAATTTACATTTCTATTGCACCTAATATTTCAATAAAGGTCTCCTCACATTCCTCAAAATACTCTTGCACATTATTTTCCCATTTTCCATAATAATTCAGGAAATTATATTTCACTCTTATACCTCTCCAGCTCTCTGTGCATTGTATGCAATGGCTCAGTAATGACTCTGGATAATAATCTGCTCAAATTAAATGGATTCATTTGGGTTCATTTATCTTCCTCTTCTACACAGACTTTAAGATTCAGGTAGCTACACTCCACCAGTCCAGACTCTACAACAAACTGTGATTCCCCTAAGAATTCAAGAAATAGTCATGTGATAGTGAATCTACATTGTCAAGCAGACTGGAAATATGTCTCTGAGTGTTTATGAGTATGATTCTGGAAATGTTTAACTGAAGATGAAAGGCTCACCATGATGTAGGCAATGTTATCCCGTAGTCTTGGGTCCTGGATCAAATTAAAATTTGTGTTCGCCCAATAGGAACTTGGACTTTCTGACCCTTCCCACATTAGCATAAATGTTTCTGTCATACACTGGCTATTCCTAACACTTTTGACTGAAGTAGGTCTTGCACAGGTATTCTTTCAGCTTGGTTCCTCAACATATGTCAAATATGTGTCCTTTTATCTGTGTTATTTATTGTAATTGGGCAAAAGATTCCTTGAGCATAAGAATCAGCTTTGGTTTGTTTAATGCTACTGCCCTCCAGTCTTGAAGCATACCCTTTAGGTCATCTAAACATATTTCTCAAGCAAATGCATGTATCAACATTTATTAGATGTCTATTGGGAGATACCTTCCTGTGTCTGAAGAGGAACTGGGAAACACTAAGCTAGTTTCACATTGCCCTTAGATGATGACCTTGGTTCTATGTGTAGGGTTAAAGGCAGAGCTGATTGCTAACCAGAGTACAGTGAGTTAGCCTCAGATGTATCACACTTCAGCTCAGGAATGACTATAGAATAGCAGATGAGCCATTGAGCCATTATCTTCCAACCTATCTATTTGCCTTGGTGTGCCAGAAAATGAACTGCTTGACAGGTTAATTCTAGCTGCTGCTTGGTGGGCCAGGTGAATGGAATTGTTAGGGGATGAGATAATTTTCCTATTTCCATCAACTGCTGCCCCTTTTCATTTGAACCTGAAGAGCTGAACATCCATATATCACTTTATAAAAATGAAGCATATATATTTCAGCACACACACACACACACACACACACACACACACACACACACACACAC
>NW_021604732.1:6020173-6059921 GCF_004785775.1 Grammomys surdaster
CACACACACACACACACACACACACACACACACACACACACACACACTTAAATGCAAAGAACGATTCTCCTCAAAAGATAATTCAAAAATACTTTTCAAATAAAGAAACTGAGGCAAGTATTTCTCTATGGTGATCTGTTATTATTTCCTCTCAAGAAAACCAGCATAAGATAGTGATGTTCAGTTTGTAAAGCTGAAAATAACATTTTTGAGGAGATTTTTGAAAACTTCTGCTCAGGTATAGTGCAGATCCATTAAGCCTAAATCCCTGGAAGTCGTATTCAGGTGTGATGATATAACTAGAATAAAAAAACCTTGTCAAGACTTTTATAATAATAAATAAAATAGATCTCTGAACCTTTGTCTCATTAGTGACTTGTGGTTCTAGAGAAAATATGAAAATGGCAATAAAACTGGGGAAAAGCATTTTAACTGTCTTAAAAGCAAGAGAAAATTTCCAAAGACTGTCTCTTAAATTAAAAATGTAGTAATTACCTTTTTACAATAGAAGTCTCCATAATTTACTAATTTCTGAAAAAAGGATGCACCTGCCAATCTGAGTAGTTTATTTTACAAGCAGAGGTAACCATTAACCTTTTTTGAAGTCTACATTTTTTTTTATATTTGATAATAGAGAACTAATTTCAGCGTGTACATGATGCCATTGTCATATGCACAGAGACTATTGCTTAATCCTACTGAAGGCCAGAAGTGTGTTTCTAGCTTGAGAATCCTCATACACAGATATGTCTTAGCAAAGATGAGTCAGGTACAACAAGGAGGCCTGAAAAACGCACAGCATTTTGTCAAACTGTCCCTTTCACTCAGGTCAAAGTTAATCACCAGTGAAGTTACAGTAAGAGCAAATATGAAAATGTATATGAAGCAATGAAGCGGATACTTGTGTATTTTACATTCACTCAGTCTCACAACCTGCTATCATTCTTGTAATTATGTTGATTCTTGTGGTAATACCAACAATTTTAAAATCAAAGGACAGTCAGAACCCTTTTAGCACACCCAGGTTCCTCTAACTCATTCTTAACAACTGTAATGTGTTATGTACTACTATCTTAGATACATGCTAGATATATGCTCAATACCTATTAAATGGGTACATACTAAGAAGAAAACTTGATCCAGGGACCTATTTGTTAATAAGTTGAAATACTAATTGATCTTGAATTTTTTCATGCTATAGAGAAAGTACTAAAAGCTTTATATACACTCATTCCCTTCCAATTAGGTATGTAAAATTCTTGTCAGTTCTCCTGATAAGTTGAAGATTCTATAAAAATCAAAGAGTAAAGGAATAAGGTGTACTTCATAAATATTAGATATAAAATATAAATACAAGCTATAGCTATCTATAATGAAATCTATAGCTGTTATCTGCAGCTAACTGTGTGGAATGGACTACACAGAGCTAGGATCAAAATGGTTAAGTTGCTTAATAGCATTTAACTTCACTTTAGCTGGAAGTAAACACATGAAAAGTGCATATAGGCCTTTGAGAATCTAAAGAAAAAGAGGAACTGTATTTAACCGGTTAAGTTATATCACTATACATAATGGAGAACCATAAAGGAGACAACTGGAATCAGTAAGGAAGATGCATAGAAATTGGACTATTGAATTTATGTTATTACATGAGGGAATTTGCATATTAAATCCATCATAGAGTATTTTTAGAAATTTTATATTTTCATGTATATAGGTGTTTAATCAGCATGTATGTTTGTCCACATGTGAATGCCTTGTGCCCATGGAGGCCAGAAGAGGACATAGGATCCTCTGGAACTGGAATTACAGATAATTGTTAGCCACTATGTGGGTGCTGGTAATTGAACCTGGATTCTGTAAATGAGCAACCAGTACTCAAATGCAGGGCCAGCCCAATGTGATTCGTATTTTAAAGTTGAACACTGAGTTTTCCATTTTTGACAGGAAAATGATGTTTGTCACTCTGGTGTAAAAATGACTACCATATCTGTTTTCTTCCCTTTTTCTTCTCCTTCTTCTTCTCCTCCTCCTCTTCCTCCTCCTCTTCCTCCTCCTCCTCCTTCTTCTTCTTCTTCTTCTTCTTCTTCTTCTTCTTCTTCTTCTTCTTCTTCTTCTTCTTCTTCTTCCTTCTTCTTCTTCTTCTTCTAATTTTATTTCAGGAGCCTACTATGACTATCTTCTGAGAGACTATACCAGCAGCTGAGTGAGACAGATGCAAATATTTACAACCAACTATTGGACTGAGGTCATAGACCCCTACAGAAGAGTTAGGGGAAGAACTGAGGCGCTGAAGCAGATGAGAACCCCATAGAAAGAACAACAGTATCACTAAACTCAGACCCCTGGGAGCTCCCACAGACTAAGCCAGCAAACAATGCATACACAGGTTGGTCCCTGGCCTGTACCACATATATAGCAAAGCACTGCCTTGTCTGACCTCAGTAGGAGAGGATGTGCCTGGTCCTATAGAAACATGATACTCCAGGGAAGGGGGATGTATGGGGTGGTAGTGAGGTGGAGATGTGGGGGGAGGCACCCTCTCAGAGGCAAAGGGGAGGGAGGATGGGGTGAAGAACTCTTGGCGAGAGTACTGGGAAGTAGGGGTAACATTTGGAATATAAATAAATAAAACTATTTTTAAAAAGGAAGAAATTCTTTCTGTGACACCAGTATATACATAAGGATCAGAAGAGATAGTGTGCCTTCTTTCAAACAATTCTGCTTTCTCCCTAGTTCCAAAGATGCTCTTAACTGTCTCAATTATACACATTTTCCTAAAGTTATTTTACAGTTTTGCCATGTCATTTCTAGGTGAAAGTGGATATTTTATTCCAGTAAGGTCAGAGTCCTGTTCACAGGAACATAGGGGTTAGGGAGGAAAAGGAAGAATAGAAAAAAAAAGGTGGAAGAAGATGTACAGAAATTGTGACAATTTTTTTGTTATTATTATAGTCCATGCTTAACTATATCTCTTCTCTTTAATGCCTCTCCTGACTCTGAAACCAAAACAGTGCTCTTAGGAAACCTTTAATATCCTGTTTTCCTCTGACTCCTGTATCACCCATGAGAGTATAGAATAGTCTTGCTTGTGTATTTGATACTATCTCTCTCCTCTAATGGTAAGTATGCCCCACGTTCTATGTTCATGGTTGACTTCTTTTCACATATATATTTTTAGGCATTTAGAGCCCAGAATAGTGTCCAGCATAAAAGTACCTCATGAATTTTCAGACAGAAGAAAAAGAGTCAAAATGATATGGGATTTGTTCAGAGAGTTAGAAGTTGTAGACCAATATCTTGCTCTTGATGAATACCTCTGTGTAATGACTGACAGATAATTCAGTTAAACGTTTCAAATTCTAGGTCCTCTTAGAGATGCTCCCTTCTTTCCAGAAATCATTTCCCTTTTTTGGATTTAGTCTGTTAGATAAAGGAAGATTTCAGGGAACAGGATAGGTCTTCAATCTCTTATCTCAAATCTTAAACAATTGCCAGTAACTCTGTCTTTTACTCTTTTCCTCCAAAATCTTATTGTCAAAGAAAACATTACTTAATTCTTAGAAGGAGGAAGAGTTTGGAGAAGAGGAGAAAATCAAACATCTAAATGTAATATTTTACAGACGTATAGCCTCCTTTGCCAGATACCATTGAGCCTTAAATGGGTATACCTTCCTTTAAGGTGGGAGCTGATTCTTCAGGGGAATAGTATGATGACTATTAAAGCTAAGTTTATGAAAGGCCTATCTTGGGCTGGAACCAATTATAATAGTATAAACAAAAACTAACAACAATAAAACAACAATAAAAAAAAAACAAAAAGCATCAAAAATATATTTTCATTTCAATTGCTTATATTTTCATTCATTCTAAGTGGACATTAAGCAAGCTCACAAAAAAAACAAAGCTTAATATATAAGAAATAAGCACATTCTACCCTCCTCTACACACTTTTCTCAGTGGGAGAATCAGACCATCAGATTCTGAACTATACAGGTTAGCTTCACTTCCCTCACCCATCTTCTCATTTTGCAGAGTCTTCTGGGGCACCCCATGCTGCCCTGAGAAGCCTTCTATCCCTGGCGGATCTCCATTTCTACCCCCTTCTACTTGTCTGCCCTCTTTCTTCAGACCTTTGGAGCCTGAACCATGCAGATTAATTTCCTTTCTCCCACCCATCTCCTCTGCTCCCTGAGTTCTCTGAGGTACCCCAAGCTTCCTGGAGTAGTCTGCTGTCCCCAGTAAACCTCTATTCTCCTAGACCTCTCCACCCACTCTTAGCAGACCTGCAGACCATAAACCATACAGTCCAAGGATAATCATCAGAGGCCAGAACCACTGATGTTAACCCTTCTCACAATGCCTACTATAACAGGAACATCCAGGAACCAAAGCCCCATCCAGATGGCTAAAGGCCCTCAAAGAAACACAATAATAAAAAAAAAATCATGGGCAATATGACAACTTCAGAGCATAGCTACTCTAGTACAGCAAGCAGTCAATATGTAACACAACCAAAACACAAGAAAATAAATAGAATTTTATAAAGATGACAGAGGCCTTTAAAATAAATGAATAAATCCCTTAAAGAACTTAGGAAAATGCAATTAAGCAGGTGAAGGAAAGAAATAAAACTGTTCAAGACCTGAATGTAGAAATAGAAGAAAAAACAAAAACCATAAACTGAGGGAATCCTGGAGGTGGAAAATGTAGGGAAGAACGGATGCAAGCAACTGAATACACAAGACAGAAAAAAGAATCTCAGGTATAGGTACATTAGAAGAAATTGATAATTTGTCAAAAATGTTAAATGTAAAAAATTGCTGACACAAAACATACAGGAAATCTAGGATGTCATGGAAAACCTAACCTAAGAATACTAGGAATAGAAGAAAGTAAAAAGTCCCTGCTCCAGGGTCCAGAAAATATTTTCAACAAAATAATAGAAGAAAGCTTATCCTACCTAAAGAAAGAGATGCCTATAAACATACAGGTAATTATAAACTACCAGTTAGACTGGACCAGAAAAGGAAATATTCTTGCCACAAAATAATCAAAACACAAAAACTACAGAACAAAGAAAAAATATTAAAAGTTGCAAGGGAAAAAGGTCAGGTAACATACAAAGGCAGAAATACCAGATTTACAGCCAACTTCTCAACAGAAACTTGAAAAATTAGAAGGGCCTGAACAGATATCTTACAACCTGTTAAAGACACAAAACAAAACAAAACAACAACAACAACCAAAAAAAAGAACAGATGCTAACCTAAACTACTACAACCAGCAAAAGTCTCAATCATGATAGATGATGAGAACAAGATATTTCAAGACAAATACAAATTCAAACAATGTTTATTTACGAATCCAGCCCTACAAAAAATACTAGAAGAAAAACTCTATGTCAAGAAGCATAACTACATTCAAGAAAACACAGGAAATAAGTAATTCCATAGATATACACACTAACACCACCAACCTCAAAATAAAAGGAATTAACAATCGCTGGTTATTAATATCTCTAAACGTCAGTTGATTCAATACCCCAAGAAAAAGACACAGGATGACAGAATTAATGCAAAAACAGGATCCATCATTGTACTGTATACAAGAAACTCAACTCAGCAATAAAGATAAATATTACATTAGAGTAAAGGGCTGGAAAAAAGTTTTCCAAGCAAACCAACCCAAGAAGCAAACTCGAGTAGCCAGTCTATAATATCTAATAAAATAGACTTTCAACCAAAATAGACACCAAACATAAGAGCACCCACATTTAAAAAAAGAAACATTATTAAAACTTAAATTGCAATCAAACCCCAAACATTAATAGTGGGAGACTTCTACATCCCACTTTTACCAACTGACGGGTCATTTGGACAAAAAGTAAACAGAAATAATGAAACTAACAGACATTATGAATAAAACAGACCTAACAAACATTTATAGAATATTTTACCCAAACACAAAAGAATATACCTTCTAAGCATGTCATGGATCCTTCTCCAAAGTTATCCATATTATAGAAAACAAAGTAAGCTCATCAGATTCAAGCAAACTGAAGTAATGCCTTATAACTCATCAGACCACCATTGATTAGAGCTGGACTTCCACAAGAGCAGAAGCACCAGAAAGCCTACATACTCATGAAATTGAACAATTCTCTATTCAGTGATCTCTGGGTCAGAGAAAAAAGAAAGAAAGAAAGAGATTAAAGACTTTTTAGAATTCAGTGAAAATGAATGCACAACATACTTAACCTGATAGAACACACTGAAAATAGTGCTAAGAGAAGAGCTTATAGCTCTAAGTTCCTTTGTAAAGAAATTTGATAGTTTCATACCAGCAATTTAAAAGTACACCTGAAAGCTCTAGAAAAAAAAAAAGAAGAACCAAGCACACTGAAGAAGTGTAGAAGGCAGGAAACAATCAAACTCAGAGCTGAAATCAGTCAGTTAGAAACAAAGAAAACAGTACAAAGAATCAAAGAAAACAAGAGCTGGTTCTTTGAGAAAATCAACAAGATAGACACACTCTTAGCCAAACTGACTTAAAGGCAGAGAGATAGTACCCAAATTAAGAAAAGCAGAAATAAAAAGGGAGATATAACAACAGACATTAAGGAAATGTAAAGAATCATCAGTCTTGCTTCAAAAGCCCAACACCACAAAACAGGAAAATTTATATGAAACGATTTTATATGAATTGTTTTCTATACAGATGCCTATTACCAAATTAAATCAAGGTCAGGTAAACTATTTGAATATTCATATAACCCCTAAATAAATTAAAAGCTGTCATCAAAAGTCTCCCATAAAAAAAAAAAAAGCCCTGGGCCAGAGGGTTTTAGTACAGAATTCTACCAGACTTTCAAAAAGGAGCTAATACCAAAAGTCCTCAAAGTATTCCACAAAATTGAAACAGAAGGAACACTGCTAAACTCATTCCTGAATCCACATTCACACTGATACCTAAGCAACACAAAGACTCAACAAAGAAAGATAATTCTAGGTCAATTTCTCTTATGATCATTGATGCAAAAATACTCAATAAAATGCATCCAAACTGAATCCAGAAAAACAATGCAATAAAAAGATCATCTACCATGATCAAGTAGGGATGCAGAGATGATTCAATATATGAAAATTCACTAACTCCATGGGGAGAGCAACAATACCAACCAACCAGAGCTCCCAGGGTCTAAATCACCAGCATGGGAGCATATTGGACAGGACCCATGGCTCCAGCTGTATATGTAGGGGAGAATGGCTTTGTTGGGTATAGGTGGGAGAGGAGGTCCTTGGTCCACGCTGGATACCCCAGTGTGGGGGAATTCGAGGGTAGGGGAGTGGGTAAATGGGTAGGGGTACATCCTCATAGAAGCAGGAGGAGGGGGGATGAGATACAGGGTTTCTGGGTGGGGGGAAATGGGGAAAGGGAATAACATCTGAAATGTAAATAAAATATCCAATTAAAAAAAGAAAATAAAAAGAAAATCCATTAAAATAATCCACCATATTAAACAGACTGAAAAAATATCACATGATTATCATGAAAAAGCCTTTGACAAAATCTAAAACTCATTCGTGTTAAAAGTATTAGCGAGACCATGGATAAAAGGCACTTAACTAAATATAATCAAAGCAGTATCCTGAAAGCCAATAATCACATCAAACTAAAGTAAAAAAAACTTAAATCAATTCCACTAAAATCAGGGACAAGACAAGGCTTTCCACTTTATCTATTCAATATAGTACTTGAAGTTCTAGCCAGAACAATAAGACAACTAAAGGAGATCCAGGGAATAAAAATTGGAAAGGAAGAAGTCAAAGTATCATTATTTCTGGATGATTAGGTTAGTATTCATAAGCTGCCCCTAAAATTCTACCAAAGAACTACTTACTATAGCTGATAAACATTTTTGGTAAAGTGGCTCAATGCAAAATTAAATCGAAAAAATCAGGAGCCATCCTGGATACAAGTGATAAATGGGATAAAAAAAAAAACTAGAAAAACAACATCCTTTACTATAGCTACGAATAACAAAATATCTTAGTGTAACTCTAACCAAGGATGTGAAAGACCTGTATGACAAGAACTTCAATTCCCTGAAGAAAAAAATTGCAGAAGCTATCAGAAGATGGAAAGATTTCCCATGTTTATGGATAGGTAAGATTAACAGTGAAAATGGCCATCTTCCCAAAAGCAATCTACAGATTTAGTGTAATCCCCATCAAAATGCTAATGCAAATTTTTATAGACCTTGAATGAGCAATTCTCAACTTCATATGGAAAAACAAAAATCCAGGATAGCCAAAACAATCCTAAACAATAAAATAACTTCAGAAAGAATCACCATCCCTGACCTCAAACTGTACTACAGAGCAATTGTGATAAAAACAAAATAAAATAAAACTGCATAACATTGGTACAGAAACAGACACATTGACCAATGGAATAGAACTGAAGACCCAGAAATAAACTCACACACCCATGGATAGTTGAGTTTTGATAAAAAATCCAAAACCATACAATGGAAGAAATGAAAGCATCTTCAACAAATAGTGCTGGTCTAACTGGATGTCTAAATGTAGAGGAATGCAAATAGATCCAAATTTACTTCCTTCTACAAAATTCAAATCCAAGTGGATCAAGGACCTCAACATAAAACTGGATATACTAAATCTCAGAGAAGAGAAAGTGGGAAATAGCCTTGAGTGCATGGGTACAGGAGAAAAATTCCTGAATAGAACACTAATGGCTCAGACTGTAAGATCAACAATTGATAAATGTGACCTCATGAAACTAAAAAGTTTCTGTAAGGCAAAGGATACTGTCAGTAGGAGAAACAGCAACCTACAGATTGGGAAAGGATCTTTACCAACAGTGCATCTGACAGAGGGCCAATATCCATAATTAATAAAGAACTCAAAAAGTTAGACACGAACAACTCAAATAACCCAATTAAAAATGGCATACAGAGTTAAGCAGAATTCTCAGCAGAGCGATCTCAAATAGCTGGGAAGCACTTAAAGAAATGTTTAAAGTCCTTAGTCATCAGGGAAATGCAAGTCAAAACAACTCTGAACTTACACCCATCAGAATAGTAAAGATTAAAGACTAAAGGGATAGCACATGCTGGCTAGGATGTGGAGCAAGGGGAACTCCACTTTATTGCTAGTGGGAGTGCAAACTTGTATAACAACTTGGGAAATCAATTTGGCAGTTTCTCAGAAAATTGCAAATAGTTCTACCTTAAGACCTAGCTATTCCATTCCTGAGAATATACCCAAAAGATGCTCCAACATCCCACAAAGACACTTGTTTGACTATGTTCCTTTCATAGCAATTTCATTCACAATAGCCAGAAACTAGAAACAAGCTAGATGTCCCTCAACTGAAGAATGGATAAAGAAATGTGGTACATCTACACAATGGACTACTATTCAGCTATTAAAAACAAAGACATCATGAATTTTGCAGGCACATCGAAGGAACCTAACAATATCATACTGAGTGAGGTAATACAGTCTGAAAAGAATATGCATGGCATGTCACTTATAAGTGAAAACTAGCTGTAAAATACACTCCATGGACCCACAGAAGCTAAACAAGAAGGAAGTCCCAAGCAAGGATGCTTGAAACTCTCTTAGAAGGGGGAATAAAATAGGTATGAGGCAGACAAAGTGAGAGAACTGGGTGACAGAGGGAATGAGAGGAATGGGGAGGGGTTCAGGATCAGGTGTGGGGAAGGACAGGAAAGATCGCCAGATGGCCATGAGAACAAAGGGAAATCTGCAGCTGATGAAATTAGGAAGATAGGGGCACCTCTAAGATGTGACAGAGACCTGGGATATGGGAGGTGTCCAAGAATCAATTAGGGGTGACCTTAGTTGTGGCTCACAGCATTAAGGATATGGAACCTGGAGAAGCCATCTTCTGTAGCCAGGCAGAAACCCCAGTGGAGTGATAATCACTTTACACCCACACATTTTTCAAATTCCAATTTTTCCTGTCTACAAGAAATGTAGTATTGAGGATAGAGCAGAGACTGAGGAAAACAATAACCAGCCCAAACTTGGACACATCATGTAGGCAAGCACTAATCTCTGACACTATTAATGATAATCTGTTATACTTGCAGATAGTTTAACATGGTTGTCTGCTGTGAAGCCTATCCATCAGCTGACTTAAACAGATGCAGCTACCCACAGCCAAACAGTGGATAGAACTTTGGAACTTGTGGAAGAGTAGGGGAAAGGATTGCCAAAGTGGATAGGAACTCAACAGGAGGACCAACGGAGTGTACCTTTGTAGCTCTGAGACTGAACCACCAGCCAAAGAACATACAGTGGCGGGACCTAGGCCTACCCACACATATATAGCAGATATACAGCTTGGTATTTATGTGGATCCTGACCAACTGGAGCAGGGAGTGTCCCAAAAGGTGTTGGCTGTCTGTGAGATATGGTCTTATGGCTGAGCTGCCTTGTCTGGCCTCAGTGGGACAAGATGCACCCGAGCCACACAGACTTGATGTGCCAGGGGATACCCAAGGCTCTCAGGGGAGAAGAGGAGGGTGAATGGAGAAAGGTTTTTGGGAAGGACTGACCAGGAGTGAGGTAGTGAGTGGGATGTAACATGAATAAGAAGAAAAAAATGAAAAAAAAATGCTGATTATGTGAAAGAAAGAAAGAAAGAAAGAAAGGAAAAAGAAAGAAAGAAAGAAAAAAGAAAGAAAGGAAGATAGAAAGATACAGCACATCAAAGAAACTGGAAATTCAAAAGCAGATGGCTTTTTACTGTTGATGTTGTTGTTCCTATTTTGGAGTAATGTGTATATCTTTGCACAATTAATGTATCTTTCTATGAACAATGATTATATACTCAGGTCTTTAAGGTAGGGTAAATTTATTTAATTGGGGGACTGACATATCAAAAGATAATTATAGGTCATACTCATGTTAGAATAGAAAGAAGTAGAGCAGTGTGAGAAAGAATTGGCTTGGCATGCTAGTGGAGAGAGGACTATATCACATTGCTGTAAGACAGAGTTTGCAGAACTTGATGATTAGCTGTCTGCGTTGGGAATTGTACATAGTCTTGTCCAGTTGGAGAATAATTAAAGTTAAATGTGCAGCCCATTGCTCCTCATGTAGAGGTTAGTCAATCATCGTTACTCACTGGGCACAGTGCTAGGCACTCGTGAGTGGATCTCTGTGATGCTGCTGAAATGGACGGTTCTCATCTAGGAATAATGATGCCTGGCAGAGAGCAGGATGTTTTGTTCAAGCCAAAAGCTTACCCTAGCTTTTGTTAAAAGCAGCCAGTGATATAAATACCCTCACCTATTCTCTGCTCATTATTATTAAAGGAAATTACAAAGGGGAAAGTACCTTTATGAGAAAAACCTTCTTTAATCTAGTTATAGCTAGATAATGTTTCACATTTGCTTCTGAGCATCCCAAAGGAGACTTTATTATTAGCATTGCTGGGGTTGTGTGGTTTTCTCTCTGCCAAATGTTTTGGAAAAATCCCACTGACAGCCATGGCTGTGGTAATGTTCAAAAATTACAAGTGCTGTTAAGATGTCAGGAGGCCCACTTGCTCCGACAAGTCGGAAGAGGCTAAAATAGAACTTCAAAGGTAATAAGTGTGAAGAACTTGAAGCTTTTTCCCTTGATGCTCATGGAGGGAGGAGGAAATATTTTTGAATACTTCTACAATCAGTCCCTTCCTCTTTAATCTGCAGCATTAAGGTTGAAAGGGTTGGTGCAGTACAATGTGATTGAGAATTTATCCACCTTGTTTCCATTTGCATATCATTTACCCAGGTCTCTTTGCAAGATGTAGATTATGATCCAGATATTTATGAGTAAGAACTAGCTGACTTTCTGCATTTCTAATAAACTCTCAGAGGTTTAGAAGTTCTGATGCACAATATATAGAAGAGACACAATTTGCCCTTGAAGTAGAATAGTTCCAAAGTGTTGACATATTTGTCAATAACTTTCCTACTTAGAAGTCTTGGTATCTGGAATGACTCTAATAAATGATTTCCTCATTGTTTTAATGATATACTTTAAATGTATACTTTGGGAATTTCATACATATATACAATGTATTTTAAGCATATCCCTTCCTTCAATTCCACTGAGATCCCACACATTTCCTTTCCACCTTCATGCCCCATTTTTTACCTCCAGTTTTTCTCTTACAAAATGCAAGTACTTCATGAGCTAAAATGATCAAACAATACCAAATCCTACAGAGTATGCTTCCAAATATCTCTCTTATAGTGTTTTGATTTTCCTGCCTTATCATCCTCTCACACTGTCCCCACATTGTAGACACATATTCTGGATATTGTCTTCTTTATGGCTCTCCATAAGGAATCACAGCTATTTTTCTGCAATACAAAACCTCCGTTATGGTTTGCCTTGAATCTCTTCCGATGACTTCATTGTCTTCAAGATAAAATTCAATAGGTTCACGGTGGGGGGGGTTATATTCCTGTTATTTAAAAATTTAAGATAAGCCCAGTGTTGAGGATAAAAGACATTTAGATTCCCACTCCTTAAACTCAGACTGCTTCTAGGTAGGCTTAACAAGATATATAGAAAAGTCATAAGTCATTTTCTCTGTGTTCTATGGGAAGGAAGGACAGCTGAAAATTAGGAACGTAACAGGAAGTTGGAAGTCTACAAGACAAGACAGATGGGAATCTTTCAGTGTATCATGTCTTTAGCTCTGATGGTATGAGCACCTAGTAGAAGCAAAGGTCCGTTGATAAAAACCTAAACATAAACCAAGTTAAGCAAAGAGGAAGCAAAATGTAAAGAAATTTCAATTCCAGGACCTGGTTCACTGAAACAAAAAACAAGTTCATGTGTAAGAGAAGTACTATCTGCAGATTTACTTTCTTCCTTCAAACTACCTGAGTAAAAATTGTCATTCTTTTTTATATACACCAACTAGTGTACCTTTGAGTGTATATGTGTAGTAGGGTAGCTACATATATAAAAACCATGTGGTTAAATTTAAAAACCATGTAGTTAAATTAGTCAGGACTTTATTGGCTTTTAAACTATACTTAGGAAGGTTTGCTACTTAGAGATTGTTTTAAAAAATTCTGTTTATAGGAGATTTCCTTGATCTTCAGCAGCTATGGGTAATTTTAGTTCAGACACCAACAGGGCCTTCTGGATTAGGAAGCTAAAATGTGGTCATACAGTTGTGAGTACCACTTCAATTGCTTTTTAAATCATGAAACATTTTGAAAGCAACTAATTTGTAAATGAGTCTACAGCAATGCTAGTCCAGAAAGTAAATAGAACATATAAATTATCAATATTTGAAAGGTTATATTACTAAAGATTATTATTAATAGTATAAGAATGTTCCATGGATACTTTTCTATTAATTTTAAAAGACACAAACAACTGAAGATTACTCATAAAGACACTGTACAAACTCCATCGCTATTAGAAAAGTAGAATCTGCATTTTAAATGCCCCCAAAGAAAATTACAAGCCAAGACGGCTTCACTGGTGAATTTGTCCAAATGTTTTGGAGGGAAATAATATCCATTCAACATCTTATCACCTAGAAAATTTGAGAAGAAAGAATGTTATCTAATTACTTCATACTAGCTACTAAACACAAGATTCTACAGATAAAAAAAAATCCATAGAACAATATCACTAAAATATACACATGCTAACTAACCATTTAACAAATCTTAGAAAAGTGAATTCAGTATTATTGAAGTATAATACATCGTGATTACAAGAGTTCAAACTGAAGGAATAAGGTAAGTATAACATGCAAATCAATTGACATAATTCACTATAAAACATATAAAATAAAAATTAGCTGTAGCCTGAATAGACAGAGACAAAGCACTCAATAGTATCCATCTTTTATTCCTGATACTTGAAGCAAAATATGAAGTCCTCAATCTTTTTTCACTTTATTTTTTTATTGGATATTTTATTTATATTTCAGATGTGATCCCCTTACCCCATTCGCCTTCAACCCCCTCGCCCCCCGCCCAGGAAAAACCTACCCTATCCCCCCTCCTCTTGCTTCTACGAGGATGTGCCCCCACCCATCCCCCCACTTCCAACTCCCCACCCTCAAATTCCCCCACATTGGGCATCCAGCCTTCATAGGACCAAGGATCTCCCTTCCCACCTATGCCTGACACTGTCATCCTCCCCTATATACAGCAAGAGCCATGGGTCCCTCCCTATGTGCTCCCAGGCTGGTGGTTTTGACCCTGAAAGCTCTGGTTGGTTAGTTGGTATTGTTGCTCTCCCCATGGGGCCTCCAACCCTTTCAGCTCCTTCAATCTTTAACTCCTCCATTGGGAACCCTATGATCACTTCAAGGGTTAGCTGTGAGAATCTGCCTCTGAATTTGTCAGACTCTGGTTTTTCTTCAATAGTATAAACCTGAAGTCCTCAATCTGATGGACATCTGCAAAACCCTCACAGTCAGATTCATTTGCTGTAGTGAGAGACTAATGTCCCTAAGCGTAGTTGCAAGGAAAAAAATGCCTGCCCTTAATCATTTGTAGATACTGCACTTCTAATTTTATTGAGTGTAATAAGGGAGTGAAGAAAAGACATGGAAAAAAGTAAGAAGCAGCAAGTTTGAAAAAGAAAAGTAGAAAAATGCTGTTGTTAGTTGCAAGTAAAATGAGTCAGTTGATTCTATTAGACAACTTTCAAAATATAAACTAGACACTGAGATTAATTATATTTCTTTATCTAGTCAGTGAACTGTAAGATATAGTAAACAAGAAACATTGCTAATTAAAATAACATATTAAATAATTGAAGGTGAAAATGAAAAATCAGAATTAATGCTATGAAAACTAAGGTTATGATAAAAAATAATAATCAAAGACAGTGTGACATTTGACATAAGTCTATATTCTACATAAAAATTAAACAAATAGGTAATAGATAAAATACAAATAGTAAATAGATAAAATAAAGATTCTAAAACTAAACTACACTTTGAAATCAATAGAATCAGGACAATCATACAAAAGGAATTTAATAGAGAAATTACTGTCTTTAGTTGGATATTCTGTGACTGAACTCTTAGATATATGTTTGTGAAAAAAAAAACAACTGTGACGAATGTCATACACCATTGTATAGATTGTTGAATATGTACTATTCAGTTAAATAAAAAGTATAAAGAAGTTCTAAAGTTCAGAAGAAATCATCTGAAAATGATTTTGTGATTCTGAGTGAAGTTGCCGTTCTGTAGATATGACAATGATAGTTTATGTACAAAAGACAAAACTAATTTTATCAGCATTAAAAATACTTGCTTACCAAATGTCTGTTAAAATATTACAAGAAAAGGCACTATAAGAAAATAGTTTTTGATGTGTGCTTGTAATCCAAGCACTGGGGAGACTGAGGCAGAAAATCATGAGTACAAGGCCCAAATGGGCTACTTGGTGAGACCCTGACCCTTATGATCAGTTTGAAACAATATAGAAACTGATAAACACTAGTGCAAAAAGACACAAATGTAGCGCTTAAAAATCATAATAAGAAAACATGAAATAGGCTTCTTAATGGGCAGAAAATTTGTATTGGAAAGAACACAAGAAGATTCTTGCCCTAACTAAAAGTACAATAAGAAATACTATGTACTTTTCAAAATAACTAAAATTTGAAAATCTGGCTATAATATTAACAAGAATGTGAATATTTGAAACATATATACTGCTAAGGTTGTGAATTGATGCAATCACTGTAGCAGGAAAAAAGTGATTTCATAGGAAGTAAGGTATAGTTGTGAATATTATAAACTAGAATATTAACTTTGCAGTTAAAGTATGCCTACTGATGTAATAGTGGTCGTATGGATGAGGAAATAACCAATCACTTTGAGTTGATTTGAAGCCTCTTCTACAAAAGGCTTCAAATTCATGCCTGGTACTGTAAAGCTAGTCTATAACCAATGCCTGAGGAGGTGTTAGGCTTTACGAGTCAACCTACTAGTGCTGTTTAATTAAGCTATCATTATGACAAGCTAACTTCTATTACCATAGAAGTGTTACTCTCAACCTAATTACAGAAGCTTGCAATCAACAGTCGTTAACACTGAGATTCATGACTGTTCACATAAATAGGATTAAGTTGACAACTCAATGTTTTTCCCTAAATAAAGTATTCAACAACTTATCAAAGGCCTAGAGATTATCACAGAAGTAGCAGAAGAAATAATCAAAGAGCCCAAAGCTAAGAAGAAGTGCTGTGGAATGCTGTCTTCTGGGCATGGCTCAGCCAGTGCAATTATGACCTCATAGCTGCTCTTGTTAGGTCTTGAAGGTCTGCAATTGACCTTCACAAGATAGATATTCAATCAAAGATAATGGAGGAATTCATGGTCATAAATGGTCTTGATTCTGGTCTCCAAACAGCAAACAAATAACTTGGGTGGGGGGAGGAGTTGTAGGGAGGAAGAAGGATAAGAGAGGTGAGGGATATAGAAAGGGTGGGAGTTTATACTTGTTAAAATATACTTTACACATGTTTGAAATTATCAATTAACAGAATCAATAAATTAAAAGCAAAATGGGACTGCTAACACGATCTAGCTATTCCTCTTTTAGGTGTTTACCCAATAGAAACAGAAGCATTATGTTTCAGTAAAAATGTGTACAATGCTATTCATATAGCTTTATTTTTGTTTGGCTTTGAGACAAGGGTTTACTATGTATCTCTAGTTGTCCTAGAAGTCACTATGTTGACAAGATTGACTTCAAACTCATAGGAATCTGCCTGCCTTTGCCTCTCAAGTGCTGGATTTAAAGGTTTGCACCACTATGCCCGACTTTTGTTTTATTTGTAATTATTAAAATATCTGATAACAACAGAATTAATAGACACATTGTAGGGTATTCACATAGTGAGTGTCATTCATCTCTGAGCGGGAACGAACAACTCACACCAGCAAGAACAGTAATGAATCTCAAAAGAATGAATGTTTAATGAACGAAGATAAGAGAGTGAATATGTATTGAATTTTTCTATCATATAAAAGTTTTGAAAAGACAATCCAATATAGAGTGGTAGAAAATACATTAGCTTGAGGGAAAGTGCATGGTGTGGAAAATGAGATTCCAAAGGGACACAAAGACACTTTTGATGCAAAAGCTATGTCCATTACTTTGATTGTGGATAGGAATGGGTGAGCAAGTATATCAAAACTTATTAAATTATACACTTTAAACAATGTCCTGTATGATAATTATATTTCTCATAACAAAATGTCAACCTTGGCCTTCTAGGTGACATGAACTTTTAATTATTGCAACTCTGTTATTTTGTTCTCTCATAAAACTGTAAATTAACATTACAATAGACAGTAAAAGAGACAGAAGAGATCAAAACATACATAACACCTTGTCATCAGCTGTTTACAGAATCTTACACGGTGGCTTCCTGCATGTCCAGTTAGTGCCTCTTAGAAGTTTCCTTATGAAGTTAAATGACTTCTCTTTCTCTGCTAAACTGAATGAAAGCTTCTGGGCATTTGAAAAAATTTTAAGCACAGTCCTAAAAAATTCACTTTCAGTTTTCATGATGGAATGAAACTCTTTCCCCATTTAAATTTAAACCATAAACTTTGATGACCAAATTTCAAAGAATACCTATTTTACTTTTAGATGTTAGAATGTTAGTATTTGGAACACTGAAGTGTAATATTAAAGTAGTAGAAACATGATTACATAGTTATTAAGTAGCCTTAAAATTATTTATAGTTAAACTGTGATTATTTTATACTACTAAACAATGTACAAACTGTCATAATATTAAAAGAATAGGCAGCAAAACTAAAAATAAGCAGGGTGACAGTTTTTTTCAATGGCATGTGTTCCACAAAAAGAGGACCTGGTTTTATTCTGAATAAAGGGCTGTGATGAAGCCATTTGTCAATGTTCTGGTCTTTTGGCTGATCAATGTTTATTACTTCCTTACCTGGTCACAATGATTTATTGTGCAATCCCCAGTTTTTATTATCTTGTCTCATGAATTTTTCAATAAGGGCTGACCATAATTTCTTAAAGTTGTGCTAACAATCAAACAAGGCTATTAGGATAGTTTTCTCTAGAGGCTACTCAAAGTTCATAATACCTCAATAATTTAAGTGATTTGTGGATTGTCAGTGACAGAGGACATCCCACAAATAAAATCCCAATTGGAAGTTCCATTTTTGAGTGAGAGAGCCTTCCTGTTTCATGGTAACATCAATGAATTTACTGCTGCTTTGAAGCATACAGAAATACGTTGAAACAAGAAAGCCCTATTTTATAATTGTACCCATGATGCAGTTCAGTTTTAGTCACCTATATACTTTATAGAGGTTAAATAATAAAAGTTCTGCACAGGTATAATTTCTATTCAATACATTTTTTAGTTAATTAGCAAATATTTACAAGGGGAGTATATAATGCAAAACAGTAGAGATAATGGCAGTGAGAAAATTATATAAAGTCTGTAAATAAAAATGGCTAGTATGCCGGGCGTTGGTGGCTCACGCCTTTAATCCTAGCACTTGGGAGGCAGAGTCAGGCGGATTTCTGAGTTCGAGGCCAGCCTGGTCTACAGAGTGAGTTCCAGGACAGCCAGGGCTACACAGAGAAACCCTGTCTCGAAAAACCAAAAAAGAAAAAAAAATGGCTAGTATATTCTAGAGGGTAAAAACCCTTAGATATTTCTGACTTGGAGCTAAGTAAAAGTCTGTCTGTTTAATCTCAGACAATCTTTTAAACATATAGGATCTCTTTTAAACTCTACTTCACAGTAACATATAATTATTTTCTTTAATACATTAAATATAATTTAATTTTTTTGGGTAGGTACCACAGAAAAGTCACTACTTCAAATCAGGATCTCTGCTGCTCACTACTAAAGCGACTTCTTGGTAGGTAGAAGTCAATGCTCAAGAACATTGTAGAGTGTAAACAAATAAACAAAACCCTTTGTTACACACAGGACAAAATCTTCATGTGATTTCTGAGTAATGTTAACATTGCTAGAACTTGAGGCAATAAGTAGAAGACAATATTCATTTTCCTATACAGCATACTCCACACAACTATTGTCCACAAGAACTCATAGCTGAATTCATTATAATTTAGGGAATTATCATATGTTTGTCATGTTGTTTTGACTTATACCTTTGGAAATTATATACAGGCTTATAAATGTGGCCCATCCAAGGGTTACAATATCAATACTGGTTTGACGTACAGATTTTCTCAGTCCTTAGTAATGGCAACTATCATCTCTAAAAAAGACCATACAAAGGAGTACAGATCTTATTCAAGTATCTTATAAGGTATACTGGAATGATAACAAAAGTCAATTAAGAATAACTGATTTTATAGTATCGCAGGATAAATAGCTCAATAATGTTTTCTTTTTCCTGTTTTTTTTTAAATGAATGCCATTATATTTATTCCCATGTTTTGTTCTTTTAAAATTGCATTTTTCTGGCTACCAAGGTGATTTATGGGAAAGAGCACAAATCTCTGCCTAGATCAGAAGAAAGCAGCACTATATTCAAATATAGTATTCTAAGGGATGAGGCAAGTGCTCACATTCCTCTATATGCAATAATAAAAATTATAGGAATGGCCACCAAGGTTGAAGACTCCTATATTGAGAAAAGAGTCACTTTCTTTTTAAAAAGACCTATCCAGGAATTCAATAATGACCTAACACAAGTTAAAACAGACATATTTTATTCCCTAAATCCTCACTGAGCACTGCATGTTCAGCACTGGTTTAATCATAAAAAATTTAACAGTGAACAAACCACAACAGCATGTCTTTGAAGCAACAATTTTAGGCACCAAGATACACTATAAACAGACTACATTTTAAAAACAGCCACACACACTAAGTCAAGTATAAGTGTAATACAGGCCAATAAAACAGGGAAGAGGGTATGAGACAGCAGGCATGACATGCTGTTTCCACGGGCTACATGATATCCCTAGGCTCTTCTCTGACATTAGAATAGAAATAACAAGTAAAAGAAATTCTGGAATTCTAGTTATAGATGATTGTTTGATGTTCATGTTCCATGAAGTTCCATTTGTTCAGACAAACTAAAATGTATTGAACTGAATGGGACAGTGTTATAAACAGGATGGAAAAGACAGCAGGGGAGAGTTGTCATGTTGATTCTTAGGGTCTGAGACTGTTATTTTATGGATTTTGATAGACTGATTCCAAATACTATATAATATAGCAATACTTTAATAAGCAAAAATAATGTGTAATCATCAATAAACAGTATTTTAAAAACTCACCACAATAATCTAACCTATTAAAGATTAATGTTAAGGATGATACTATTATTTAATTCAGTTTATCACTTCAACAAGCTTTGAATGAGAGCCTTCTAGGATCAGGAGTCCATTGGGTCTGTAAACCCACAGTGGGCTGGGCCCTCCCACATCTATCATTAACCAAGAAAATGCCCTATGAGTCAACCTGGTGGAGGCATTTTCTCAATGAATTCTCTCTTCCCAGGGGACCCTGGTTCTTGTCAAGAAGACAAAATATAATAAAGAAGACTGGCCAGAAATACAATCATTGAAACACTGTGTACATTATATTTTGAGGAAGAAAATATTCTAGACAATTTTTGCCTGGTTTTCACCAATGTTCTATACATAGCTTCAGAGGTGTAAATTTTATAATCTAGGCTTTTACTTTATTTATTGTGCCATATCCGCTCACCAATATGCTGTTCACATCTTATGAAATGAATGTGTTCTCCCGAATCCTCCATTGAAGGTGTAATCTCCCACATAATGAGATTAAGAGGTGGGCCTTTTAAATGAATTTCAGTTTGCAAAGATTTATGTTGGGGGAACCTTCAACATGGGATTAGTGTCCTTAGAAGGACAAGACACATCAGCACATCCTCTCCAGTTTATGAAGACACAGGGAAAAGATGTAGGTTTCTGTGAGTCAGGAAGTGGGCCCTTATCAGAGACAGAATCTGACAGTACATTCATCTTAAGCCAGCTTCCAGATCTATGAAAAATAAGACTATTGTTGAAGCACCAATCACATCATTTTTATAGTTTCCCGAACCAAGAGAAGGTCTTCAATGTTTTCAGTGATAGTTCATTCCACCAAGACCTCTTGTACTAGTGGCTTTATTAATCTATGATGAGTGCATCTTGCCTATTTATCTTCGTATTGCTTGTAATTTCTTCCTGAAAAGTTGTGCCTGTATTATTTGGTGTACATATAAGAACAACTATATTATTTTCTGTAGAGTTAAATTTTGGTCAGAACTCTTGAGAACAAGGTGATGACTCGTAATTTTTTAAAATTAATTTGCATAATGTGTCAGAGGTATCCTTTATTTCTTTCTCTTGGAGATTTTTTGTTGTTGTTGTAATTTACCAACTTGTTTTTAATATCAAAGTATATCACGTTGTTAGTAAATTAAAAATAATGTTATTATAGAAAGGGGATACTATTCATTGAAATGAGATGAAATAATATATGGTTATGGTTCCGAAGTTTTATTAGGGATTTCCTTTGCAGAATATATAAAATCACTTTGGTCAGTTTTACCTTTAAAAAGAAATTCTTTTAATATTTGAGATTATTTACATTCTTATTCTCTTCAATTTTCTAGTTTCCTTTCAAATGCTTTAAATCAAATCCCTATAATTACTTTGTGTAGTTTTATGCTATTTGAAATAACTAAAATTAATTTTTGAGCATTTATTTCTTGTAAGGGCTAACAATGGGAAATGTCAGAAATAAGATCTTTCTATATCTATATGTATCTCTCTATATCTGTCATCTATCTAACATATAATATATAGTATATGTAATATATGTAAATATATATGGTAATTGAACTCCTTTTGCTATCTCTTTAAAAGTCACAAACCCAGGAACTTGAACATGTAAGAGAAAACTAAAAAAGCCTAATTGTTCACTTTTGTAACCGAAAATGAAAGAAAAAGAAACAGCTGAAGGGCCAATGCAAAAGGTAACAGTAATTTCAACCAATTGTAACTTACTGCCTTTTTTTGTATGCTAACTCAAACTAAATACCATAAACACACAGAAATATATCCCTTAGAGAATTAGATATATATGAATAATAACTTGCTACCTGATAACACTTAGAAATTAACTTTAGTTTTTACAATAATAGGAACATGCATACATTTATTTTTATTCTTTTAATTTTTTAGCATTTGCTTTTTGTATATTGGTGCTTTTTCTGAATGTGCATCTGTACACCATCTGCAAGCTTGGTGCCCCATAGAGGCCTGAAGAGAATATTGATCCCCTAGAGTTGGAGTTACAGGGAGTTGTGAGCTGTCACATGGGCTCTGGAAATTGGAAGAGGAGCAAGTAGCTATTAACTGTTGAGCCACCACTCCAATCCCAATTATTCTATTTTTCATTAATCACTTTTTGCATGGTGTGTGTCTCTGTGCCTGATTGCATGTATGTGTGCGTAGAGTGCATACATCTTCTTTGCCTTTATTTCTTTCTTTATTTACTTACTTACTTATTTAAGGTAAAGTCTCTAGCTGAAACCCTTTAAACTAGACTGGCAGCCAGAAAACCCTAGATAGACTCCTATCTCCATAATCCTCTGTGATGGGTTTGAGGTGTGCATGGGACAAAGCTCAACTTTTATATAGTTGCTGAGATCTGATCTCAGATCTTGATGTTTGCATAGCAAGTGCTTTTCATTACTAAGTCAACTCTGGTCATGTTTTTTTTTTTGTTTTTTTTTTTTTTTGCACACTACATATAGAAAGTACTATAGACAAATATTACCCTCTAACTTGTTTTTAAATGATATGGGTTGTATAGACAGAACAGGGAGCACAGAAAAAAATGCTAATATTAATATTGAGGCTAGGGAAAGATAAATGACTTCTTTGTTTATTGTACTAGTAATAATTATACATATTTGATTTTTTTGAGCATAAGTTATCTTCTATTTTAGGTAGACAAAAAGGAAAGTGGATGCACTCATTGAAAGACCTTAACATAGAGGCCAGGGAGATGCCTCAGGGATAATGTGTTTGATACATGAGCAGAACACTTCAAAGAGTTGGGATCCCGCTATCATACATGTAAAAAGCCAACCATGACAGTATACACCTGTAACTCTAGCAATGAGAGCGAGGAGAGGCAGAGGCAGATGCCAGGGCTTTCTGAGCAGCCGGTCTTGCAAAAACCGAACAATGTCCAAGTTTAATAAAAAGATACTTTCTCAAAAAGTAATAAATAATAATAAAATTAGGAGTGAAAGAGAGGGTATACCCAAAGCTGACCTCTGGGTTTCACACACGTGTGTATATACATGCACCCACAGCTGTATACACATACACATATTATATATGTACTATACCTGTACATGTTCATAACTGTACACATAAAGATTAAATCAATAAGAAATCTATGTATTTATAAGAAAACAGACTCCCTCACCCCAGAAATAACCTGTATCGACCAAGCTCACATTCTTGGTAAGCAGTGATATTTACCATTACTTAGAAGGATGATCACTAAGAGGCAATAAATAAGGATCTTATTTCTGCCATATGTACTTGACCACAGAGGGTTTAAGTAACCCTGAAAAATAAGGGCAAGCCACCTTATGAAGAATTCCAGCTAACGATTGTAAAACCTAATGGCATAATTAGGATAGCCACCATTTTACAACCAAAAATAAAACAGTTGGCTTGATAAAAGGTCCTCAAATAATGAGAACTATTAAGTGAAAGATTAATGATGCACTTATAATGAAAAACTCTGACTCCTTCTACCTATAATTGTTGATCAATTAGTGTTATTAAAGCAGAGGTCTATATGCTTCAGATCTTGCAATAGGGGAGCTATAACTGAGTCCATGGAGGATCCCTAGACACACTGAAATTCTTCCCTTATTAAGAGGTTGAGTACTGCAATGTAGTCCAGAGAGAATACAGTTGTGAAATATCAATTCAAGAACAATGTGAGGACCTGGCAAATTCAGAATGTGCAGGAGCCCATATTGTCTCAATTTATTTTTAAACAAATAGTGGCATTATCAAAACAGAAGACAAGGAGGATTATTTTATTCTGAGAGAGACTGAGAGTGCCAAGCCCTCCATCCACCAGTATACCTACCTCACTTACCTACTAATTTGAACAAACTAAGTGGAGACGGAGACAAGTCACTCTGTAATTAGAGAAATTTAGATCTGAATTTGAATTAGATAACTTAAGAAATTTTTGTTGACTTTGCTTTGTATGAAACAGCATTGTGGCTATACAAAAAAGTCATTTGTGAGATGTACATTCAAACTTGTTTTAGGTAATACTACATTTGACAGTATGTAAATAAAATATTCCAGAAAAACTTGAAGAATGTTATTCTAGGAAATAATAAATGTAATTGGTAGGTGGAGATGGTTTTAACATCCTATTTGGGATGCTATTGATAATTTCAATAATGAAGCCTACAAAATAACCAGTCTATAACCTACTGAAATTTACAAACAAATCATAGCAGGTGAGACAGAGAAGAGCTAGTCTTTAACATTTTGCTAATAAAGACATTGACTCTTCTTCACACACCACTCTCAAACAATACAAGCAGACATTAATCCAGGGCTCTGTGTTCCCTTCCGAGAGACATTTGTCACCTGCATATTTACCATTTAACAGTAGTTGAGGGGAAGAATAAATCAGAGTCTCCCTGTGGCAAGAAGTTTGAAATTTGACATTTGGTGATAAAAAAAAAATAAGCGAAGAGTCAGAATGTATGTGCTTTTAAAAGACTTCTGTTTTTTCCCCTCCAGAATAAACGGAGTTGTGCAAGCAAGATGCAAAGAGAATTACTGAATAGCTTAAAACACTCAAGTGAAAACCAGTACATGTATTCATATACTAAATAGAAGAACACAACAATGTCCTTGTGAGGCAAGCAGTAAATAAATCTATTTGACCAGATTATTATTTTTTCTATAATACAAAATTACTTTCCCATTCCCTAAAACAAGTTTTGTCTGACATAGAACACACAGAGAAAGACCATAGCCTCAGAAATCAAACTTGATAGATTTTACTGTCTCCTAGATGAATGGGCCTTAAATATTAAATCTCTAAAATATGTATAACAATAGGAGCTCCATTGTTTTGTAGTGATTAATTAATAACTACAGAATATATTTACTGCAATGTTTAAATTGGCAGCCTTCCATGAGCAAAAATATATCTCTGTGTAAGATGTATTTTTAAGACAAATTCTAGGATTTGGCTTGCTGGGAACACATTTTTCCTTCCTCTGCCTGTATGTTTTAATTTTCTTTCACGAGCCTTCTCACTCTGTACTCTTCATGGTGAGATATAATCTCTCACTAGAGATTAATATACATGTTACATTATCTTGGCTACAATAGGGTTTCCAGACTCTGAATTACTGGATTCTTTGTCACTGGAGACTGACATATGCGTTGTAGAATGGTGAGCATTATCCTGTCCTGCCTGACCAGATGTCTGTAGCTCACCTAAGTTGAGGCATTGCTAAATGTGCCTTGTTGACATCTACTGGACAACAGTGATTGGCATAAGGACTAGAGATATAATGCAGGTTTTTCCAATCAATTATTGGAATTGCTGGGTTAGAGATGTGAGATTGCCCTAGCTTTGCCAAGTGAGGCAGTTAAAGGTTAGAATTACAATAGATTTCTTGTCACCAGCTGCCAAAGCTATTCCGGAAACTGAAGGTTATTGTCAGTAGATAGAGAAGAAGAGAAAATAACTAGACTTGGTGATCTTGTATAAAGACCTGTAATAACCACATCTGAAGCAGTATATTTCTGGAACTTTTAGTATTAAAAACCACAGGTTCCCTTCAACTCCAACTCTCCTCAAACTATGTTTTGAAGCATTTAAAGATGAAGCTAGCGGTACTGGAATTGTTGGGCTGAAGTGGAAATCTAATTAGTTATCTGCAAATTAATTGAGGATTAACAGTTCCTAACACTTTTAGGACAAAGATCTCTGTCATATTTGAGATAACTGTAGAGTCTTTTCTCTGAAAACATGCAGATAGTATTGTTTTTTATACTTGATTTCAAGAGACTAAAGAACAGCTTTCCTGAAGCACTAAAGATTTAAGTCACACACGTGGGAACTAAAATAAAACCACCTGAACCTTTACTCATCTTATTCCTTTTCAAGCACTGTCCTACCTGTGAGAAGGGGCTTGGGTTGGTAAGCACACAGCTACTACAAAATGCGTCAGGCAGTCAGGTACACTCCCAAATGGTTTGGATAATAGGTAAGCATGCAAAAATAGTTTCTTATGCTATATTTTAATGCTTAATGCATTCTGGGAAGCTGAGACAAACCTCTCTGGGAAGCACTGGTATTTTGAGGTTCTGTTCCTAATATTGTATATGATTAGCAAGCATAAGGAAATTCAATTTAAATAAAGTGCTTTGCATATTAATACCCAGGCTGACACATACAACATGAAAATGAGTTTTAAATCTGATCCTTACCAGTGACTAAGTCTGCAAATGAATTATAATCACCAATGTGGAAGCTTTTCGAAAGCTTCTATTTCAAGGCTTCTCGACGTTAAATAGTTTATTGGGGTGGGAAAAACCTGCTCATGCAACAAAACTGTGACCAAAGGATCTTTTCAACTTTTACTTTTACTTTATGAATACATTCACAGAGATAAGGTTTTGCTTCTCAAAGTGGCCCGGCGGTGAGATGAAAAGGAGGAGAGTGGTGTTTATGGGAACTTACAGCCCCCTTTGTCTGAATATTTTGCTGCCCTTGTAATATTGAACTATTACTATTGCTTTAAAAAAATTTTTTTTAACTACCTATTGCAATTGAAAAAGAAATGAACAAAATAATGTTATCTTCAGGGAATTTAAATTTTGATCTTTGTATTTTCTGACTTAGTGGGATTTTGAGACTCTAGAATTACAGTTTTATAAGCCATTTTTTTAATACCAGAAAGGAGCTGGTCATGATTTCTTAGGTAGAATAATCGTTCTACTTTCCAAGAAGTTTAAATAAGCAGTAGGATCTCTGTACTTCAAATAATCAAAGTCCCACTAAACAACCTAGGAATTTCTGGTCTGGAACTATATGGAAATATCACAATCTCTGACCTTGAAACTTATCACATGCAAACCTATAGTTAATAAAAAAATGGTAATGGCATAAAAACAGACACATGGGCAAAAAGAAATCAAATAGAGTCCAGAAATGAATCCCATTCATATATCAACTGGCTTAGACAAAGAACATATGGCAGAAAAAAAGAGAGTATCCTCAGAAATGATGTTCACAAGATTGAATACATGCATTCAACAGGATATAACTCTCCCTCTCACGGTACAGAAACAACAAAACACCACTCATAGTGACCCAAAAGCCTTCATCTTCAAAAATGAAATTGTGGCTTTCTATTGCATGGAGGCAGAGGCTTCTGTGTTAAAGAAACTGCATTATACATTACAGTCAACACGGGGAATCAATACAGATGTTCATCAGTGAATAAATGGATGAGAAAAGCATGGCATATACACAATAGCATATTATTTAGTCATAGAAGAGCAAAATGCTGCCATTTGCTGTATCGCAGATGGAGCTAGAGGTAATTATGTCAAGTGAAATGATATGCCTAAAATGAGAAATACTATATTATACTTAATTTTTGAAAGCTAAAAAGTCAGTCAAGGAGAAGAATGGAATATTAGTCAATAGGACGAAGAGGAGAACAGAAAGGAGTGGATAGAGGTTACTTTAAAAGCACCAAAACACAGAATTAAAGAACTTCTTCTAATTTTTTCTTTACAGAGCAGGGTAACCACTGGTTGAAACTTTATGATGCATTTTAAAATGAACATACAAATATGCCATTCCCAATGCTGAAAAAATATTAGTGTTTGAGGTACCAGAATCAGAATCTATTACCTAGATTGTTTTCTCATGTATACATATATTGAACTGGCATAGTGTAAACAATAAATACATAATCGTTCCTTAATAAAAGTCCTCAATTTTGAGTGATACCTTCCCAGTTTGCAAATTTAAATGTGTTCCTTCCAGCCATCTCCCCAACCCAGACATTTTTTTTTCCTGAATATCTGTGACTAGGTGTTTTATTTGAGGTGGAAGACTGAATGGCTGGTAGATGCCTACTGTGACATCTGAGAGCATCATGAAGTCTCTAGGTATGGCTCAATTCCTTGATATGAACAAGATCAATTTCTAGAAAAGGCTTGCCATCCATAAGTGAGGAGCAACAGATTTGCACAATCTCATCTGGAGGATCTTGACATTGCCCTCACATCAGGAGTGTAACCAGAGAGAACAACTCATTTTTCCTTTAGTTTAGAAAATACCACTGCTCAGTTGAGTTCCCAAATCCCATAGTGCTAGTTGATGAATGACTGCCTGGGTTTAGTCAGTAAAGCCCAGTGATAATGCCTTTTAGGCAAACAGCTACTTCCATTATTCTTTCGTTATCGGTTAGAGAGGTCTTAATTTCTAGAACTCTAATTTTCTACAGAAGACAAACACCTTTGGAATGGCCTCAGCCTTGTGCTTCAGATAGGGGAACTTTTTTTAATGCTTCAGGGATCTGGTACTCACTCTGAGAGCAGACACATTGTGAGCTGATGTGAATCAGGGTTTGCCTGACTGCTGCTAAGTTCTGGTTAAAGACCTAGAGAGAAACAGAGTTCTGTTTTCAGACTTTATTCAAAACAAACCCCCATAACTGCTCTATTTCTTCCTCATACTTGGGAAGGCATCTCCAGTTGTTTGCATTTTAAATGGAAGCTCTCAGTTTGGGGTTAATTTAAACTCTGTCTCCTCCAGTTCTACCCATTTATTCTTGTTTAGATTACACTGGATATTGTCATAAAATTCAATAATTTAAACAAAAAAAATGTACTGCTTCCCTGACATACAAGACAAATACTGTAACTACTCATGGCCACCTTCCAGTTAGTGATTCCAGAATCCAGACTCAATCTACTCCACAACTTGCATAGAAAGCATGTTATTCAGTTTTCTGCCACTATAACAAATATCCAACACCATCACCTTTTAAGGAGAGTTCTTTGGACTCACAGTTTTAGAGATTTCAGTCCATAGATTGTTGTCTCTATTGTTTTTTTTTTTTTGTCTGTAGTAGCACATCAAAGTGTAAGCACATGGCGGACTTCAACAGTTCATCTCATGGCTGGAAAGCAAAAGAAAGTGTCTCACAGTCCCTTTAAGTACAAACCCCCAACACTATAGAGGGCTTTCCAATAAGCCCCACCTTTTAAGGTTCTCACTACCTTCTAGTGCAGCAACTCTGAAGACCAAGCCTAAATTAATCCCAAACTGTGAGCTTCCATTTAAAATACAAACCATTGGAGATGTCTTCCCAAGTATGAGGAAGAAATAGAGCAGTTATGGGTGTTAGTTTTGAATAAAGTCTGAAAGCAGAATTCTGTTTCTCTCTAGGTCTTTAACCAGAACTTAGTAACAGTCAGCTGAAAGGGAATGCTGAAAAATTTATTTTCAGTCCATTTCCAGGGGGAAAAGAGACAAAATGGTTTGAGTAACAAGTAGCCAGGCTCTGCCATACTGTGTGAGCCAAGAAATACTTTGTCTCTGCCATGTTTTCTTCTTGCATAAAGTTTAAAACACCTGTTCCTACTGGATAATTTGGGAACATTTACCTGCTTGCTGATCAATAGCACTGCTAATTATTGTAACCAACGGTATTTCAATGACATTTTCCTCCATGGTAAGAAAGGTTTTTATTAACCACCACCCTTTACTCTTATTCAGCCAGAAATTCTTATTCTCAATTCAAAGTGTGGACTTGTGATGGATGTCTCTTCTACCACAATCCTAGCTGGATTTAAAAACTCAAGGAATCTGAAGATGGTAAAATAATAAAGGACAAATAAATCACAAACATTTAAATAAAATGTAGCAGAAAAGAGTGGCAACAAGTATCGTGTTAAGGATGAAGGCAGCACAAATAATTTTGTGGGAATTTTCTATTATCTGCTTACAATATTCGCTGTGAAAATGTTGCATAGAGAAAATGACAGCTTTCTCCAGATTTTCTTCTTTTTTTTCAAATAATTGTTTAAATTGTAATACTTATTGTTCAAGAATTTCACATATCCGTTCCAACTCCAAAGCTCCACATTCTCCACATTCAGGTGATGCCCCACACATCCCCACATTTCCCCCTACATCTGTATATTTAAGTATTGTGCAAACAGTCACAACCTCTGAGAGTCCATGTGCACATCAGTTCAGTACTGCTGTGTCTGAAAGGCACTGTTTACTTCTCATCCTTCATCACCTCTGACTCTTGTAATTTTTCTATGTCCTTCTCTGCATACTCCCTGAGCTCTGAGGGGAGCAGTTTTATGAAGACATCCCAGTCCTAAATGGCCCTTCTGATTTTATTTATCTGAGTTGTATCTCTATTTTCTTATCCTAGCTAGGAGTTTTTCTATTTTTGTGTATCTTGTCAAAAGAACTGCCTTTATTGTGTTTCTAAACTCCATTGTAGGTTTTTGAGTCCCATTTCATTTATTTCTGTAGTGATCTTTATTAATTCTTACTACTATTTTGGAGTTTGGTTTGTTCTTCTTTTTGTGTTCCCATGACGTACAATAAGAGACTGAGAGCTTTGTGTGGAGGAGCTTTTGCAAGCATCATTTGCAATTAACATTCCTCTAGCAGATCCTTTGACGTTCACCCTACTGGTCTGGGTGTGTTGTGCCTAAACATTCATTTGTTTGAAGAATATTTAAAGTTTTCCATCATGATTATCAATTTGATTCAATTATTGTCCAAGGCAAATTACCTACTATACACAGGTTGATATAGTTTCCTTTTTTGATATTTATTGAAAATAAATTCTTCTCTCATACAGTCACATTTCACCTCTTATTTTATCATTATTCATTTCTAGGTGTTTCACATATTTATCAGTACAGACAGTCTAAGCTATTTCACTTTTTAAAAGGTTGTGATTTTATCAATTGATATATTATGTCTTAGGGTTTACATTTCTGCACAAAACATAAACAAGAAGCAAGTTGGGGAGAAAAGGGTTTATTAAACTTACACTTCCACATTGCTATTCATCACCAAATGAAGTCAGGACAGGAACTCACACAGGGCAAGAAGTTGAAGGCAGGAGCTGATGCAGAGGTCATAGAGGAATGCTGCTTACTGGGTTACTTCTCCTGACTTGTTCAGCTTACTTTCTTATAGAACCCACGACTACCAGCCCAGGGATAGCACCACCCACAATAGGCCCTCCCACCCTTGACCACTAATTGAGAAAATACCTTACAGCTGGATCTCATGGAGACCTTTCCTCAAGGGAGGCTCCTTTGTGATAACTCCAGCTTGTGTCAAGTTAACACAAATCCAGCCAGTACAACTCACCCCTCGTCTACTTGACACACAAACACCTCACTATTAAGCCTTAACCCTTGCTTTCTTATTCATCTGCAAGATCTAATTAACTTTAAAAGTCCCACAGTCTTTATAAATTCTTACACGTTAAAATTGCAACCCCTTTAAAATATCCAATCTATTTTGAAATTCAAAGTCTTTTTGTAATTTAAACTCTCTTAACTGTGGGTTCTACTGAAATGCTTTCTTACTTCAAGAGTGAAAAATATTAGGGCACAGTCACAATCAAAAGAAAAATCAAACACTAATTGTCCAACATCTGGGATCCAGTCATGATTTTTTTTGGCTCCTCCCAGGGATTGGGTCGATTCTCTAGCTCTACCCCTTATAGCACACACCTTGTCTTCTAGGCTCCAGCTGCCTGGACTCCACTACTGCTGCTGTTCTTATTGTTCATCTCATGGTACTGGCATCTCCAAAACACTGCTGTCTTCTGCTTACAAATGAACTGCACTTTCACAAATAGCCTCTCATAGGCTCTTTTCATGGCACTAAGCCTCAATTTCTGTGTGAACCCTTCAGTCCTGGGCCTTCAATGGCCACTGAGGCTGCACTTTCAACAATGGCCTCTCTTGGCTCTCACAGTGCCAAGCATCAGCTGTTACTCCTTTGTTTCAAAAGCAGTACCACCTGCATGACTCATATATATTACCAAGTCTGGCTGCCAACAGGAGGTACAAGTATGGCTGACACTGGAACACAGCTTCTCTGTGCTCTCAGGAAACACTTCCCAGAAGGTTTCATTGTAGTGATCCTGGTCTCCTCTTAATCACTCCTAATTTCTTAGCTCCAGCTAACTACCATTAATCATCCCTGTAATGCAAAGGTTTTGCCTTAGTAGTTCTGGTATCTTGTTAATCCCAGCTGATTCTTCAGCCCCAGTTAACCAAGATCACAGTATCTTCACAATCAGAACAATAATGGCCCTGATAAGAGTCTTTAATCATCCCTCTGAAATTTCACAAGCCAGGCTTCCATCCTTTGCACTGTTCTCAATATTATCTTCCAAGGTCCTATAGAATATCCCACAGAGCTCTTAACATCCCAGTGGCTCTTCTAAGTCAAAGTTCCAAAGTCCTTCCACAGTCCTCACAAAAAAACATGGTCAGGTTGTCACAGGAATACCCCACTATGCTGGTACTAATTTGTCTTAGTCAGAGTTTCTTTTCTTGCACAAAAATCATGACTAAGAAGCAAGCTGGGAAGGAAAGGGTTTATTCAGCTTACACTTCCACATTGCTGTTCATCACCAAAGTAAGTCAGGATAGGAACTCACACAGGGCAGGAACTTGGGAGTCAGGGGCTGATGCAGAAACAATGGAGGAATGCTGCTTACTGGATTGGTTCTCCTAGCTTTCTCAGCTTGCTTTCTTATAGAACCCAAGACTACCAGCCCAGGGATGGCACCACCCACAACAGGCACTCCCATTTTTGATCACTAATTGAGAAAATGTTTTACAGCTGGATCTCATGGAGGCATTTCCTCAAGGGAGGCTCCTTTCTCTGTGATAACTCCAGCTTGTGTTAAGTTGACACACAAAACCAGCCAGTATATAACCTGGGAGTATTCCATGTGCTGACAAGAAAAATAGTCATTTGGTGACTGTGAGATAGAATGTTTTGTAAAGCCTGCTAGGTCAACAGGGTCAAGGGTACAACTCAACTATTCTACTTATGATTTCTGTCTGAATGTCCAAATAGTCAGTTTCTTGGTGTAAGTCAGGCTAAAGTTCAAAACCATTATTACTGGAAGCAATTTCTCCCTTCAGGTCTGTTAACATTTGCTATACATATTTCAAGGTTCATTGTTGAATGTAGAAATATTTATTATATTTATTTCCCCTTACTTCACTAACCCACTATCATTCTGTAACTATTTTTCCTGTCATTATTACTGCTTTTTATAGAAAAATAATACTTCATTTTATTTGCATGAATTTTTTTGCTTTCTCTTACAGTCCACTTTCAGGAGACATCTTATTCTATGCTCTCAATTTCATTTTGAGAGCTTAGAAGGGAAGTAAGGTTTTTTTTGTAAATAAAAGATAACATATTAATACAGTTGATATGAGTGGTTTATACCTTACATTTAAAATATTCAGACAACTGGAAATTATTTGTGCATATGACTATTCGTGCGAAATTTTAAACCCCCCTATGTCTTCTTTATGTTTGAATAATTCTCTTTAGCAAATTTGTAGATTGGGTCTGGTGAAAGTTGTTAGCTTTTGTCTAGAGATGTCTTTGTTAGCTTTATAAATGATGGCTTTTCTGAATCTTGTGCTTTCTATTACATACATTCCCAAGAAGTATACTGTGATGTGTTGACTGAAGTTTGAAGTAGTATTAGAAAAAGCAGCACCATGTCCACTTACACTATTCAGGGGTTCACATTAACAAGAACCTGCACAGTCTTATGGATGCAATGAGGGCAATTTTTCCTCTGGCAGTGATATAGGTCAAAAATCTTCTGAGGCACAGGTTTCTGCTTGGGCTCAGTTCTAGAGGTTTATGTCAGGGAAACAGCTTTCCTGCCATAATTTAAGGATAATTTGTGGAGATTGTTCCCTCAATACTAAAGCTGCCTCTGAGTTGAAGAATCTCATCTTATAGCCCCAGGGACCTGCATAGTTTCAGAAGAATGACAGGTACCCACTTCTCAGGCTACAGATCATGAAATTTGAAACTCAAGACTCTGTTCTACCAACCTAGAGGTACCCATATGATGCAAGGCTTGTTTTAGTTTTACCTATGAGCTCTAGATTGCAAATGGACCTTCAGTTTCTAAAGTGTGCAGGATCGTACCATGATGATTTGAAGATTAGACTCAAAAACAAAGACTTTCCAGACTTTTATGTCATTCTTCTTAATAGTTAGAGTTCTCTTCCAGTTCTGTCTCCAGAGACTGGGGGAAGTGTGTGTTTTGCAGACAGCAGGCTGAGTCAAGGCAGCTCCAGCAATCCAGACTCAGATGGTACTGGCCAAGTCCCAGTGGTTAGAATCTTATTTGGTTTCTAGTCTAAGACATAGCCTCAATTCTTCCCCTTCCCTAAAATGTAAAATGATAGGCATCCGCCCATGTTGTGTTTCTTTGGGTCAGGGAAGAATGACAGGGGTATTTTTCACCCTCCCCTCTCTTTCAATGTATCTTCTTCATTTGTTACACTAACACCAACAACTATAATGATATGCATTTATAAGTTGTTGTTTGGTGAGTAAACAATCGTTCAACTGGGAACAATTGTGTCAAATCTGTATCAGGAGATTCTTTTTCACCTGTCATGGTGTTCTCCTTCCCCTGGCAGAGGTTTCTGGTTACTTTTTTCACTTGGGATGCTTGAGATGGAGGCCAGAACATAAAGCATGGTAGGCATCACTGCCTATGAGCTAAAGTCAAGTTCTCTACTTCTCGCCTGGTTCCTATTTTTACTATATCTGCCCTTTGGATAAAATATATATTTATTTCTTGGTTATTGACCCCATGGAAACTAAAACATTAGACATGTTTTCTTTTCAAAATGGCAATTAAGTCAAACAGTTTAATTGAGCTCTTAGAATTTTACCTACATAAAAATGTTGGAAATTTACTTAGCTAAAACCAATATGGGGCTGGAGAAATGGCTCAGCAGTTAAGAGCACACAGTGCTCTTGGTTCCTAACACTCACATTAGAAAGCTGATTATTGCATGCTGACAGAAGCCTGATATGGCTGTCTTCTGAGAAGCTCTTCCTGAGTCTGACAAATACAGAGGCAGATGCTCGCAGCCAAACTTAGGACTGAGCACTGGGTCCTCAATGGAGGAGTTAGAGAAAGCACTGAAGGAGCTGAAGGCTTTTGTAACTCCATAGGAAGAACCACAATATCAACCAACCAGACCCCCCCACCCAGAGCTCCCAGGGAATAAACCACCAACTGAAGAGAACACATGGATGGACTCATTGCTCCAGCTGCATTTGTAGCAGAGGATGGCCTTGTAGGGCATCAATGGGAGAGAGGACCTTGGTCCTGTGAAGGCTTGATGCCCAAGTATAGGAGAATGACAGGACTGGGAGGCAAGAGTGGGTGTGTGGGTGGGAAACACCCTCATAGAAGCAGGGGGAAGGGGGATGTAATAGGTAATTACAGGGGGAGTAGAAACTGGGAAAGGGGATAACATTTGAAATGTAAATGAAGAAAATATCTAATAAAAAATTTCACTACAGCTCAAAGGGATATGATACCCTCTTCTGGCCTCCCCAGGTACCTAAATATGCCACATGCTGCATATACAGACATCTACATATAAATAAGAATATAAATAAACCTTAAAATATGACCTAATGTATTTTTAATTCAAACCAGTGTTTTCACTGGTGTTACAAAAGATTATGAAAAGTGAAACAAAAAAAAGTCATAGTGTTTCTAGAATTGGACTGGTGAATAGAGACTGGAATGTGCAGAAGCCTGTTAGAAGCACCCCTGAGAGTTTAATGGGATGCATATGGGACTGTACAGTATGTCTGCTGTTCTTCACCCACACCTTTTTCTTTTCACTACAGTGAACTCTGAAGCTGGGGTCTACCAGAACGGGGTCTACCTATAAGATCTTCTCTGCTGGGTAAGAGTCTGTCCCTTGATGGCTACTGACCTAGCTGTGTGTTCTTTAGAGCAAATTATCCTCCAACGCACTTTAGGTTACACCTTAAAACCGTTCTTGCCTATTTTGGTTGGTTACCACTGATTCCTGGGACAGAATCTTTTGAGAGACTAGAATATTCATGTTCTTGCTATATAACATGTAACCATGTAATAGGCTGAGAATATTTGGTTACCTCAGTGAGTCAAAAATGGAATTTAAATCTCTGCCAAACAATTGAGAGGAAGACATCTGTGCAGGAATGAAAGGATGATGACAACTGATATTACTTGAAAAGTCTAGTAGTGAGATGGTAGAGGAAAAAAGCCATGGTGGAAGACATATAGTATAACCTACCCTAATCTTATAGCAACATAAAAACTCTGATCAAAAAGTGCAGGTGTGAAACACCTGTAAATCAGCTGTCTTAGTCAAGGTTTCCATTCCTGCAAAGAAAACACAACGACCAAAAAACAAGTTTGGGAGGAAAGGATTTATTCAAGTTATACTTCCAGCTCACAGTCCATGATTGGAGGAAATCAGGTAAGAACTCAAGCATGGCTGGAACCTGGAGACAGGAGTTGATCCAGAGGCCATGGAGAGGTGCTGCTACAAGCTTTTTCCTCACATAGCTTGCTCAGCTTGATTTCTTATAAAACCCAGGAATACCATTCCAGCAATGGCATCACCCACAACCAAGGCTTCTTGTTCTCTTAGAATTCTAACTTGTGTAGAGTTGAAACACAGAACAGACTAGAACACCAGCATGTGGGAATCTGAGCCAGAAAGCTAGAAATGTGAGTCCACCTTGGGTTACTTCATGAGTTCTAAGTCATTATGGAGTATATGATGTGATACTCAAAACAACAGATTATAAAAAGTGAAGCAAACAAAAGAAAGCCATGGCGCAGATAACCTAGAACTGGACTGGTGAATAGAGACTGGGATGTGCAGAAGCATGTTAGAAGCACCTCTGAAAGTTTAATGGGATGCATATGGGCTGTACAGTATGTCCACCATTCTTCACCCATACCTTTTTCTTTTCACTACAGTGAACTCTAACTTTCTGCCACTTAGACGGATGGATGCACAGCTTTTGGCTACTTTTATTTTATTTTATCTAAGAAGGCCCACATCACCTCCTTTCTCCATTGGACAACTCCTGTTCATACCTATGGTGTTGAAATAAATGTTTTTAAATTTCCTAGGCCTTTGACAGTTAATGCATGCCTCCCTCCCTCCAAGGGGGCCATATTTTATCCAGTGAAGGTTCTTTTTATAATTTATTATATTTTATATTCCGTGAATTTGGAGAAGTAAGCTTGTCATTGTGTTCTTCCACTATTCCTTAAAAGACTATACATACAATAAAGATTTAATAGTTTTCAGTATTTGAACAACAAACGAATATTATTTTATGTACTTTGACCATAGTAGGGAATCTCTGGTTTGTTTTCTCGCTAAAAGTAAGGTATGCACCAGAACTATTGTTCATTTGGTTTGGCTCATTTCAAACCAAGTTTGAACTCTTTGGAGATCTGTGTAAATGTGACAGATAAATTAGTCTAAAACACCAAGGATTATCTAAAATGGTCTGATGATTATCTGACTTAAAGAAATGGTGATGTCTGTCCTGTTCTTTGCTTAGAGATATATTTTTTTTTATCATTCCATATGATATATGTCTCATTTTTCAAAAGCTATTTCTTATCCTGGTCATGCAGAGTCTAAATAAATTGTGTTTATAGAAATATACTCTAATCTACAGAGAAGTGCTGCTGTGAAGATGAGAAAGCCTAAACTGTTATCTTCAGTCTCTATGGGAAGTTGTGCATCTGAGAACCATCAGTTTTAAATAGAATTATGTTCCACTTTGTATTTCTAGCTAATGATTAAAACAGCACGTGGATCAGCAGGTTTCCACCAGCAGAGCACTTGCATATGAAACGCTGCCTTGCCCTTCTCTCTACAGAGTCCTTCTTAGAGATGAAAGGTCAGTCACTACTGCTTTAATGATTTGTTGTTATTGATTAAAATGCTCCATTTGTTTCTATCACATTTGTATGATTTTAGCCTACAAAAGTCTCCATTGACCCTCCAAAGAAAGGGCAGTCACCCTACTAAATAATGTGTTCAAATGTTAGACAAAGTAGAGGGGCAAAAGAAAAATGAAGAAAAAAGCACCTTGAAGAAAGCTCCAATAGGAAGTTACCATGGTTTCTGAGAGATCAGCTTCTACATGAGGGAAAAAGAACCAGGCTGTAGATACACTATAACCACTGCCTTCTATTTTCAAAACAAGACCAACTACATTATAATACCTACTTTAGAGTTGTGAAATATAGGAAAATGGAATTCCTGTTATAATCTGAGTATATATAGCCAAGGAAAACCGTTGACAGTACAACCATTGGAGTTCCTTAGTGTTTGTCATGTATCTCTTCCCATTTACAACACACACACACACACACACACACACACACACACAAACAAACACACACATGACACAAACATACACATGCATGCACACATAGGCAAACATGCACCCATGCAACCATACATGCACACACAGAAACCACTATAAACATTTGGAAAGATTAAATAAATGATAGAATTACTTTACATATTAACTTTTGTTTTTACTTAGTTTTAAAGTAGATAAAACCTGAGGTCATGATTTGAGGACTGTGTATAAGTATGGGTGGGTGTAAATGTAGGTCTGTGGATGCCACCGTGCACACGTGAAGGCTAAAGAACAAGTTCAGGTGTCAGTTGTTTTCAAGCTTGTTTGAGACAGTCTCTCATTCACAGCTGCATAAGCCAGGCTTCCTGGTTTGCAAACATCCTATCTCTGCCTCCCATCTTCCTGTAGGAACATTCAGCTTATAGAAACACAGTCCTGCCTGGCTTTACATAGGCTTTGGCAATCTGAACTCAGGTCTTCACATGGAGACAAATTCTTTTATCCATAGAGCAATCTCCATACAACCCTCTTAGTTTTAATTTGAAAGAAATCAGCTATAAAGGACTCCATTAAAGTGTAGATCCCTTCAGAAATGAAAACCTTCATTGAAACGTACCTTGTTTTCAATATTTGGAGGTGAGAGTTAAGTATTTGAGCCATCTTCCTTTTCCTTTGATGACATTTACACCAAGGTTTCCCACGTGTCTGCTGATTTTTGTCTGATAACATGGAGAAACAAATACCAATTCAGTTCGTCTACATTGATGCCCCTCTTTCCTAGAACATAAGAGCCACTCCTCCACCAGCCACTCATCTGTATAGAGGGCTCCCAGTTTTCTGCTTTATGCTTCACTTCCTTGCAGGGCCCCTTTCATCTCCTTATAGGTCTAACCTCTATTTTTTTATTTCTCCACATCTTAAACTCTTACCTTTCAGTATTTTCAGTAAACTCTAGTATGAAAACAATAAACCAATACAAACATCCAGCATAAAATTATTCAATTTCCAGAAAGGGCAGAAAGGGGGACTTGTTCAAACTACATAGCAAACTAGAAAGCAATACACAAGGAATAGGATATATATATATATATATATATATACAT